>NW_024055493.1:0-357071 GCF_902713615.1 Scyliorhinus canicula
TGGACAGGCACGCAGAGAAATAAACCCACAGGGATTGGAGGGGCATTGAGAGAAATAAACCCACAGCGATGGGACAGGCACGCAGAGAAATGAACCCACAGCGATTGGACAGGCACGCAGAGAAATAAACCCACAGGGATTGGACAGGCACGCAGAGAAATAAACCCACAGGGATTGGAGGGGCACACAGAGAAATAAACCCACAGCGATTGGACAGGCACGCAGAGAAATAAACCCACAGCGATTGGACAGGCACCCAGATAAATGAACCCACAGCGATTGGACAGGCACGCAGAGAATTAAACCCACAGCGATTGGACAGGCACGCAGAGAAATAAACCCACAGCGATTGGACAGGCACGCAGAGAAATAAACCCACAGCGATTGGACAGGCACGCAGAGAAATAAACCCACAGCGATTGGACGGGCACACAGAGAAAGAAACCCACAGGGATTGGACAGGCACGCAGAGAAATAAACCCACAGGGATTGGAGGGTCACACAGAGAAATAAACCCACAGGGATTGGACAGGCACGCAGAGAAATAAACCCACGGGGATTGGACAGGCACGCAGTGAAATAAACCCACAGGGATTGGACAGGCACGCAGAGAAATAAACCCACAGCCATTGGACAGGCACGCAGAGAAATAAACCCACAGGGATTGGAGGGGCATTGAGAGAAATAAACCCACAGCGATTGGACAGGCACGCAGAGAAATAAACCCACAGCGATTGGACAGGCACACAGAGAAATAAACCCACAGGGATTGGACAGGCACGCAGAGAAATAAACCCATAGGGATTGGAGGGGCATTGAGAGAAATAAACCCACAGGGATTGGACAGGCACACAGAGAAATAAACCCACAGGGATTGGACAGACATACAGAGAAATAAACCCACAGGGATTGGACAGGCATACAGAGAAATAAACCCACAGGGATTGGACAGGCATGCAGAGAAATAAACCCACAGGGATTGGACAGGCACGCAGAGAAATAAACCCACAGGGATTGGACAGGCACGCAGAGAAATAAACCCACAGCGATTGGACAGGCATACAGAGAAATAAACCCACAGCGATTGGACAGACACGCAGAGAAATAAACCCACAGGGATTGGAGGGGCACACAGAGAAATAAACCCACAGGGATTGGACAGGCACGCAGAGAAATAAACCCACAGTGATTGGACAGACACGCAGAGAAATAAACCCACAGGGATTGGACAGGCACGCAGAGAAATAAACCCACAGCGATTGGACAGGCACGCAGAGAAATAAACCCACAGCGATTGGACGGGCACGCAGAGAAATAAACCCACAGGGATTGGACAGGCACGCAGAGAAATAAACCCACAGGGATTGGAGGGTCACACAGAGAAATAAACCCACAGGGATTGGACAGGCACGCAGAGAAATAAACCCGCGGGGATTGGACAGGCACGCTGATAAATAAACCCACAGCGATTGGACAGGCACGCAGAGAAATAAACCCACAGGGATTGGAGGGGCATTGAGAGAAATAAACCCACAGCGATTGGACAGGCACGCAGAGAAATAAACCCACAGCGATTGGACAGGCACACAGAGAAATGAACCCACAGGGATTGGAGGGGCACACAGAGAAATAAACCCACAGGGATTGGACAGGCACGCAGAGAAATAAACCCACAGTGATTGGACAGGCACGCGGAGAAATAAACCCACAGGGATTGGACAGGCAGGCAGAGAAATAAACCCACAGGGATTGGAGGGGGACGCAGAGAAATAAACCCACAGGGATTGGACAGGCACGCAGAGAAATAAACCCACAGGGATTGGACAGGCACGCAGAGAAATAAACCCACAGCGATTGGACAGGCACGCAGAGAAATATACCCACAGCGATTGGACAAGCACGCAGAGAAATAAACCCACAGTGATTGGACAGGCACGCAGAGAAATGAACCCACAGCGATTGGACAGGCACTGAGAGAAATAAACCCACAGCGATTGGACAAGCACGCAGAGAAATAAACCCACAGTGATTGGACAGGCACGCAGAGAAATAAACCCACAGTGATTGGACAGGCACGCAGAGAAATAAACCCACAGTGATTGGACAGGCACGCAGAGAAATATACCCACAGCGATTGGACAGGCACACAGAGAAATAAACCCACAGGGATTGGAGGGGCACGCAGAGAAATAAACCCACAGCGATTGGACAGGCACGCAGAGAAATAAACCCACAGCGATTGGAGGGGCACGCAGAGAAATAAACCCACAGGGATTGGACAGACATACAGAGAAATAAACCCACAGGGATTGGACAGGCATACAGAGAAATAAACCCACAGGGATTGGACAGGCATACAGAGAAATAAACCCACAGGGATTGGACAGTCACGCAGAGAAATAAACCCACAGGGATTGGACAGGCACGCAGAGAAATAAACCCACAGCGATTGGACAGGCACACAGAGAAATAAACCCACAGGGATTGGACAGACACGCAGAGAAATAAACCCACAGCGATTGGACAGACACGCAGAGAAATAAACCCACAGCGATTGGACGGGCACGCAGAGAAATAAACCCACAGCGATTGGACAGGCACGCAGAGAAATAAACCCACAGGGATTGGACAGGCAAGCAGAGAAATAAACCCACAGCGATTGGACAGGCACGCAGAGAAATAAACCCACAGCAATTGGACGGGCACGCAGAGAAATAAACCCACAGCGATTGGACAGGCACACAGAGAAATAAACCCACAGGGATTGGACAGGCACACAGAGAAATAAACCCACAGGGATTGGAGGGGCACACAGAGAAATAAACCAACAGCGATTGGACAGGCACACAGAGAAATAAACCCACAGCGATTGGACAGGCACACAGAGAAATAAACCCACAGGGATTGGACAGGCACACAGAGAAATAAACCCACAGGGATTGGAGGGGCACTGAGAGAAATAAACCCACAGGGATTGGACAGGCATACAGAGAAATAAACCCACAGGGATTGGACAGGCACGGAGAGAAATAAACCCACAGGGATTGGACGGGCAAGCAGAGAAATAAACCCACAGGGATTGGACAGGCACGCAGAGAAATAAACCCACAGGGATTGGACAGGCACGCAGAGAAATAAACCCACAGGGATTGGACAGGCACGCAGAGAAATAAACCCACAGGGATTGGACAGGCACACAGAGAAATAAACCCACAGGGATTGGACAGGCACGCAGAGAAATAAACCCACAGCGATTGGACAGGCAAACAGAGAAATAAACCCACAGCGATTGGACGGGCACGCAGAGAAATAAAGCCACAGCGATTGGACAGGCACGCAGAGAAATAAACCCACAGGGATTGGACAGGCACACAGAGAAATAAACCCACAGCGATTGGAGGGGCACGCAGAGAAATAAACCCACAGGGATTGGAGGGGCACACAGAGAAATAAACCCACAGGGATTGGAGGGGCACACAGAGAAATAAACCCACAGGGATTGGACAGGCACGCAGAGAAATAAACCCACAGCGATTGGACAGACACGCAGAGAAATAAACCCACAGCGATTGGACAGGCACGCAGAGAAATAAACCCACAGCGATTGGACGGGCACACAGAGAAATAAACCCACAGGGATTGGACAGGCAGGCAGAGAAATAAACCCACAGGGATTGGAGGGTCACACAGAGAAATAAACTCACAGGGATTGGACAGGCACGCAGAGAAATAAACAAACAGGGATTGGACAGGCACTGAGAGAAATAAACCCACAGGGATTGGACAGGCACGCAGAGAAATAAACCCACAGGGATTGGACAGGCACTGAGAGAAATAAACCCACAGGGATTGGACAGGCACTGAGAGAAATAAACCCACAGGGATTGGACAGGCACGCTGATAAATAAACCCACAGCGATTGGACAGGCACGCAGTGAAATAAACCCACAGGGATTGGACAGGCACGCAGAGAAATAAACCCACAGGGATTGGACAGGCACGCAGAGAAATAAACCCACAGGGATTGGACAGGCACGCAGAGAAATAAACCCACAGGGATTGGACAGGCACGCAGAGAAATAAACCCACAGGGATTGGAGGGGCATTGAGAGAAATAAACCCACAGGGATTCGACAGGCACGCAGAGAAATAAACCCACAGCGATTGGACAGGCACACAGAGAAATAAACCCTCAGGGATTGGACACGCACGCAGCGAAATAAACCCACAGCGATTGGACAGGCACGCAGAGAAATAAACCCACAGGGATTGGACAGGCACGCAGAGAAATAAACCCACAGGGATTGGAGGGGCACACAGAGAAATAAACCCACAGGGATTGGACAGGCACGCAGAGAAATAAACCCACAGCGATTGGACAGACACGCAGAGAAATAAACCCACAGCGATTGGACAGGCACGCAGAGAAATAAACCCACAGCGATTGGATGGGCACACAGAGAAATAAACCCACAGGGATTGGACAGGCAGGCAGAGAAATAAACCCACAGGGATTGGAGGGTCACACAGAGAAATAAACCCACAGGGATTGGACAGGCACGCAGAGAAATAAACCCACAGGGATTGGACAGGCACTGAGAGAAATAAACCCACAGGGATTGGACAGGCACGCAGAGAAATAAACCAACAGGGATTGGACAGGCACTGAGAGAAATAAACCCACAGGGATTGGACAGGCATACAGAGAAATAAACCCACAGGGATTGGACAGGCATACAGAGAAATAAACCCACAGGGATTGGACAGGCATACAGAGAAATAAACCCACAGGGATTGGACAGGCGCGCAGAGAAATAAACCCACAGGGATTGGACAGGCACGCAGAGAAATAAACCCACAGCGATTGGACAGGCACGCAGAGAAATAAACCCACAGGGATTGGACAGGCACGCAGAGAAATAAACCCACAGGGATTGGACAGGCACGCAGAGAAATAAACCCACAGGGATTGGACAGGCACGCAGAGAAATAAACCCACAGGGATTGGAGGGGCATTGAGAGAAATAAACCCACAGGGATTCGACAGGCACACAGAGAAATAAACCCACAGCGATTGGACAGGCACACAGAGAAATAAACCCTCAGGGATTGGACACGCACGCAGTGAAATAAACCCACAGCGATTGGACAGGCACACAGAGAAATAAACCCACAGCGATTGGACAGGCACGCAGAGATATAAACCCACAGTGATTGGACAGGCACGCAGAGAAATAAACCCACAGCGATTGGAGGGGCACACAGAGAAATAAATCCACAGGGATTGGACAGGCACGCAGAGAAATAAACCCACAGCGATTGGACAGGCACACAGAGAAATAAACCCACAGGGATTGGACAGACACGCAGAGAAATAAACCCACAGCGATTGGACAGACACGCAGAGAAATAAACCCACAGCGATTGGACAGGCACACAGAGAAATAAACCCACAGGGATTGGACAGGCACGCAGAGAAATAAACCCACAGCGATTGGACGGGCACACAGAGAAATAAACCCACAGCAATTGGACGGGCACGCAGAGAAATAAACCCACAGCGATTGGACAGGCACACAGAGAAATAAACCCACAGGGATTGGACAGGCACACAGAGAAATAAACCCACAGGGATTGGAGGGGCACGCAGAGACATAAACCCACAGGGATTGGACAGGCACACAGAGAAATAAATCTACAGGGATTGGACAGGCACACAGAGAAATAAACCCACAGGGATTGGAGGGGCACTGAGAGAAATAAACCCACAGGGATTGGACAGGCACGGAGAGAAATAAACCCACAGGGATTGGACGGGCACGCAGAGAAATAAACCCACAGGGATTGGACAGGCATACAGAGAAATAAACCCACAGGGATTGGACGGGCACGCAGAGAAATAAACCCACAGGGATTGGACAGGCACGCAGAGAAATAAACCCACAGGGATTGGACAGGCACGCAGAGATATAAACCCACAGGGATTGGACAGGCACGCAGAGAAATAAACCCACAGGGATTGGACAGGCACACAGAGAAATAAACCCACAGGGATTGGACAGGCACGCAGAGAAATAAACCCACAGCGATTGGACAGGCACACAGAGAAATAAACCCACAGCGATTGGACGGGCACGCAGAGAAATAAACCCACAGCGATTGGACAGGCACGCAGAGAAATAAACCCACAGGGATTGGACAGGCACACAGAGAAATAAACCCACAGGGATTGGAGGGGCACACAGAGAAATAAACCCACAGGGATTGGAGGGGCACACAGAGAAATAAACCCACAGGGATTGGACAGGCATGCAGAGAAATAAACCCACAGCGATTGGACAGACACGCAGAGAAATAAACCCACAGCGATTGGACAGGCACGCAGAGAAATAAACCCACAGCGATTGGACGGGCACACAGAGAAATAAACCCACAGGGATTGGACAGGCAGGCAGAGAAATAAACCCACAGGGATTGGAGGGTCACACAGAGAAATAAACCCACAGGGATTGGACAGGCACGCAGAGAAATAAACCAACAGGGATTGGACAGGCACTGAGAGAAATAAACCCACAGGGATTGGACAGGCACGCAGAGAAATAAACCCACAGGGATTGGACAGGCACTGAGAGAAATAAACCCACAGGGATTGGACAGGCACTGAGAGAAATAAACCCACAGGGATTGGAGAGGCACGCTGATAAATAAACCCACAGCGATTGGACAGGCACGCAGTGAAATAAACCCACAGGGATTGGACAGGCACGCAGAGAAATAAACCCACAGGGAGTGGACAGGCACACAGAGAAATAAACCCACAGCGATTGGACAGGCACACAGAGAAATAAACCCACGGGGATTGGACAGGCACACAGAGAAATAAACCCACAGGGATTGGACAGGCACGCAGAGAAATGAACCCATAGGGATTCGGGGACAGAATGGGGCAATGGACAGACTGGCTTCCTAAACAGAGAGCTGACATGGTCCCAAAGGGCTGAATGGCCCCATTCCCCACCCTCCACATGCTGTGATCTCAGGAGAGAAATTCAGCTGCTCCAGTCACTCCAACTGAGTCCCTCATCTCTGGTGCCTTTCTCGTAAATGTCCTCTACCCCTCTCTAAGAACTTCACATCTTTCCCAAAGTGTGGGGCCCATATATAGGTTTCCACTCTACAGGACAGAATTGATAAGCTCAGGGTTAGACTACACTGGGAGCACTTTCAACATTGATGATCTCCATTCAGAAAAAGGAAATAGAGGCACTGGATAAGGTGCAACAAACATTCATAATATACAGAACTGAGAGCATTTAACGCTCAGGAACTGCTGGGGCTGCTTTTTTTTTGGAAAAGAGAAGACTGATGGGTGACCTGATGGACGTCTTTCAGATTATGAAGGAATTCAATAATCCAATAGGAATGTCAGTAGAAACCTCTTTACCCAGAGAGTGGTGGGAATGTGGAACTCGTTACCACAGCGAGTGGTTGAGGTGAATAGCACGAATCCATTGAACGTAAAGCTAGATACATACATGAGGGAGAAGGAATAGAAGGAGATGCTGATGGGGGAGATGTAGAGGGGTGGGTGGAGGATCATGTGGAGCATAAATACTGACACAGACCATGGCTAACCTCAGCCGCTATGGGAATTTAACCTGTGCTGTTGGTGTCACTCAGCACAAACCAGACATCCAGTCAGCTGAGCTAACCGAGGGCAACTTGCCCCTCACACCCTGATAGTTTTATTCTGTGAGAAGCATCAAGATAAATTAAATAAAAGAACCATGTAACCACCATAACCCATCTTCATGGCAATGTGGCATGATTTTGGGGGTTTCCAAACATAAATGGTAATGAAACATCTTCTAACCTCCAAACACCCTTTCACTCTTTGATCCATGTGAAATGTGAAACCAGATATTTGCAAGAAGGCTCAGAGAGAATCAGCACACTCGAGGTGAAGCCGTGAGACCGACCAGTCCAGCAGAAAGAAACCCTCTGACCATCCCCATTGACCAGCAGAATGAACAAAATGCAGTCCTGGATGTAACTGAGACCAGAAACAAGAACAGCAGAATCCAATCCCTGTAATCAGTTGTGAACTTGTTGGTGTCTTAGGAAGTGCGATGAATGACTAAATCCCTTCGCACATTGAGAGCAGGTGAATGGCCTCTCCCCAGTATGAACTCCCTGGTGTGACTGCAGATGGCATAATCAAGTGAATTGCGCAAATATACATGAACAGGTGTGATATGAGAACATAAGAACTAGGAGCAGGAGTAGGTCATCTTGCCCCTCGAGCCTGCTCCGCCATTCAATGAGATCATGGCTGATCTTTTATGGACTCAGTTCCACTTTCCGGCCCGAGCACCATAACCCTTAATTGCTTTATTCTTCAAAAAACGATCTATCGTTATCTTAAAAATATTTAATGAAGGAGCCTCAACTGCTTCACTGGGCAAGCAATTCCATAGATTCACAACCCTTTGGGTGAAGAAGTTCCTCCTATACTCAGTCCTATAATCGGGATTATGGATACGTGGCTGCAGAATGACCAGGGATGGGAATTGAATATATTCAGTATTTAGGAAGGACAGATAAAAAGGAAAAGACAGTGGAGTGGCAGTGCTGGTTAAAGAGGAAATTAATGCAATAGTGAGGAAGGATATTAGCTCCAACAATGTGGAATCTGTATGGGTGGAGCTGAGAAACACTAAGGGGCAAAAACATTAGTGAGCATCGTATATAGACCCCCAAACTGCAGTGGTGATGTTGGGAATGGCATAAAACAGGAAATCAGGCTGATTGTAAAAGTTTCTATAGGTATGTGAAGAGAAAAAGATTGGGGAAGACAAATGTAGGTTCCTTACAGTCAGAAACAGGGGGATGTGTAATTGGGGACAAAGTAATGGCTGAGCAAATAAATACATACTTTGGTTCTGTCTTCACAAATAAGGGCACAAATCAGATACCAGAAATGTTAGGGAAAGCAGGATTTAGTGAGGGGGGGGGGGGGAACTGAAGGAGATCAATATTAGGAGAGAAATGGTGTTGGGAAATTGATGGGATTGAAGGCTGATAAATCCCCAGGGCCTGATAATCTGCAACCCAAAGTACTTAAAAGAAGTGGCTGTAGAAATAGATGGTGGTCACCTTCCAGGATTCTACAGACCCTGGAACAATTCCTGCAGATTGGAGTGTGCCTTATGTAATTCCACTATTGAAAAAAGGGATACAGAGAGAAAACAGGGAATTATCGACCAGTAAGCCTGACATCGGCAGTGGGGGAAAGTCTAGAATCCATTGCCAAAGATTTTGTAGCAAAGCACTTATAATAATAATCTTTATTGCCACAAGTAGGCTTACCCCACCCCTGATTAGTTGGAGGTCAATTTCACAAGTCAGGCCTCCAATACCTTCCTGTCTATTAGTGAACAGGCCCCTTTATTCTCAGCTAAATTCAGCCCTCAGCTCCATCACCTGGCTGCCTTTGACACAAGCAATAGAAACATAACGGTACCCGATGTTCAAATCCGAAGTCAGATTTTGTGGATTAGGGCTTCCATAAATGTCAGCAACTTCTTTAAAAGAAATTGAATTCCCAGTCAACAAATTAAAGAATCACACAATGGACCTTTAAGTTTTATGACTTTTGATGCATCAAACTGTTACATGTGGGCCAGTGGCGCAATGGATAATGCGTCTGACTACGAATCAGGAGATTCGAGGTTCGATTCCTGGCTGGCTCGGTGTTCAAACTTTTATGGGCACGCTGGTAGCATGGTGGTTAGCACAATTGCTTCACAGCTCCAGGGTCCCAGGTTCGGTTCCCGGCATGGTTCACTGTCTGTGCGGAGTCTGCACGTTCTCCCGTGTGTGCGTGGGTTTCCTCCGGGTGCTCCTGTTTCCTCCCACAGTCCAAAGATCTGTAGGTTAGGTGAACTGGTCATGTGCCTTAGTGTCCAAAATTGCCCTTAGTGTTGGGTTGGGCTACTGGGTTATGGGTGGAAGGTGGGATTGGGTAGCGTGCTCTTTCAAAGAGCCGGTACCGGGGCAGACTCAATGGGCCGAATGGCCTCCTTCTGCACTGTAAAGTCTATGTTTCAAACAAACTAGAAGATATTTTAACCTACACACAGAACTTTGCTCTTTTTTAATAATAATAATCTTAATTATTTTCACAAGTAGGCTGACATTAACACTGCAATGTTACTGTGAAAATCCCTGAGTCGCCACAGTCGAGCGCCTGTTCGGGTACTCAGAGGGAGAATTCAGGACGCCAAATTCATCTAACAAGCACATCTTTTGGGAGGAAACCGGAGCATCCGGAGGAAACCTACCCAGACACGGGGAGAACGTGCTGACTCTGTACAACAGTGACCCAAGTGGGAATCGAACCTGGGACCCTGGCGTTGTGAAGCAACAGTGCTTACCACTGTGTTACTGTATTAAAGTTACGCAATCTAAATTCGAACTGTACAATTATGGTTACTCTGCCCTGCAAGTCGAAACTGAATTATCTCAGAACCAGTCCTAATTAATGAGTCATTCCCGAGGATTTACTTCCGTTCTTTTCACAGTTAGGCAACCTTTAATCCCAGAACTGTCTTTCACAGTGAAAGATTAGCCAGCTGCCAGAAAACCGAGAGTCGGCACAAATAGGCCATTTTCTGGTTGGCAAGATGTAATGAGTGGTGTGTCATAGGGATCAGTGCTGGAGCCTCAACGTTTTACAATGACTTTGATGATGGGACCAAAGGTATGCTCACTTAGTTTGCTGATGATGCAGGCAAAAAGGAAAAGGTGGTGGTGTTGCTCGGATAATAAGGGACGGCATCAGAACATTAGTAAGGGTGGATCTCAGATCAGGAATACAAAACGTGGAATATGTTTGGATGGAGCCAAGAAACAGCATGGGGCAGGAAACATTGGTAAGAGCTGTTATAGGCCACCAAACAGTAGGGGTAGTGTGGGACATGGTATTAATCAGAGATTAGAGAAGTATGTAGCATGGGTAAAACATTAATGGGTGACTTCAATCTGCATATAGACTGGGTTAACCTAATGGACACTGATGCTGTGGAGGACACGTTTCTGGAGTGTGTTAGGGACAGTTTTCTACAGCAGTAAGTTGAGCAACCGACTAGAGAACAGGCTTTGCAGATCTAATATTATGCAATGATAAAGGGCTAATTGATAATCGCGCTGAAAACAATCTTTAGGGATGAGTGACCAGAATATTGAATCTGAGGTATTCCAATCCGAAGCCAGGGTATTAAGTTTGATGGAAATTATGAAGGTAGAAGGGATAAATTAGCTGAGGTGGATTGGGGTAAGTAAATTAAAATGTGTGACAGTCCACAGGCAATGGATAGACTTTCAATAATTATTACACAGTTTACATTCCTTCAAGGCACAAGAACCCCAAAAGGTCAGAGAACCGTGACTACCAGAGGGAAATGAAATGAAAATCGCTTATTGTCACGAGTAGGCTTCAATGAAGTTACTGTGAAAAGCCCCTAGTCGCCACATTCCGGCGCCTGTCCGGGGAAGCTGGTACGGGAATCGAACCGTGCTGCTGGCCTGCTTTAAAAGCCAGCGAATTAGCTCAGTGAGCTAAACCAGCCCCTAGGAGTGAAGTTTTGTAAAAGATTGAAAGAAAAGGCCGATAATATTATCAGAAATAGGAATAAACCTGAGGATTGGGACGATTTTATAATAGAGCAAAGGACCAAGACACCGAGAAAGCGAGGGAGAATAGAATATGAATGTGAACCAGCAAACTACATAAAAATGGACGGTGGTAAAGGTTTCTATAGGTACGTAAAAAGGAAACGTTTGTCCGTTACAGATAGAGTCAGGAGAATTTAGAATGAGGAAAGCCACCTTGTTCAACACTCTGGGATGTAGATCATCAGCTTTTGGGTATTTATTCACTTCCAACCCCATTAATTTCTCCAGTACTACTTTTTCACTAATTCTCATCTCTTACTGTTCCTTGTGCTCACGAGCCCCTTGGGTCTCTAGGGTTTGGGGGAAATTTTTGCATCTTCCTCCGTAAAGACAGACACACATTGTTCAGTTTCTCTGCCATTTCCTTACTCCCCATTATAAACTCTCCTGTCTCTGCCTGGAATGGACCCACATTGGTCTTTGCTAATCTTTTCCTTTTAACATTCCTGTCAAAGCTTTTCCAGTCGGTTTTTATGTTTCTCATCAGTTTGCTCTCAAGTTTCTTGATCCTCCTTTGCTGAATTCTAATGGATCTCATGGAATCTTTAACTTTCCTTGTTAGCCACGGTGGCATCACTTTTCCTGTTGGATTTTTATTCTTTAAAGGAATCTTTATTTGTTGTATATATGTGAAATAAAAGTCACAAAATTCCCAGAGGACCATAGGCTGCTCTCGCCATTGACAGAGAGAGAACTGACTGGAGGTGATTTAACCCGAGGGTCAGTACACCTCAGGCGAGGGGCCTGGTTGAGAAGTTTATTCATGAATAAACTCAGCCAGTACGGGAGTTGAATCCTCACTGTTGGCCTCGCTCTGCATCACGAACCAGCCGTCCGGCCAACTGAGCTGACCGACCCCCTGATAAATATGTAATAATTCCTTAAATATTAGGTATTCCCCGTACCAATCAGTTTCCCAGTCCACCTCAGACAACTTGCCCCTCATAACCTGATAGTTTTCTTCTGTGAGGAACACCCAGAAAAATTATACAAAAGAACCATGTAACCACCAGGGCCCATCTCCATGGCAACATGGCATGCTTTGGGGGTTCCAAACAGAAATGGAAACGAAATATCTTCAAACTTCCAAACACCCTTTCACTCTGTGATCCTTGTGCAATTTGAAGCCAGGTATTAGCAACACGGCTCAAAGAGCATCAGCCCACTGGAGGCAAAATGGTGAGACCAGCCAGTACAGCAGAAAGAAACCTTCCAACCATCCCCACTGACCACCTGTCAGAATGAAAAAATGCAGTCCTGGGTGTAGAGCAGAAACAATAACAGCAGAATCCAACCCCTGTAATCGATTGTGAAATTGTTGGTGTCACAGGAGGTGCGATGAAACATGTAATCCTGTCTCACATGGAGAGGTGGATGGCGTCTCCCCAGTATGAACTCGCTGGTGTCTCCGCAGGGTGAATAAACGAGTAAATCCTTTCCCACACTGAGAGCAGATCAATGGCCTCTCCCCAGTGTGAACTCGCTGGTGTGACTGCAGGTGAGATAACCGAGTGAATCCCTTCCCACACCGAGAGCAGGTGAATGGCCTCTCCCCAGTCTGAACTCGCTGGTGTGTCCGCAGGTGAGATAATTGAGTAAATCCTTTCCCACACTGAGAGCAGGTGAATGGCCTCTCCCCAGTGTGAACTCGCTGGTGTCTCCGCAGGTTGGATACTTCAGCAAATCCTTTCCCACATTGAGAGCAGGTGAACGGCCTCTCCCCAGTGTGAACTCGCTGGTGTGACTGCAGGTTGAATACTCGAGTAAATCCTTTCCCACACTGAGAGCAGGTGAATGGCCTCTCTCCAGTGTGAACTCGCAGGTGTCTCTGCAGGTGATATAATTGAGTAAATCCCTTCCCACACTGGGAGCAGGTGAATGGCTTCTCCTCAGTGTGAACTCGCTGATGTGTCTGCAGGGTGGATAACCGAGTAAATCCCTTCCCACACTGAGAGCAGGTGAATGGCCTCTCCCCAGTGTGAACTCGCTGATGTGTCTGCAGACTGGAGAACTGAGTAAATCCCTTCCCACACTTCGAGCAGGTGAATGGCCTCTCCCCAGTGTGACTGCGTCGATGAATTTCCAGCTGAGATGGGACTCTGAATCCCTTCCCACAATCCCCACATTTCCATGGTTTCTCCATGTTTTGGGTCTCCTCACGTCTCTCCAGGTTGGACAATCAGTTGAAGCCTCATCCACAACACGGGTACGGTCTCTCCTCACTCTGAATGTTATGTTTTTCAGGCTGTGTAACTGGTTAAAGCTCTTTCCACAGTCAGTTCACTGGAACTCTCTCACTCGGGTGTGTGTTGTGTGGGTCTCGGTGCTTTTCCAGTCGCACAAATGGTTGAAATCTTTAGCTAACAGTTTGGGTAAACATTTCTCCTTCTAGGTTGAAAGCCCGATGGTATTCAGGTTCCAAAGAAGGGAGTGGCTGTCAGATCGGGACGTAACATTTGAGATTTCTAGCTGTAATTCCTCCTTGTCTAATATCCTGGAAGAAACAATTTACAAAATTCATCACTGTCAGTACAGGATTGAAACTCAGAACAGACAATGCTAGTTTCTATGTCCCATTGTTTCCTCTCTCTTATTCCCTGAAAGCTGTAAATCTCCATCCCACACATTCCCTCCATTCTCACTCTGCTGTATCTAATATTCACCCTCCCAATTCTCCTGAAGGTGCTGATTCATGTTGATTGACAGATCCAAACTCACAGCTTCCTGTCCAGGAGATCATAACAAAAATGAGTTGCAGTCGGCCATTCGGCCCATTGAACCTGAACCATTCAATGGGATCCTTAGCCGATCTACCTCAGCACCGTTTTCCCACACTATCCCCATATCCCTCGACATCTTCAATATCCAGAAACTTGTCAATCTGTGTCTTGAACATACTTGACGACTGAAGCTGCAGAATCCTCGGAGGTAGAGAATTCCAAAGCTTCACCACATCCTCGAGTGAAGAAATCCCACCCACCGGATTGGGATTAGCTTGTTTTCCGCAGGTTCTGGTGCCACTGACCTATAATCTGACAGTTATCCTGATTGCCTGGCACTCATCTACCTAATCCTTGAATTAATATTTGTTATCGAGTCCGTGGCAGACTCTGGGTTCGGTCTGGAAGGATTATGCTGTAAAAAGTGAAGAAATGCGCTGATAAAACAGCGCAGGTGGATTCAGCGGGAATGAAGCCGCCTTTTCAACAATGCGGCCTGACCCTCAGGAGGTCTCACGATCCCGCGCTCTGTGGGGCTCTCTCAAGAGGTGGCAAAAATTATGACTGCCGACATTATCCGTGTTATTCACCAGAGGCTGAGTGTGCTGACTCAATATCTGTGAGCTCATGAGGCCCAGCTGCAAAACACCAGGAAGAGGCTCGATGATCCGGAGGAGAGAATCCTGAACATTCAGCAAGATGCCTCCTCCACGGAGGCAAGAATTCAATCCTTTGAGAACCAGCCGAGTGGCTGGCGGAGGTTCTAGAGGATTTGGAGAACCGAATGTCGGAGAAAGAACATCCGAGTTGACGGCCTGTCAGAAGGTGTGGATGGTAAGGCTCCCGTTAGTTCTTCGAGGACCGGAAGCCACGTTTTCTCAAGCTGGATGTGAAGCCTGGGTGTTTCAAATTAGAAAGGATGTATCGTATCCTGTCTCTGAGGCTGAGGGATAGTTTTCATCCCAGGCCTATAATCATTCACTTCCACAACTGGAAAGATCGCCAGAATGTCCTGGAGAGGGAACGGTGAGGTGGCGTCTGGCTCCAGGAGAGAGGGACGATTCAGGACTTTCAGCAGCAACACAAACGATGCGTCGAGGCTTCGATGAAGTTCAAAGGCAGCTCAAGGCTGTGGGGAGTGAATTACGTCAGGCTTTATCCTGAGACCCAAAAAATGGTATCCAACAACTCCATCAAGTCTTTCAATAATCCAACTATCGCCTTGGTCTTCATTAAATCCATGAAGGGCCAGGATCTGGAGGGATGGTTTGCAGCTCGGACTAACTCAGGTTCTAATCCGAACTCTTTCCCTGTCATGGTATACTATCTTTTTTAAATTTAGTGTACCCAATTTTTTTTTTTTTCCAATTAAGGGGCAATTTAGTGTGGCCAATCCACCTAGCCTGCACATTTTTGGGTTGTGGGGCCGAAACCCACGCAGACATGGGGAGAATGTGCAAACTCCACACGGACAGTGACCCTGAGCCGGGATCGAACCTGGGTCCTCGGCGCCGTGAGGCTGCAAGGCTAACCCCACTGTGCCACCGTGCTGCCCCTGTCATATTATTGTCTGTGTTTCAGAATTACAGAAATACACATAGGGACAGGAGTAGGCCATTCAGCCCCTCGAGTCTGTCCTGCCATTTAGTGAGATCATGGCTGATCTGTGATCTAACTCCGTATCCATTATTATCTTTGCTTAACAAAACTCTACCTCAGATTTAAATTTAACAACTGATGCAGCTTCACCCGCTGTTTGTGGGAAAGAGTTTTAAACCTCTCCCACCCTGTGTGTGAAGACGTTCTTCCGAACATCTCTCCTGAACAGTCAAGCCCTAATTTTTAGACAATGATCCCTACTTTTAGCATCTCCAACTAGTGGAAATAGTTTATCTTTATCTACCCTGTTAATATCTTAAATACCTCAATCAGATCACACCTTAGCCTTCTAAATTCTACGGATCACAGGCCTAATTTATGGTTAAAACTTTGGGTCAGAGCCACTGCAATCTCTCCCTCACCTCCCACAGCATCCTGGGACACAATTCATCCAGAATTAGTAATCTAATAATCTTCTGGGCGGCACGGTAGCATAGTGGTTAGCACTGTTGCTTCACAGCATCAGGGACTTGGGTTTGATTCCCGGCTTCGGAGTCTGCACGTTCTCCCCGTGTCTGTGTGGGTTTCCTCCAGGTGCTCCGATTTCCTCCAACAAGTCCGGAAAGATTAGCTTGTTAGATGAATTGGACATTTTGAATTCTTCCTCTGCGTACCTGAACAGGCGAGTGGGGGATTTTCACAGCAACTTCATTGCAGTGTTAATGTAAGCCTACTTGTGACACTAATATTAAAGATTATTATGAATGTGCCAAAGGGCCTCTATCCGTGCTGTAAAGAGAGGGAATGAATGAGAAGGACTTTACAGAGAAACTGCCCAAGCCCCAACATTCACCAGCTCTAAGGACTCACCTTAGCTCCCTTTCCAATCTGAAAGCAGCCTGAGCTGGATTTACATTCCCCTTAATTCATCATTGCTGGGTGATAATCCTGTACTTCCTTACCTCACACCACTGTGACAGCACCTTCACTACACAGACTGCAGCAACTGACCAAACATCACCTTCCCAGTTATTCCTGAAAGGACCTCCTTCCCAACCTGGCCCCTTGCCTGAGGTGTGGTGATCCTCAGGTCACATCACCGCCGGTCAGCTCTCTCTCCCGGGACCAGACCCTGCTTCACAACCGCCATCTTGGTTCACCGGAGAAGCAGAGCGCATGCGCTGGCGTCTTGGTGACGCAACAGCTGGTGGGCGGGATCTGAAGGTTTCTGTTCCCATCCGGGTCCCAGTGCACGGGCAGATTCCGGACAAAAGGTTTTTAAGATCTTTCACCCACTCCCAGGCTTCAGGTGATGTTTGCAGGCTGGAGGTATCTCTGGATAATGTAGACATTCAGTGTGAGAGGCTGCAGCCTCTATATAGCTACCTGAAGGGGGTTATACAACGGTTGATTACATTTCGTGGTCCTTTCCCGTCCATTATCAGGATGTTTGTGTGATATTTTCTGACCCTCAGTGTGATATTTCTTTATTTAAAATACAGTTCAGCAGCAGGCTTACTGGTGATTTTTAAAGGAATAAAGGTTATTTATTATCACAACCTTTCCCTGGATGTTTGAGCATCTAAGTCTCTCAGCTCTTTTACTCACTGACACATACACAGAAATTAGGTACAGATCAAGTTGAAGCTGCAATGATGAAAATGGAATGTAGACTGCAATCTTTATATCGCTGCAGGTCTGATGTCTTCTTATTGAGCTGATCCTTTCGTTGGAGTGAAGCGTTTTTAAAAGCAAATAATTCTCATGAGTCTCTGAAGCTTCTTATAAGACATAGGAGCAGAATTAGGCAATTTGGCCCATCGACTCTGCTCCGCAATTCAATCATGGTTTATATTGTTTCATCCCCATTCCCTTGCCTTCTCCCCATAACCCGTGATCCCCTTATTAATAAAAAACCTATCTATCTCTGTCTTAAAGACACTCAGTGAATTGGCCGCCACAGCCTTCTGCGGCAAAGTGTTCCACAGATTCACCATCCTCTGGCTGAAGAAATTCCTCCTCATCTGTTTTAAAGGATCGTCCCTTTAGTCTGAGATGGTGTCCTCTGGTTCTAGTTTTTGCTGCAAGTGGAAACACCCTCTTCATGTCCACTCTATCCAGGTCTCGCAGTACCTTGTAAGTTTCAATAAGATCCCCTCTCATCCTTCTAAACCCCAGCGAGTACAGACCTAGAGTCCTCAAACGTTCTTGTAGATGAATAGCCAGGAGGTTGGTTTTCAGGTGGGCTTGGAAGCTGGAATAAGTTCAGTCCTGTGGCTGCACTGGGAGACATTCAGCTCTGCTGGTTCAGCTGGTTCCTGGTGCTTCAGATGCTTCTCACACACACACATTTGCTTTGTTCCGGGTTTATTATACTGCACCCCTGCCAATTAACTGCAAGGTTAAAACTTTGGGGCCCAGAACACCCCGAGACAATAGCAGTTTACGATGCTCACTCACGCTTATCTCTGTCCCAATTCAAGGTCATTCTCCTGTGTTCAATACGGCACTTGGAGACCAACAGTCCCGGGATTTCATATTCCTCAAATGCTGGTTCATCCTGACACAACGACACATTTAAACTTCACAGGTGGCCGCAAAGTTCCCTTATTCAGGTCCGTGTTTAATTAAATATTGGTCACAGCATCGAATATTGCCCACAGTTTAATATCCACAGTAACCTGTTCAGTTGCAGCCACTTTGGCAGAGTTTGTGGATCTGACAGTCTATAATATCTAATATTCTTGTGCTGAGCGTGACATCTTGAATCTACTTTGAGTCTGGTTAAAACAGTGCATTGTAGCTGGGTGGGGTAGGATAGCACTGTTGCTTCACAGTTTGCAGAGGGAGCATGTGGTATCCACCGGAATGAGTGACACCTTCCACACCCAGTGGCTACCTCAGCGGACAGAGTGTTTAAGAGACACTGGGAACAATATTCTGGTTCAAAACTTCTTTTTCAGGCATTTGAACGGGAGGTTTGGCAACTGGGCAACTCGAACCAAATATAACATCAAGATCTGACTCAATTCATTAGGACTTAAATATCACAAACTGTCAATGTGTTTGTCTGTTCTGACTGTGGGAAGAGATTTCAAACATCAGTGTGACTGGAAAAGCCCCGAGGCCCACACACACCTGAGTGGGAGTGTTCCAGTGAACTGACTGTGGAAAGAGCTTCAACCAGTTACACAGCCTGAAAAATCATCTTGTTTCCTCTTGTGGGAGAGTCTGGGACCAGAGGGCATAATCCCAGAGTAAGGGGTCTCAAATTTAGGACAGAGGTGAGGAGACATTTCTTCCATCAGAGGGTAGTGAATCTGTGGAATTCTTTAGCTGGCATTCTGTCTCTGGAGTTTACCACAAAATGTCAGAGGTGAAGGTGTCTTAACCCGGATGGGCCGCTTGGTGGCGCAGTGGCTGTTTCACTGAGGGGCCTTGAGTTCAGACACATCCCAGACAGGCCTGGTGAGAAATATCTGTCTGGGAAAGGTGAGAAAACTGTATAATCGGGGCAAAGGATCAGTGCCGATGGACAATAGAGAAAGGAGTTCAGATTAGTCTTATTTTCTTCATTTTTCATTCAATATTTATTAAAATTTCAGAGAAAATATTACACAAAAGTTTATTTTGATGTTTACAAAAGGGAACATAACGATTGAGGGTCACAGTGAGAACAGAACACACGCCCTCTGAGCTGCCAAATGTATGTACAACTGTAACAGACACAAGAGAGAACAGGAGCTCAGCATAAAGGGAAGGTAACTGTTGTGAATAAGGTACGAGGTAAGTTACTTATTTAGACATGACATTGAGGGAAATTATTAACTACAATTACATTACAGTCAAAATTATCTCGTACATTTTAAACTGAAAAGCAGAAATACTGTCCATGATTGTCTCAGTTACAGATGCAGAATAATAAACTGAGAGAATTTTACTGTTAGAGTCACCAAGAGGAGATATTGTATTTCTGTCACACACAGATCATAATAAACAGCTGAGGGAAATCTACAGCGTCCGAACGTCAACCCATCACTTGATCTGTAAAAGAGAGAGAAAATGATGAAGCAGATGTTTATGATCTGGGACATTGATGTTAGAGTTTTCAATCAATCAAACATTTAGTGTTTTTAAACACCTTCTGTCAGTTTGAAGTGTGAGTGGATTGAATCTTCTCACCTTCACCAGAGTGACTGCAGCGCTGTAGGAAATGCTCAGGAAGAACAGGGTGATGAATGTGGAAGCGGTTGTCCAGATGTTCCCGTTATCATCCTCATCGTCTTCAGTCCAGGTGTGGTCTGTGGTACCTACGGGAATAGAGCCGAATAAATATAATCAGATTATTTATTAATCCAGGATATGTTTTTAATGTTCTCGTTTCATTTTCTCCCGCTGCTAATTCATTCTTTAATATATTTGTCATTGCCTATCTACTGTTGAGTTCGTGACACTCAGAAATCGATCTCTGTAACTTAATTTTTCCAATTGAGGGGCAATTTGGCGTGGTCAATCCACCTACCCTGCACATCTTTGGGTTGTGGGGGTGAGACTCACGGGTCACGGGGAGAATGTGCAAACTCCACTGGGACAGAGACCCAGGAGTGGGATCAAACCCAGGTCCTTCGCGCTGTGAGGCAGCAGTGCTCACCACTATGCCACCTTGTCTGACGTTTGTGTTTGTTCTTTATCATTTGTGTCTGTGTAAATGCGAAATTCGTGTTTCTTTACTCTTTTGTGTGTCCCGATGTCTTTATAAGTGTCATTGTGTGTGTTCATGTGCCAATCTGTGTGTCAGCCCCTGCATGTGAACTTTGTTTATCTTCTGTCAATGTGTATATATGAGTATTTTGTGTGTGTGATTGTGTTGAAATCTATGTTTATATATTAATGCCTGTTTTAATATAATAGTAAGAAGTCTTACAACACCAGGTTCAAGTCCAACAGGTTTGTTTCAAACACGAGCTTTCAGAGCACTGCTCCTTCCTCAGGTGAATGTAAGCAATAAAAGTGTTAATGTGTCTTTATACGTTCAACATGCATGTCAGTGTCTTAATGTTTGTGTCTGGATAAGTGCGTTTGTGTGTGTGTGTGTTTGTTGATGCGTGTAATTCATCACAGAATCATCATCGTATAATCCTTACTGTGCGGAACGAGGCTATTCGGCCCATTGAGCCTGCACCGACCCTCCGAAAGAGCACTCTGCCTGGACGCATGGCCCTGCCCTAACCCCAGAACCTCGTAACCCCACCTTTGCGCACTAAGGGGTAATATAGCATGGCCAATCCACCGAACCTGCACATCTTTGGACTGTGAGAGGATACCAGAGCACGCGGAGGAAAGAGTAACAGACACGGGAGAACGTGGAAACTCCACGCAATCACCCAAGGCTGGAATTGAAGCCGGGTTTATGGCGCTATGAGGCAGCAGTGCTATTTATGCATTGATGCTTCTTTATAACTATCTATTAACGTGTATTGATGCCTCTATGTGCACTAATGTGTGTTTGTGCTAGAATGTGTATGAGTCTGCTAATATGTGTCCAAGTGTGCCCGTAAGTGTGTTAATGTGGATTATTGTCTCTGTTTGAAAGGAAATATTTCTGTCATCGTGAAATTCTGCTAATGTATATGTTATTGGTTACATTTGTGTTTCATATTCTTCAGTCAGTCTGCTTGTCTCGTTTCATATGTTTGTGTATCTGTGTGGACAGGTAGGTGTATGTGTCTGTTTGTGTACATTTGTGTAGCCACTTGTGAGTGTCGATTTGTGTGTGTATGTGTGTATGTGCATGTGTGTCTGTGTACGTGTGTCTGTGTGTATAAATGTGTACTTTTTTGTGTTTATGTGCATGCTTGTGAATTTTTGCGCACGTTTGCGTGTGTTTTTGTGTCAAAATATGTGTGGTTCGTTGGGCCTGGGTGTATGTTTATGCATGTGTTTCTATGTGTGTTTCTATGTGTGTGTTTGTGTCTACGTGTGAGCGTGTGCGTGTTTGTGGGTCTGTGTGCATGTATGTGCAGTGTCTGTGTCTGTTTATCTGTCTGTGTATCTGTATCAGCTGCCTGTAGCTTTGCCAGTTGCCTCAGGAGAGAACAGTGAAAACCCAGGGAGAATTCAATCACCAGTCTGGATTTGGATTCTGGTGAATCAGTTTCAGCATACGGATAAGAGGAAGAAGGGTGTTGAAGGAATTCTGTTGCATAAATATTGTAAAAACATCTTTATCATGATGGTCTTTTAAACCCTTCAGTCAGTAAGCTACATGCCGTCTTGTAATGTCAGTAACTGAGTTCTTAGTCCAGAGAACCGTTTACTTCCAAACTCCCTGCTTGGAGACTGGGAAGATATTGAGTTAATAATCTCCCTCTCTCTGGTCAGCTCATCAAATTCCCTTTGGGTTCTCCCTGCTGGAGGTGGAGATACAGAGAGTTCACTCGTCACCTTCCTCCTCTTTTGGTCGGGAAAGTGGAGGTAAAATGGGTTAGTATTGCCCCTTTGCTCTCTTTGTTGGGGAAGTGGGGGTAAAGTGGATTAACTAAAGCCCCTCTCCCTCTCTCTATTGAGGAAGTGGGGGTACAGTGGATTAACTAAAGCCCCCCCTCTCTCTATTGAGGAAGTGGGGGTACATTGGATTAACTAATACCCCTCCCACTCTCTCTGTTGGGGAGGTGGGGGTACAGTGGATTAACAATTTCACTTTCCCCTCTCTTTGGCAGGGGATTGTTGGTCCATGTTTCTGTGTGACCCTCAATTCAGTTCCCAGTGGGTGTGATACAGCAACTTAAAGCTGACATTAATTTTAAAGTAAGAAGTCTTACAACACCAGGTTAAAGTCCAACAAGCCGGCATCTCCACATGTTGGACTTTAACCTGGTGTTGTAAGACTTCTTACTGTGCTCACCCCAGTCCAACGCCGGCATCTCCACATCATTAATTTTAAAGGGATGGACAATGAAAGAAGCAGGAACACCGAGATCTAAATGTGATGGGTTTGTTTGTCTGAAATGAGAAATTGTCCGATTTCTCCTCAGCTGGAGGAAAGACAATGAAGATATTTTGCTGAATCCTGGAATGAATGAGTTTTACTCTGTCTCTAACCCAGGGTGTATCTGAGCTGGGAGCTCTGGTTGTATCAGACTTGGGGCCGAGACCTGTAGAAATCCGGGTCTCATTGACCAGGGACTGGTTTAGCACAGGGCTAAATCGCTGGCTTTTAAAGCAGACCAAGACAAGCCAGCAGCACGGTTCAATTCCCATACCAGCCTTCCCGAACAGGCGCCGGAATGTGGCGCTGAGGGGCTTTTCACAATAACTTGACTGAAGCCTACTTGCGACAATAAGCGATTTTCATTTCATTTTCAGATCTAACATCAGTAAAGTGGAAACACCATTAATCAAGTGGCTGTATGTTTAAATCACAATTAGAGGAAAACGTTTTTATTATTTTTATTTTAGTTCGAAATATAACCAATAGATTCTCATTGACATGAATTAACGGTGTCCATCAGAGCGAGGGAAATGTTCACAAAACTGGGTTTACCGCTGGATTTATCAACCGTTCTGTTGATGATCTTCAAGGGGATGGCTTCATGTCCCACCACACAGGAGTAAGAAGCGCCGCTGGCCCACTCCTCCGCTGCAATGGATAACAGGCTGTACATGAAGAAGGAGCTATTGCCGTTCTCCGCCATCACCTCGGTGTTCTTGTAGTTCCCGGGATTCACCGGCTTGTCATTGACGGTCCACTTGACGAAGATCTCTCGGGGGGAGAAACCTCTCACTAAGCAGCCGAGGGAGACGAATCTCTGAGCGGAGACGTCTTCAGCCGGGGGCAGGAGGACAGAGACGGACGGTTCCCGTGGATTGGGATCTGCAGAAAATGTACAATAAATGTCAATAAAATGGGGAATTCCGGAGACAATGGAACCGCGGGTTAGATGTGAGAGAAATGTGTTTTGTGTTGGATTTTAAAGGTTTCCATTTTCCACTTTGGGATCTGTCCAGTTTCCCAGCTCGGAGCAGAGGTGGACACAATCCTTTTCCCTGAGAATTTACGGATATTGGATTCGAAAGTTTCAGAAAGTGTACAGCAGGGGAACAGGCCATTCGGCCCAACTATTCTGTGCTGGTGTCTAAACTCCAAACCAGGCTCCTCCCACCTTACCCCAAGAGGATTAGAAAACTGCCAATGTGACACCCTTATTCAAAAGGGAGGGTGTCAAAAACAGGTAACTATAGGCTAGGGACCTTAACATCTGTCAGTGGAAAACGGTTCGAGTCCATTATAACAGATCCAATAGCTGAGCATTTCGAAATACATAATATAATCAAACAGAGTCAGCACGGCTTCGTGAAGGGGAAATCATGCCTGAAAACTTTATTGCCCTTGTTCGAGGTGATAAGGAGAAGGCTGGAGAAGGGGGAATCAGTAGATGTAATATACATGAATTTCAAAATTGTGTTTAATAAATGAATGTACTATTCCCACGGCTGGAGATGACAAAAATATAAAGGCAAGTGGTGAGGTTACAGAAAATCTAGAGAGGGACAGAGGTGGCTTAAGTTACTGAGTAAAAACTTGGCAGATGGAACATAATGTAGGAAAATGTGAGTTTAGACACTTTGGTAGGAGGAGGAACATAACGGAATATTATTTAGATGGAGAAAGACTGCAGAAAGCTGAAGTAACGGGGGAATTGGGGGCCCTCGTGCAGAAACCACACAAAGCAAGTTCTGCAGGTAATATGGAGACAAATTGAATGTTGACATTTATTTCAAAGGGAATAGAATATAAACCTGGCTCAAACTATACAAAGTTAGACTAGTTAGACTAGTTAGACGACACCTGATATACTTTGAATAGTTTTCGTGCCCTTACCTAAGGAAGACAGATTGGTTTTGAAGGCAGTCCAGAGAAGGATCACGAGGGATGGAGGGATTTTCTTACAGGGAGAGGTTAAGTAGGCTGGGCCTGGACTGATTGGAGTTTAGAAGAATGAAGGCGGCCTAATTGAGACATGAAAGATTCTCAGGGAGCTTTGGAGTGTAGTCGCTGAGAGGTTGTTTCCCCTGTGGGAGCATCTCGGACCAGCGTGCAGGATCACATAGTCAATGTTCGCCCATTTCAGACAGAGATGAGAAGGAATTTCCTCTCTCAGAGCGTCGGGGAGCTGTAGAATTATTTAACCCAGGGTGCTGTAGATTCTGGGTTGTTCAGTATGTTCAAGGTCGAGAGAGACATATTTTCAACCAATGAGAGATATGGGATTGGATTTTGTTTATTGTCACGTGTACCGAGGTACAGTGAAAAGTATTTTTCTGCGAGCAGCTCAACAGATCATTAAGTACATGAAAAGAAAGGGAAATAAAATAAAATACATAACGGCAACATAAGGTACACAATGTAACTACTTAACACCGGCATCGGGTGAAGCATACAGAGGTGTAGTGTTAATGAGGTCAGTCCGTTAGGAGGTCGTTTAGGTGTCTGGTAACAGCGGGAGAAGGCGGGAAAGAGGAGTTGAAGGCCATCACATCAGATCAGTTATGATCTCATTGAAGGCTGTATCAGTGTTGTTGGGCTGAATGGCCTACGTCTGCTCCTAAGTCTTGTGGTCATTGCTCTAGCTCCGTCTAAACCCCATATCACTGCTTTTAATTCATTGTTCCTTCATCTACGTATCAATTTCCCCCTTAAGATCAACAGGCCCAAAATATTTATTCGTGGAATTACCAATCAGAATGGACCATAAATACACTGAATGCTAAATACTGACCGCTGCACTGACACTAGAAATAGACACAATGACTCACTTATTGCTTCAGTTTCACCGCTCACCTATTTTTTTGTGGATTGAAATTCTTAAAGGAGTTGGCAGGTCCTGATGGCTCACCACACAGTCAAACACAGCCCCACTCAGCCAGGCTTGTGTCGAGATGTTTAATTTGCTGACCACGCTCTCAGTATCTGCCCCAGGCTGGTCGGCAATCTCTGATTTCAGCGGCTTCTTCGCTTCACTCCAGGACACGTTGACTCCATAAGGAGCATCCGAAATGACGCAGGTTAAGGTGACAGTCGCGTCCAGTAAGACCTGTTCTATTGGTGGTGGCAGTATTGTTACTGAGGCGGTAGTGGAACCGGAAGGATCTGTGAATGAAAAAGTGGAAATCAACCCAAGTTTCAGCTTCAGAATCAGGACAGCAGGATTCAGCCTTCACTCACTCAATGGGAATAAATCAACTTCGAAACTTCTAATGATCGCCATTAATCTTCTGTACACCAGTTTTGTCACCTTAAACGATTCTCATTGTGAAATACAGTGAGCCCCAATGGCATTCTAATGAATGAGTATTTCAGCATTCCCAATACAAATATTCCAATCCTTATCTCGGAAACCTAATACGGAAGGCTGATTTATAAATAGGTTGAATGAACTTTCCAACACTTTACCTTGGAGCTGTTATCAATAAAGGTGTTCAGACACCCACTGCCTCTCAAATATAATCAGCTGTCTCAGGATAAAGCTGATATCAAGGCCACCTCACTCACTAAATGATTTCAAATTAGAGGCAAACATTTATTTCTCTGCTGATCAAATCCTGAATGGTGAGCAATCCTAATGTAGCTCTTACATCAGAATGAAACACAAACTACATGGCAGTAAATTAGAAGTTATTTTGTGCTTTGTACTGATTTTAATAAATACCTGATTTTGATTAATATCAGAGTGCAGGATGATTTATTGTTTCCTCTGTTTGTGTCTCTTACCAGATGCGGTGATGTTGTGACTTTGGGTGACCTCTTGATGAGTGACCTGGCAGGTATAGACGGCTTTGCTGAACCATTCCCCAGCAGAGACTGTCAGCCGACTGCTCGCCGAGAAGTTCCCATTTACTTCACAGGCGGAAGAGGTGACAATTCCTGAACCCATGGCTTGTCCATTCTTCAGCCACTTTACCGTGATTGAATTTGGCTTGAAGTCGTTAATTGAACAGACGATGGTTGCAAATTTCTGTCTTGTGATTTCTTCACTGGAACTCACGGTGATGAGCACATTTGGAGCATAAATTTTGGGACCTTCAAGAAACACAATGAGATATTTCTTGCAGAAGAAATTGATAAACAAAATGAGTTCATATACTTAAAAAAATGTTTGTGGTCAATAGACACTAAGCTGGATTTTCCAGGGATCAGGAATATGCAGAGTATTACAAATTAGTTATATCCAAGACCCTATATAAGGTAATCATAGGTTTTCTATTTCTCACAGGTTCCACAACACTTACATTCCATTCCAATGCTCTTGTCTGAGCCGCTGTGTCGAACCTCACAGCTGATTTTGCTGCATCCCCCCTCTGACTCGGTGATGGTTAACTGGCTGCTCAGGGTGTAGGTTCCCTTCTTGTTTTTTACTGACGTGTATTTCTTAACTCCTGTGGTGATCGGCTGCCCATCGTTCTTCCAGGTGAGGCTGGTGATTTCTGGGGAGTAGTCCATCGCCAAACAGCCGTAGGTCACGGAGCCGTCGATGTTGTGTTGCTGACAGGAGGAGACCAGACTGTAGAGAGTGGGCGGAGTCGGTGTCACTGGGGGAGAATGGCCCATTCAACAAGTTAGACTCTGGTATTTGTGATTTATAAGTAACCAAGCATTTCATAATTTGACTAGAACTATGATTTTATCCTAACATTTCCGATTAAATCCCACATCCACATTGAATCTTCTATCAGTTCTATCGTTCGGAATCACCTACTTTTTGTCCCTTCTTCAGAAACTCACCTCTTTCTCCGTCTCTATAAAAAAAATATTTTGATGTAATCTGAATGGTGTAACTTTCATTGGATTGAAAGAGAGGAGCAGAGCGTTTTCTCCATTATTTCAGCCACCATGTAATATAAAATGCAAATGAGGCCATAGTCCCGGAGACTGTTCTTTCCCTTTGAGAGCTGACTGTGGTGATTTAACCTGAGGGTTACCACACATCAGGCCAGGAGCAAGGTTGAGAATGGGGGTCTTCATGAATAACCTCAGCCGGTACAGCAATTGAACCCGCACTGTTGGGATCGCTCTTCGTGACGACCGTCCAGCTAACTGAGCTGTGTACGTCACAATCCAACTAACTGAGCTGTGTACGTCACAGTCCACCTAACTGAGCTGTGTACGTCACAATCCAGCTAATTGAGCTGTGTACGTCACAATCCAGCTAACTGAGCTATGTATGTCACAATCCAACTAACTGAGCTATGTACGTCACAATCCAGCTAACTGAGCTGTGTACGTCACAATCCAACTAACTGAGCTATGTACGTCACAATCCAGCTAACTGAGCTATGTATGTCACAAACCAGCTGACTGAGCTGTGTACGTCACAATCCAGCTAACTGAGCTGTGTACGTCACAATCCAGCTAACTGAGCTATGTACGTCACAAACCAGCTGACTGAGCTGTGTACGTCACAATCAATTTGTCTTACAAACGTTGTCTCTTCATTTGTATCTTTGCAGTTTTGGGAAATTCCCTTTGTTCAAACTGACTGATGCCCCCGCCTCTCTCCACCTCACTACCTCCACTCCCCAAACCAGAGAATAGTGGCTTTGCTTCAAAAACACCTTCTGAATGCACCTTTATATAATTACAATAAAACTCTACATTTGAGTAATTGCAACATTCACTAATTTTAGGATCATGCACATTGACAGCGGAGGAGGTCATTCAATCCGTGGAGTCTCCTCCCCCATTCAGTGAGAGCCTGCCTGTGTTGATTGTGCAGTTAATTTCACATTCCGCCTGTCACTGAGACCGGGCTGTCTGCAATCCCCCCCGCACCGCCCTGCGCTCTCTGTGTGTTCCCCCATCTCTCTGCGGTTCCCGCTGGATTGCGGCACCTTCCTCCTAGTCCCTTCACTATCGTTTAGCTCTCTGCTCTTTTCCACGGCTCTCTGCGCTTTCCTCCGCATCTCTGCACTTTCGGCTCTGAATTTTCTTCCTGCTCTTTGCGCTTTGCCCATGTGTGCTGCACTTTCCCCAGTTCTTTCGACTTTTCCCGGTTCCTGGCACTTTCCCCGGGCTTTTTGAACATTTCGCCAGCACCGTACGCTTTACCCCGATTCTTATGGCTTATCGCCCACTCTATGGACTTTCGTCCGGCTCTCTGCACTTGCGCCAGCTCTCTGCACCTTTCCTCGGCTCTCTGCTCCTTCCCCCGGCTCTCTGCGCCTCCCCCCGGTCCCCGGCTCTCTGCACTTCCCCCTGCTCTCGCTCCCTTCCCCCGGCTCTCTGCACTTTCCCCCGGCTCTCTCCTCCTTCCCCCGGTTCTCTGCTGCTTCCCCGGCTCTTGGCGCCTTCCCCAGGCTCTCTGCTCCTTCCCCCGGCTCTCTCCTCCTTCCCCCGACTCTCTGCTGCTTCCCCGGCTCTTGGCGCCTTCCCCGGCTCCCTGCACTTCCCCCGGCTCCTGCACTCCCACTCACCCCCCCCCCCCCGCCCCCCGCTCTCTGCACCTTTCCTGGCACTTTCCCCGGGCTTTTTGAACATTTCGCCAGCACCGTACGCTTTACCCCGATTCTTATGGCTTATCGCCCACTCTATGGACTTTCGTCCGGCTCTCTGCACTTGCGCCAGCTCTCTGCTCCTTCCCCCGACTCCCTGCTCCTCCCCCCGGCTCTCCGCACTTTCCCCAGGCTCTCTGCTCCTTCCCCCGACTCCCTGCTCCTCCCCACGGCTCTCCGCACTTTCCCCTGGCTCTCTGCTCCTTCCCCCTGGCTCTCTGCCCCTTCCCCCGGCTCTCGGCTCCTTCCCCCGGCTCTCTGCCCCTTCCCCCGGCTCTCTGCTCCTTCCCCCGGCTCTCGGCGCCTTCCCCCGGCTCCCTGCTCCTTCCCCCGGCTCTCGGCACTTTCCTACGGCTCTCGCCACTCCCGTGTTATGCAGCCACATTCGGGCGCCACTGGACATCAGTTTCGCTCCAGTTCTCTATTCCTCTCTCGCTGCAGATGCTCCCTTGCCCATTTCCTGAGCATCAGTGAGAGAGGATGAGTGAGTAACTGAGTGAGGGTAGGAGAGTGAGTGTGGGTGAGTGAGTAACTGAGTGAGGGTAGGAGAGTGAGTGCGGGTGAGTGAGTAACTGAGTGAGGGTAGGAGAGTGAGTGTGGGTGAGTGAGTAACTGAGGGTAGGAGAGTGAGTGTGGGTGAGTGAGTAACTGAGTGAGGGTAGGAGAGTGAGTGCGGATGAGTGAGTAACTGAGTGAGGGTAGAAGAGTGAGTGCGGGTGAGTGAGTAACTGAGTGAGGGTAGGAGAGCGAGTGCGGGTGAGTGAGTAACTGAGTGAGGGTAGGAGAGTGAGTGTGGGTGAGTGAGTAACTGAGTGAGGGTAGGAGAGTCAGTGCGGGTGAGTGAGTAACTGAGTGAGGGTAGGAGAGTGAGTGTGGGTGAGTGAGTAACTGAGTGAGGGTAGGAGAGTGAGTGTGGGTGAGTGAGTAACTGAGTGAGGGTAGGAGAGTGAGTGTGTGTGAGTGAGTTGGCTGATTGAGGATGTCTGAGTGTTGATGAGTGGCAGATCAGGGTGAATGACTGAGTGAGGGTAAATGTGTGAGGCTGTGTCACCGAGCACGAATGAGCCAGGATGGGCGAGGGAGAGTGAGTGAGAGGCAGGAATGAGTGCCGCTGGGTGAGTGAGGTTGTGTAGTTAGAGTCAATGAAGATGAGTGAGCGAGGGTGGGTGAGTCAGGGGGTCGGTGAGTGAGTGAGTTTGGGTGAGTCAGGGGGTCGACTGCTGGTGAGTGAATGTAGTGGGTGAATGAATGAGGGGGAGTCAGTGACCGTGGGCGAGTGAGGGTGAATGAGTGAGGATGAATGAAGGAGGATGTATGAGTGAGTGCGGGTCAGTGAGGATGTAAGTGTGGCTCAGTGAGTGAGGTGCGTCATTGAGAATTAGTGGGTGTGCGAGGATGAGTGAGGATGAGTGAGTGGCAGAGAATGAGTGTGGGTGGTGCGCGAGGGTGGGTGTGTGATGGTGGTTGAGTGAGTCAGGGTGAGTGAGGGGATGGGTGTGGGTAAATGAGGGTGTGTGAGGATGGGTGGGTGAGTGAGGGTGAGTGATAGTGGGTGACAGAGTGTGGGTGCGTCTGGTGAGGGTGTCTCAATAAGGGTGTATGAGGGAATGTTAATGAGTGAGGGTGCGTGAGTGAGGAAGGGTAAGTATCTGTGAGTGAAGGTGTCTGAAAGAGGGCGGGTGCGAGTCTTTGTGAGGGTGAATGAGTGAGGCTGGATGAGTAAGTATGAATGAGTCATTGTGGATGTGTGAGGGAAGATTCGAAAGCGATGGTGGGTTGGAGGGTGAGTGAGTGAGTGTGGGGGAGTTAGGGTGGGTGGTGGTATTTGAGTGAGGGGAGAGTGAATGTATCAGTGAGGGTGGGTTAAAGATTGAGGGTGCGTGAGGGTGGGTGTGTGAGTGTGGGTGAGTGAATAAGCGTGCATGAGGGTGGGTGGGTTAGGGTGTGTGAGGGTGGGTGAGTGAGGGTGTGTGAGGGTAGGGGAGTGAGGGTGTGTGAGGGTAGGGGAGTGAGGGTGTGTGAGGGTGGGTGAGTGAGGGTGGGTGAGTGAGGGTGTGTCAGGGAGGGTGGGTGAGTGAGGGTGAGTGAGTGACCGTGGGTGTGAGGGTGTGTGTGAGCGTCGTTAAGGAAAGGTTTGTCATTGAGGATGGGTGAGTGAGGGTGAACGAGTTAGGTTGGGCCTGAAAGGGTGAGTCAATCAGGGCGAGTGGTGGTGAATGAGGATGGGTGACTGTGTGTGTGAGGGTGAGGAAGTGAAAGTGTGTCAGAGTGGGTGGGTGAGTGAGAGTGTGTCAGGGAGGGTGGGTGAGTGAGAGTGTGTCAGGGAGGGTGGGTGAGTGAGAGTGTGTCAGGAAGGGTTGGTGAGTGAGTGTGTCAGGGAGGGTGGGTGAGTGCGGGTCTGTCAGGGAGGATGGGTGAGTGAGTGTGTGTCAGGGAGGGAGGGTCAGTGAGTGTGTGTCAGGGAGGGTGGGTGAGTGAAAGTGTGTCAGGGAGGGTGGGTGAGTGAGACTGTGCCAGGGAGAGTGGGTGAGTGTGTGTGTCAGGGAGGGTGGATGACTGAGAGTGTGTCAGGGAGGGTGGGCGAGTGAGAGTGTGTCAGGGAGGGTGGATGAGTGTGAGTGTGTCAGGGAGGGTGGGTGAGTGAGAGTGAGTCAGGGAGGGTGGGTGAGTGAGAGTGTGTCAGTGAGTGTTAGTCAGGGAGGGTGGGTGAGTGAGAGTTTCAGGGAGGGTGGATGAGTGTGTGTGTGTCAGGGATGGGGTGGGTGTGTGAGATTGTGTCAGGAGAGTGGGTGAGCGAAAGTGTGTCAGGGAGGGTATGTGAGTGAGTGTGTGTCAGGGAGGGTGTGTGAGTGAGTGTGTGTCAGGGAGGGTGGGTGATTGAGAGTGTGTCAGGGAGGGTGTGTGAGTTAGTGTCTGTCAGGGTGGATGGGGTGATGAGTGGGTGTAAGGGAAGGTGGGTCAGTGAGTGTGTGTCAGGGAGGGTGGATGAGTGAGAGTGTGTCAGGGAGGGTGGGTGAGTGAGAGTGTGTCAGGGAGGGTGGGTGAGTGAGAGTGTGTCAGGGAGGGTAGGTGAGTGAGAATGTGTCAGGGAGGGTGGAAGAGTGAGAATGTGTCAGGGAGGGTGGGTGTGTGAGAGTGTGTCAGGGAGTGTGGGTGAGTGAGAGTGTGTCAGGGAGGGTGGGTGAGTGAGAGTGTGTCAGGGAGGGTGGGTGAGTGAGAGTGTGTCAGGGAGTGTGGGTGAGTGAGAGTGTGTCAGGGAGTGTGGGTGAGTGAGAGTGTGTCAGGGAGGGTGGGTGAGAGAGTGTTTGTCAGGGTGGGTGGGTGAGTGAGAGTGTGTCAGGGAGGGTGGGTGAGAGAGTGAGTGAGGGAGGGTGGGTGAGTGAGAGTGTATCAGGGAGGGTGGTGAGTGAGAGTTTGTCAGGGAGGGTGGGTGAGAGAGTGAGTGAGGGAGGGTGGGTGAGTGAGAGTGTGTCAGGGAGGGTGGGTGAGTGTGTGAGTGTGACAGGGGGGCTGGGTGAGTGAGAGTGTGTCGGGGAGGGTGGGTGAGAGAGTGTATCAGGGAGGGTGGTGAGTGAGAGTTTTTCAGGGAGGGTGGGTGAGAGAGTGAGTGAGGAAGGGTGGGTGAGTGAGAGTGTGTCAGGGAGTGTGGGTGAGTGACAGTGTGTCAGGGAGGGTGGGTGAGTGAGAGTGTGTCAGGGAGGGTAGGTGAGAGAGTGTTTGTCAGGGTGGGTGGGTGAGTGAGAGTGTGTCAGGGAGGGTGGGTGAGTGAGAGTGTGTCAGGGAGGGTGGGTGAGTGTGTGAGTGTGTCAGGGAGGGTGGGTGTGTGAGAGTGTGTCAGGGAGGGTGGGTGAGTGAGAGTGTGTCAGGGAGGGTGGGTGAGTGAGAGTGTGTCAGGGAGGGTGGGTGAGTCTGTGTGTGTCAGGGAGGGTGGGTGAGTGCGAGTGTGTCACGGAGGGTGGGTGAGTCTGTGTGTGTCAGGGAGGGTGGGTGAGTGAGAGTGTGTCAGGAAGGGTGGTGAGTGAGAGTGTGTCAGTGAGGGTGGGTGAGAGAGAGTGTGTCAGGGAGGGAGGGTGAGTGTGTGTGTGCCAGGGAGGATGGATGAGTGAGAGTGTGTCAGGGCGGGTGGGTGAATGAGTGTCTGTCAGGGAGGGTGGGGGAGAGTGTGTGTCAGAGAGGGAGGGTGAGTGAGAGAGTGTCAGGGAGGGTGGGTGAGTGAGTGTGTGTCAGGGAGGGAGGGTCAGTGAGTGTGTGTCAGGGAGGGTGGGTGAGTGAAAGTGTGTCAGGGAGGGTGGGTGAGTGAGACTGTGCCAGGGAGAGTGGGTGAGTGTGTGTGTCAGGGAGGGTGGATGACTGAGAGTGTGTCAGGGAGGGTGGGCGAGTGAGAGTGTGTCAGGGAGGGTGGATGAGTGTGAGTGTGTCAGGGAGGGTGGGTGAGTGAGAGTGAGTCAGGGAGGGTGGGTGAGTGAGAGTGTGTCAGTGAGTGTTAGTCAGGGAGGGTGGGTGAGTGAGAGTTTCAGGGAGGGTGGATGAGTGTGTGTGTGTCAGGGATGGGGTGGGTGTGTGAGATTGTGTCAGGAGAGTGGGTGAGCGAAAGTGTGTCAGGGAGGGTATGTGAGTGAGTGTGTGTCAGGGAGGGTGTGTGAGTGAGTGTGTGTCTGGGAGGGTGGGTGATTGAGAGTGTGTCAGGGAGGGTGTGTGAGTTAGTGTCTGTCAGGGTGGATGGGGGTGATGAGTGGGTGTAAGGGAAGGTGGGTCAGTGAGTGTGTGTCAGGGAGCGTGGATGAGTGAGAGTGTGTCAGGGAGGGTGGGTGAGTGAGAGTGTGTCAGGGAGGGTGGGTGAGTGAGAGTGTGTCAGGGAGGGTGGGTGAGTGAGAATGTGTCAGGGAGGGTGGAAGAGTGAGAATGTGTCAGGGAGGGTGGGTGTGTGAGAGTGTGTCAGGGAGTGTGGTGAAGTGAGAGTGTGTCAGGGAGGTGGGTGAGTGAGAGTGTGTCAGGGAGGGTGGGTGAGTGAGAGTGTGTCAGGGAGTGTGGGTGAGTGAGAGTGTGTCAGGGAGTGTGGGTGAGTGAGAGTGTGTCAGGGAGGGTGGGTGAGAGAGTGTTGTCAGGGTGGGTGGGTGAGTGAGAGTGTGTCAGGGAGGGTGGGTGAGAGAGTGAGTGAGGGAGGGTGGGTGAGTGAGAGTGTATCAGGGAGGGTGGTGAGTGAGAGTTTGTCAGGGAGGGTGGGTGAGAGAGTGTTTGTCAGGGTGGGTGGGTGAGTGAGAGTGTGTCAGGGAGGGTGGGTGAGAGAGTGAGTGAGGGAGGGTGGGGTGAGTGAGAGTGTATCAGGGAGGGTGGTGAGTGAGAGTTTGTCAGGGAGGGTGGGTGAGAGAGTGAGTGAGGGAGGGTGGGTGAGTGAGAGTGTGTCAGGGAGGGTGGGTGAGTGTGTGAGTGTGTCAGGGAGGCTGGGTGAGTGAGAGTATGTCGGGGAGGGTGGGTGAGAGAGTGTATCAGGGAGGGTGGTGAGTGAGAGTTTGTCAGGGAGGGTGGGTGAGAGAGTGAGTGAGGAAGGGTGGGTGAGTGAGAGTGTGTCAGGGAGTGTGGGTGAGTGACAGTGTGTCAGGGAGGGTGGGTGAGTGAGAGTGTGTCAGGGAGGGTAGGTGAGAGAGTGTTTGTCAGGGTGGGTGGGTGAGTGAGAGTGTGTCAGGGAGGGTGGGTGAGTGAGAGTGTGTCAGGGAGGGTGGGTAAGTGTGTGAGTGTGTCAGGGAGGGTGGGTGTGTGAGAGTGTGTCAGGGAGGGTGGGTGAGTGAGAGTGTGTCAGGGAGGGTGGGTGAGTGAGAGTGTGTCAGGGAGGGGGGGGTGAGTCTGTGTGTGTCAGGGAGGGTGGGTGAGTGCGAGTGTGTTACGGAGGGTGGGTGAGTCTGTGTGTGTCAGGGAGGGTGGGTGAGTGAGAGTGTGTCAGGAAGGGTGGTGAGTGAGAGTGTGTCAGTGAGGGTGGGTGAGAGAGAGTGTGTCAGGGAGGGAGGGTGAGTGTGTGTGTGCCAGGGAGGATGGATGAGTGAGAGTGTGTCAGGGCGGGTGGGTGAGTGAGTGTCTGTCAGGGAGGGGGGGGGGAGAGTGTGTGTCAGAGAGGGAGGGTGAGTGAGAGAGTGTCAGGGAGGGTGGGTGAGTGAGTGTGTGTCAGGGAGGGAGGGTCAGTGAGTGTGTGTCAGGGAGGGTGGGTGAGTGAAAGTGTGTCAGGGAGGGTGGGTGAGTGAGACTGTGCCAGGGAGAGTGGGTGAGTGTGTGTGTCAGGGAGGGTGGATGACTGAGAGTGTGTCAGGGAGGGTGGGCGAGTGAGAGTGTGTCAGGGAGGGTGGGTGAGTGTGAGTGTGTCAGGGAGGGTGGGTGAGTGAGAGTGAGTCAGGGAGGGTGGGTGAGTGAGAGTGTGTCAGTGAGTGTTAGTCAGGGAGGGTGGGTGAGTGAGAGTTTCAGGGAGGGTGGATGAGTGTGTGTGTGTCAGGGATGGGGTGGGTGTGTGAGATTGTGTCAGGAGAGTGGGTGAGCGAAAGTGTGTCAGGGAGGGTATGTGAGTGAGTGTGTGTCAGGGAGGGTGTGTGAGTGAGTGTGTGTCTGGGAGGGTGGGTGATTGAGAGTGTGTCAGGGAGGGTGTGTGAGTTAGTGTCTGTCAGGGTGGATGGGGGTGATGAGTGGGTGTAAGGGAAGGTGGGTCAGTGAGTGTGTGTCAGGGAGCGTGGATGAGTGAGAGTGTGTCAGGGAGGGTGGGTGAGTGAGAGTGTGTCAGGGAGGGTGGGTGAGTGAGAGTGTGTCAGGGAGGGTGGGTGAGTGAGAATGTGTCAGGGAGGGTGGAAGAGTGAGAATGTGTCAGGGAGGGTGGGTGTGTGAGAGTGTGTCAGGGAGTGTGGGTGAGTGAGAGTGTGTCAGGGAGGGTGGGTGAGTGAGAGTGTGTCAGGGAGGGTGGGTGAGTGAGAGTGTGTCAGGGAGGGTGGGTGAGTGAGAGTGTGTCAGGGAGGGTGGTGAGTGAGAGTGTGTCAGGGAGGGTGGGTGAGTGAGAGTGTGTCAGGGAGGGTGGGTGAGTGAGAGTGTGTCAGGGAGGGTGGGTGAGTGAGAGTGTGTCAGGGAGGGTGGGTGAGTGAGAGTGTGTCAGGGAGGGTGGGTGAGTGAGAGTGTGTCAGGGAGGGTGGGTGAGTGAGAGTGTGTCAGGGAGGGTGGGTGAGTGAGAGTGTGTCAGGGAGGGTGGGTGAGTGAGAGTGTGTCAGGGAGGGTGGGTGAGTGAGAGTGTGTCAGGGAGGGTGGGTGAGTGAGAGTGTGTCAGGGAGGGTGGGTGAGTGAGAGTGTGTCAGGGAGGGTGGGTGAGTAGAGTGTGTCAGGGAGGGTGGGTGAGTGAGAGTGTGTCAGGGAGGGTGGGTGAGTGAGAGTGTGTCAGGGAGGGTGGGTGAGTGAGAGTGTGTCAGGGAGGGTAGGTGAGTGAGAGTGTTTGTCAGGGTGGGTGGGTGAGTGAGAGTGTGTCAGGGAGGGTGGGTGAGTGAGAGTGTGTCAGGGAGGGTGGGTGAGTGTGTGAGTGTGTCAGGGAGGGTGGGTGTGTGAGAGTGTGTCAGGGAGGGTGGGTGAGTGAGAGTGTGTCAGGGAGGGTGGGTGAGTGAGAGTGTGTCAGGGAGGGGGGGTGGGGTGAGTCTGTGTGTGTCAGGGAGGGTGGGTGAGTGCGAGTGTGTTACGGAGGGTGGGTGAGTCTGTGTGTGTCAGGGAGGGTGGGTGAGTGAGAGTGTGTCAGGAAGGGTGGTGAGTGAGAGTGTGTCAGTGAGGGTGGGTGAGAGAGAGTGTGTCAGGGAGGGAGGGTGAGTGTGTGTGTGCCAGGGAGGATGGATGAGTGAGAGTGTGTCAGGGCGGGTGGGTGAATGAGTGTCTGTCAGGGAGGGTGGGGGAGTGAGAGTGTGTCAGAGAGGGAGGGTGAGTGAGAGAGTGTCAGGGAGGGTGGGTGAGTGAGTGTGTGTCAGGGAGGGTGGGGTTGAGTGTGTGTCAGAGAGGGAGGGTGAATGTGTGTGTGTCAGGGAGGATGGATGAGTGACAGTGTATCAGGGAGGGTGGGTGGGTGAGAGTGTGTCAGGGTTGGTGGGTGAGAGAGAGTGTGTCAGGGAGGGAGGGTGAGTGTGTGTGTGCCAGGGAGGATGGGTGATTGAGGGTGGGTGAGTGAGAGTGGATCAGGGAGGTGTGTCAGGGAGGGTGGATGAGTGAGAGTGTGTCGGGGAGGGTGGGTGAGAGAGTGTGTCAGGGCGGGTGGGTGACTGAGAGTGTGTCAGGGAGGGTGGGTGAGTGACAGTGCGTCTGGGTGGGTGAGTGTGTGTGTCAGGGAGGGTGGATGAGTGAGAGTGTGTCGGGGAGGGTGGGTGAGAGAGTGTGTCAGTGAGGGAGGGTGAGTGAGTGTGTGTCAGGGCGGGTGGGTGAGTGAGAGTGTGTCAGGGAGGGTGGGTGAGTGAGAGTGTGTCAGGGAGGGTGGGTGAGTGAGAGTGTGTCAGGGAGGGTGGGTGAGTGAGGGTGGGTGAGTGAGAGTGCGTCAGTGAGGGTGGGTGAGTGAGAGTGTGTCAGCGAGTGTGGGTGAGTGAGAGTGTGTCAGGGAGGGTGGGTGAGTGTGAGTGTGTCAGGGAGGGTGGGTCAGTGAGTGTGTGTCACCGAGGGAGGGTGAGTGAGAGTGTGTCAGGGAGAGTGAGTGAGTGAGAGTGTGTCAGGGAGTGTGTGTGAGTGAGAGTGTGTCAGGGAGGGTGGGGGAGTGAGAGTGTGTCAGGGAGGGTGGGTGAGTGAGAGTGTGTCAGGGAGGGTGGGTGAGTGAGAGTGTGTCAGGGAGGGTGTCTGTGTGAGAGTGTGTCGTGGCGGGTGGTTGAGTGAGAGTGTGTCAGGGAGGGTGGTTGAGTGAGAGTGTGTCAGGGAGGGTGGTTGAGTGAGAGTGTGTCGGGGAGGGTGGTTGAGTGAGGGTAAGTGAGTAAGGGTGAGTGTGATTGTGGGTGTGAGGGTGGGTGTGAGGGTTGTTAAGGAAATATGTATTATTGAGGTTAGGTGAATGAGGGTGAATGAGTGATGGTGAGTGAGTGAGTGAAGACTGGTGAGTGAGGGCGAGTGAGCGTGGATGAGTGAGTGGCCGCGATGGTCCTTCCCAGGTGCTCCCAGCCCATTAGGACGATGTTCCTCTGGATAAGTTTCCTCTCAGGCTCAGCTTCCTATTGCCTGTTGTCCACAGCCGAGCTGGGGGCTCTTCCATTCGGCTCCACCACCTCCACCACCTCCTCTTCCTCTCCATCTATCCTGTCCTGATTCTCCACATTGATCAGCTTTCAGTAACACGGGCTGTGCACAGTCAGACAGCAGTGTAGATCACTGGGCAGCTGCTTTAATACTTTCAGTAACACCGGCTGTGTACAGTCAGACAGCAGTGTAGATCACTGGGCAGCTGCTTTAATACTTTCAGTAACACCGGCTTTGTACAGTCAGACAGCAGTGTAGATCACTGGGCAGCTGCTTTAATACTGTCAGTAACACCGGCTGTGTACAGTCAGACAGCAGTGTAGATTACTGGGCAGCTGCTTTAATACTGTCAGTAACACCGGCTGTGTACAGTCAGACAGCAGTGTAGATCACTGGGCAGCAGCTTTAATACTTTCAGTAACACCGGCTGTGTACAGTCAGACAGCAGTGTAGATCACTGGGCAGCTGCTTTAATGCCGATGTAATTTCATTTTGTACAAAACAATTCGGAACTTCAACAATGAACATTCCTGCAATTTAAGAGATTTTCATTTTACAAATGGCAATTTCGGGCCGTAAAATTGCTGTTATATTTTGTCAAAGTGTTTTCTTCATTTTTGTGCTGTAGGAGTCTCTGGCTGGGCCAGCATTTATTTCCCATCCCTCAGTGTCCTTGAGAAGATGGTGGTGAGCTTCATTCTTCAACCACTGCAGTCCATGTGGTGTTTGGGAGGCAGCTCCAGAATTTTGAATCATGGATAGTGAAGGAACAATGTGATATTTGGAGATCACGATGGTGAGAGGCTGAATGGAGAAATTCCAGTTGGTGATGTTCCCATGTGTCTGCTGTCCTTGTCCAGATGGTAGCTGTTGTGAGTTGGAAGCTGCTGTCGAAGGAGCCATGACGAGTTCCTGCAGAGCATGTTGTAGGTGTTACACACTGCTGCCAGTGTTCCTCAGTGGTGGAGGGAGGGAGTGGTTGTCGATGGTGTGCCAATCACTTTGTCCTGGATGATGTTGAGTTTTTGAGTGTCGTTGGAGCTGTATTCATTCAGACAAGTGGAGAGTATTCCATCACACTCCTGAACCGTGCCTTGCAGATGGTGATATGGAGATGCCGGCGTTGGACTGGGGTGAGCACAGTAAGAAGTCTCACTCAGGTGACTCACCTGATGAAGGAGCTGCACTCCGAAAGCTAGGGATTCCAAACAAACCTGTTGGACTTTAACCTGGTGTTGCAGATGGTGGACAGGCTTTGGGGTGTCAGGAGGTGTTTTTGTTGCAGAATTCCGAGTCTCTGACCTCTTGTCACAGCCACGCAGTGTATATGGCGAGTCCAGTTCAGTTTCTGGTCAATGGTCAGCAGGAGATTCAGCGATGGTAATTCCATTGAATGGCATTGGGGTGATCGTTCGATCTTCGCTTGTTTGAGATGTCCATTGCGTGCACTTGTCTGGTGTGAATGTTCCTTTCCCCTTGTCAGCCCACGCCTGGATATAGTCCAGATCTTGCTGCATTTAGCAATGGACTGCTTCAGTAATTACGGAGTCGTGAATGGTGCTGAACATCGTTCAATGATCAGCCAAAATCCCCATTTCTGACTTTTGGAAGGTCATTGCTGAAGCAGCTAAAGATGGCGGGGCCGACACTGAGGAACCCCTGCAGTGATGTCCTGGAACTGAGATGATTGATCTCCAACAATCGAAACCGTCTTCCTTTCCGCTCGGTATGACTCAAACCAGCGGGGAATTTCCCCCCGATTCCCATAAACTTCAGTTTTGTTCGGGGTCCTTAATGCAACACTGGTTCAAATGTTGCCTTGATGTCACGAACAGTCACACTCAGCTGTCTGTGCGTTCTTGTGTGTGTATCCCTGTGTGCGTGTTCCTAGGTGTTCATGTGTGTGTGTGTGAGCGTGTGTCTGTCCCTGTGTGTGTGTCCCTCTGTATCCCCGTGTGCGTGTTACTGTGTGTCTGTGAGTGTGTGTATCTGTTCCTGTTTATGTGCTGCTGTGTGTGTGATGAGTGTGTGTGTGCTCCTGAGTATGTGTGTGTGAACATATGTGTGTGTTCCTGTGTGCCCCTATGTGTGTGTTCCTGTGTGTGAGAGAGACAGAGTACGTGTATGTATGTGAGATAGGTGTTAGAGGGAGAATAAAATAATTTGCAAGGGAGAATTTCTGTGTGAGTGTGTGTGAGGGGATGTGTGTGAGAGAGATTTTGTGTGTGAGTGAGGGAGGCAATGTGTGTGTGTGTGTAATGGGAAGATTGTGTGCGTGAGTTCGAGATTGTGTGTGTATGTGAGTGTGTGTGAGAGATTAGAGAGCATGTGGGTGTGTACCTCAGACAGTGAGAGAGAGACCACGTGTGTCAGAGAGAGACAGAATGTGTGGGCACGTTTGTGTGTTTCTGAGAACATGTGATAGAGTATGCCAAAGAACATAGAACATAGAACATAGAACGATACAGCGCAGTACAGGCCCTTCGGCCCACGATGTTGCACCGACATGGGAAGTCAAAAACTAAAGGCCATCTAACCTACACTATGCCATTATCATCCATATTCTTATCCAATAAACTTTTAAATGCCCTCAACATGTCTGTGTTTGAGTGAAAGAAAGTGTGTTCACGAGGTATGTATGTACCAGTGTGTGTCAGAGAGAGAAATAAGTGCTTGTGTGAGTATGTATGTGTTTGTGTATGAGAGTGTGCATGTGCGAAAGAGAGAGATTGTGAGTGAGAGAGACACGTGACACAATGTGCATGAGAGCGAGCAGGTGAGAGAATGTATGTGTGTGACAGGGTGCGTGTTTGTGTCTGTGGAAGTGTGTGTGAGAGAAAGGGAGAGAGATAGTATGTTTGAGATTATGTGTGTGAAAGAAGGAATGATTATGTTTGAAGAGCGATTATGGATGTGAGACTGTGTGTGGGAGGGAGAGATCTGTGTGTCTGAGACAGTGTGTCTGCCATAGAGAGGGAGTGTGTGAGAGAAAGAATGTGCGGACGAGAGAGTGTGTGTGTCAGAGAGAGAGAGAATATGTGAGAGTGTGAGATACTGCATGCCTGAAAGAGAGAAATAGATTGTTTGTCAACAGAGAGAGAGAATGAGACAGTGTCCATGAGAGAGAGAGAGGGTATGTGCCAGGGTGCACGTTTGAGAGAGCGTGTGAGCGAGAGAGTGAGAGAGTAATAATGTGTTGGTGAGTTTGTGTGCGTCTGAGATATTGTATATGTATATAAGAGGGAATGTGTGTGAGAGAGAGTCTGAAAGAAAAAAATGCTACGTTTTCATTTTGAATTTGTGATTTTCATTTGAAGAGCGATTATGCATGTATGTGAGGGAGAGAGGCGGTCTGTGTGTTTGAGAGTGGGTGTGAGAGTGAGGCAAGGTGTATCAGAGATTTGGTGAAGGAGAGTGCGTGTGAGATAGAGCGTGTGTGAGTGAGAGCGCGTGTGAGTGAATGTGTGTGTGAGAGATCATCACAGTGTGTCTGAGAGTGAGATCGTGAGTGTGTGATTGCGTGTGAGGCACAGTGTGTATGTTTGAAAGAAGTATTGTGATTATGTGCGTGAGATAATTAGTTTATGTGAGTATGTAAGAGAAATAGCGAATGAGAGAGCGAGAGTGTGTATGTGTTTGTGATAATGCATGGGTGCACCAAAACCTGCAAGTTCCCCTCCAAGACACTCACCATCCTGATTTGGAAATATACTGCCAATCCTTCACTGTGGCCGAGTCAAAATCTGGACCTCCCTCCCGAGCAATATTGCAGATATACCTCCGCCACATGGACTGCAGCTATTCAAGGATACTTCGCATCAAAACTTTCCCAAGGACCCTTAGGGATATATAATAATATCTAGCCTCGCCAGCGCCTCCAGAATCCTAGGATAGGATTAAAAATCAAATGCAAAGGGATTTCTCCGCTGCACTGACGCATTAAATAGATCAAGGACTGCCATAGCACGGAATGTAACCCAATAAATCGCTCTCTGGATTGCCGAATCAAAAATTCCCAAGACCGATATATCACTGCTTAAAAATCAACCAAATCTCCTTCTCCAGCCTGTCTGGCGTTGCTGAATTCTTTCTGACTGTCACAATCTGGGTTTGGAATCCCCTTTCTGAGTCGCCTAGTCAAACATCAAGTATAATTTCCACATTCCACACAGATACAAGTTTTATTGAAGAGATTGATCAAATTGCACTCCCTGAAATACTGGAAAATGAAGCAGAAGATTTACAACCAGTCAGGAAGATTCCTGGTCCCAGCACAGTGACCGCACGCACAGAGACTGAACAGACACAAATGACAACAATAGAGTTCCAGCAGATAGATCTGTTCAATCTGTCAGTTTCATGAAACTGTTTGATTCTAATTTATCAATGGTCAACTTCCGACAACAATAATTTAGTGACTTATTTGAAATTAAACTGACATTAATTTCAAAACTGTATTCGGTTTTTAACTATTTTTCCCTGTCTATCTCAAAACTCGATAATTGGGCAAAAAGTAGTTTTGCTGAAAATGAGCAGGTTAAATATTACAGATTCAGGGTAGATTAATGACGGAACAGAGACTCAGTGACAGGGCAATAATTAAACAAACCAGGAAACATTTACATTACCCACTGATATGATCGAAAAACACAATTAAATGTAATCAGAAAAAGAATCAGGGCAAAAGAATGTAATCAGAAAAATAATTGAGCTGCACACAGCAGTATAATGAAATGTATGGTTTCCTAAATTAATTTTAGATATTATTAAAATTCTCTAAAACATTTGAGATATTGCACGCCAGTATACAACTCAATTGTAGGAGATCATTTATGTTGAATTAATTCTCACTGATATTGTACTGTAAGTTATTGTTAATTGTCAGCTAATTCTTTATTCGATTATCTGTACTATGATAATAAATATAATAAAAATAGCATTCAATAATCCCCAAATTGTTTTTACCCAGAGCGTTATGAAATAATTGGGGTTTAATTAAAACAACCTGACAATCAAATAATGTTGAACAGTAAACTCCAAATTACTCGATGGAAACATCTGAACATTTAATTGACCATATTCACATTTCTTTAAACTCCAATTGCTCTATTCGACCTACAAATGTGTAAAATATGCGCCTTTCTGGAAACATTGATAAATCATAAACTCCATCTATTCTCAGAAAGTAATGAATATAACGAGAACAGCTCAGTAATATTTATTCAAATCATTTGCAAAACTCACCCATTATGAACAAGTGGAGTGGATAATTTGTTGTTGAATTTAGCATTTAATAAAATTTAAGCCGAAAGCTAAGATATAATCATTCTTACTTTCCTATCATCTGTTCTTCCTATAATTCTATCGTGTGTAGAGCACAGCTATGGGAGACAGGATGTCATTATAAAATGCAAAGGTACTGTTAAACTTTTGTAACTAAATAAATACATCGGTTTGACATTCAAGCTTTTACTTTTCAATCTCTTGCCATATGCAATCTGAACTTTCCTATAATACAAATAAAATCATGGGAACAATTCATTGATTGGCACCGACTTCCACATCTCAGAAAACTGTTTCAGGTTAGATTAGTGATAATTCCCTCGCTATCCAACTACGCATTACAGTGAAGGTATAATATGGTAGCAGCGCCACAGAAATAATAGAATAACTGGAACTACAGAGTATTTCCAGCCTCGAAACCTGTCCGGTCATGTTAACCTCGTGCGGAACACAGCAGGATTGTGAAAGGTGATTAATGATGAATTATATTAATCTAAAATAACCCTTGGTTAATATAGAGTTGTATCACCGCATTGCAATTGTTTGAATTATATAAATGTTACTATGTTCTGCATGGGCGTTTCGGTCATTATTTCGTTTAATCTGGAAGCATCAGTTAAAATTACAAAATGCATCAATATATCTTTATTCGATTATTTTCTTAAGCTTGGCTGTTTTCTCCCGACAATCGCCTTTCAAGCATTTTCAAACGCCGAGACTGTTTGCATTCAACCAGAAAACGTGCAACCGCTCAGTGTCACCGAGTTTAAACAATGCAGAAACAATGCAGAAACGCTGAACCGTTTGACAGATCTGAATCATTTAAAGTCACCCAGATACACAATCTCCTCAGCAGAACAAAACACTAAATCACATCAATGAAACCCGTTTATGGAGAAGCAACTCAACTCTACATCGAACAGGATCAAACTTAACATTGCAAGAAAATATCAATATCCAGCAAACCAGCCCATCGCCAAATGTTGAATTATTAAACTAAACAGAAAACTGGACTAAGAGCAATAGCATTGCGAGGAGCTGGAATATTAACAACAAATAAATATTGAAACTTTACCACATTTTTTCATATTGAGTCATTTTTCAAACACATTTAAATGCTTTTAATGTTTGCAGTTGATGGTAAAAGCTGCAACCATCAGATGCCACCGAGATTAAACTTTGCACAAACGGCAAACTGATTGCAGCAACAACTTGTGCTCGGAAAGGATTGTCGTAAAACGTGCCTTAGTTTAATCTGCAATTTTCACTTTTTTCACGATGCACTAACAGCCTCCCTGTTCTCTGCCGATAATCCTGCGACAAGCAGTTTCAAACACGTAGACTCTTTGCATTCAATCACAAAACGTGTAACCGCTCAGTGTCACCGGGTTGAAACAATACAGACACACCAAACCGTTTCACAAACTTTCCTACACAAAGTCACCCAAAAACATTCCTCAGCAGGAAAACACCAAATCACATCACTGAAGGAGTGAAACATCATGGAGAAGCAGCTCAATTCTACAAACCTTCCAAAAGAATCAAATGTAACATTGCAAGAACATCTCAATTTAGAATGCACCAAACCCTCATGTCATCAAATGAATGAACAGGTAAACTAAACAGAAAACTTGAATAATACCATCAGCACTTTCAGTAAGCAGAACATGTTCAATAAGATAATACAGAAACTTTAGCACATTTAGTCAATATTGGGATCGATCTCATACACTTGTGCGGAAGACGGTACAAGCTGCAGACATTGGATAGAACCGAGATTAAACATCGTAAAAACAGCCGTTTTGTATTTAAAGTAACCCAGCCACACAGTATCCTCAGCAAATAAACATCAGATCAGAGCAAACAGGGACTGAATCCCTCAGCAGCATCTTTCTGTCAAGAAACCGAGGGATTCTATACCCCCTTTCAACAGAATCAAATGAAACATTGCAACAACATCTCAATACACGATCCACCAAAACACATTTCAGTGAACGAATGGATTTTGAAAATACAGAAAAATATAAAACAAATACTCAAGTAAAACAGTTGGTAAATGACGGAATGGTTCTTACCTGCAGTCACCGTCACCATGGTGCCTTGTCCCCAGTAGTCTAGATAGTCACAGTGTCACATTCCCTGGGCTGCTCCATACAATAACCGCATCTGCACAAAATAGACAGAAATCCACCATTATTTTAAACATTCACAAACCAACGGCAAAGAGAATTCACGATTAATTTTCAGGAAATTATATTAATATTTGTGGATACCGTTCTCTCTTCATAAATGACCGAATGTTTTACATTTCACAGACATGGAAATGTTACTGAAAACACCAACTGTGACTAAATAACGACCACCAAATTTCCACATTAATTCTGATTATTTTGTCAGTGCTGGAATCAAATAACACTTCACTGTAAATAAAGTTGGATTGTAAAAGCGAGCACTGAGCCAGCCTCAGCTAATTAGTGCTGAGGGGCTTTTTGTATTGATAGTAACTGCTGTGCCCCAGGTATCACAGTGAGACACAGCGTGTCAAATACTGTGGCAGACTGTTAACTGTAAAATACAGAGATTTAATTTCACTGCTTTCCCAAAAAACTAACTCTCTCTCTTCCAAGAGCGAATGGGTGAATTATTTCAGCTTGTCCGTGTCATTAAATTTATAAAGAAAATCGGAACACTTTTAAACCCTCTGGGAAGATTTAGCGAGTCGGTCAACAGTGATAAAGTGGAAGATTTTTATACCTTTTTGCAAACTAATATTACTTCCAAACGTTGTTTTATTTAAAACTCATTTACTTTAACGTTCGTGCTGTGACGCTGATCACCAATTTGAACAAACTCTATCACTGAGGTTTTTGTATGAGGATGTCGCTGTGCACAGCACTGTGACCCACTGTAGTCACAGTGACAGACACCCGCACAAAAACTGCACTCACTCTCTGTACAGTCTTACCGCTCAATATTCACTTCAAATACACGTTTACTTCTGATCTAATTTACAATTTATACAGCAGTTTATCAAATCCAATGTAAATACACTTTCTCCAAGTATCAGAAATAATAAAACGATGATTATATTCAAGTCTGTATTTGCTGAAACTGTGAACAGTAAATATAAACAGGCAAAAGCTCATCCTATTATGTCGATTGGTTTGTTCGGTTTTACTGTTTAATTTTCTCTGTGTTAGTTATGTAAGAAGCAGCTTGTGTTTAGATTCTGACCACTGACATTAATATTACATTTGGATAAAGTACTGACCTTCAGGTTAAGGTGCAAGTTGCTGAATTCCACCTCGAGCTGTTCTTGTGCGGGTCCAGCCCTGGTTCCTCTCGCTGTGGTCTCTTGCACAGTAATAGATGGCGGTGTCTTCGGTCTTCAGGTTCGTCATGGCCAAAGAGAAGATGTTGTTTGAAGTGTCTTTGGACGCAGTGAATCGATCTTTAATGGCTGGGGCGTAGTTGCTGTTGGATGAACTATAGTACCGAAGCAGCCACTCCAGCCCCTGTCCGGGAACTTGGCGGACCCAGTGCATGGCATAGCCGCTAAGATCGAAGCCGCTGGTTTTACAGGTCAGTCTCAGGGAGCCTCCGGGACTCCCCGTCTCTGCCTCTGGCTGAGTCAACACAACATCCGACTGGACACCTGTAAAAATATATCAAAAAGCCCGAGGATTAATGCTGGAGAAATGATTGGTGACTCTGGAACATTCCAGAGAGAGACTAACACTGAGACAGTAACAGTGAGAGACTTGGACAATAAAAACTACTCACGGCATAAGAAAGTCAGCAACAGACTGAGAGAAATGGCCCACCTCATCCTTCTGGTCATTTGGGGGAAATGGTTGTGTCAGGAACTCAGTGAACAAACCAGCTCCCGGACTGTTGGATTCGGGTCCCAGTGAGCGGCATTTAAATACCCGGCAGAAGGGGGCGGCTTTCCAGGCGCCGCCTGTTGATTCCCTGGTGGAGGCGGCGCCTGGATCCACGTCCCACCTTCCACACCCCCAACAGAATGGACCCATAGATTTACTATAGATTATTATTTAAAACAAACATTAGATCGGTATCGGTATATTTGTTTGGAGAAATTGATTAATTGTAATGTCTCTCCTCACCCGAATGGAAAATTATATTTGAGCATCTCTGAGTAAATTCTAATGTCATTATATATTAAGTCTCATTATTTCTGCACTCCAGTATAAAAGGATGAACATAAACAGATTAAATTACATTATCAGGGAATAAATCGTCTGTCTGTCTGATTTGCAACACTCTCGGTTTCTATCCCATTACAACAATAAAGTATAATTTATGAGACGAAATGTAACTAAATGAGGGAATGAATGACGTGATTACATTTGCAGTGCGGATGGCCATCACTGTACAATGTGGGCCTGTCGACAAGAAGAAACTCTAACATTGCACAATGTCTCTCTTTACATTTCTGGAACTACCCCTGGGCCTCAGACAGTCCTGTAAACATTAGCGGTAAAAGAAGCCGCTTGCCTGATAATTCAGCAATGAGTTGACAGAGAAACATAAAATTCACACCAGCTTTTGACAGAGAAGTTAATGAATCAGAACGGACGCGGCGATCAGCAAAGTTATCCTTCAGCATCCAAATCGTTGCCGCTAATTTTACTGACCACCGGCTGTCTAACATTCACTGGTGTTGGGAACACAGGATATCAGGACTTTGCGGCATATTACACAATATCACAGGAATAAATGTTTTATTCTCCACGAAAGCAGGTCATGAACTGGTCATTTCTCCACTCATTGGCAGCAATGAGAGGGACTGTTAAACAATTGAAATCCAGACAAATTAAACTGTACATAACACGGTGTTAATCGGGTATAAGAGATCAAGGAGATCAAGAATTCGGAGAATATTCTAGGAATCCCCGCGAGTTTAATGCAGTTTATTTACTTTAAATTCATTTTATTTTATTTTTTGTAATTGAAGTCATCTTATTGAACTTGTGGATTGGGTCCATTAACACCACTCACTCTCACTTCATTAGGCTCTTAACAAACGGACTTTAATAACTAGAGTGACCTTTCCTCGGAACTAATATAAATTAAATAGCATCTGGTCAGTTAACTATTTTCCCATTGTGTTTAATCTCATAGTGAACAAAACATTCAGTGAATATATTTCTTTGCATGGATCACCATTTAAAACGTTTACTTCATGTGCGACTGAAACATTTATTGTTTGAATGGATAAATCCCATTTTATCCATTCATATTCAGGCTAATCTGCCCCACACTGTATTTGGCAGCAATCCAGCCGCCTGCAGTCAGGGCGGCTCGAATGTTCGATGTTGTTTACAGGAAGCATCTGGATTTGTTTTTCAAAGATCTGTTTCCTCAGTACTGACCGCTTGGCTGCAAGCCAACTTCAAATTCTTAACATTGTCAATGAGGACTATTTATAAACAAATCTACCCAGCAACAGTACTGGAGATCATTTTATGTTTTAAATTGCGAATTTATTTGAACTGTTCCCATCTCTAAGGAAAGGAGATTTTTCCAGCTTTTCTAGCCTCTCTTAACAACACTAACCGGCTGGAGGATCTCTCCCACACCTCATAACATTGTGATGATGGATAGAAATACAAACAGACTATCAGACAGAGGGTACATTTTGTAATAGATAAACACGTAATTCATGTGTTTTCCCTTTATTCTTCCATGGAATGTGGGACTCACTGGCAAGGCCACCATGTGTTCCCTGTCCCTAATTGCTGTTGAACTGAGTGGGCCAGCTCAGAAGGAACTGAAGAGTCAGACATGTTGCTGTCCAACTGGAGCCACATGTAGGTGAGACCAGGGAGGGATGTCAGATTTCCTTCATTGATGATGCAGAGGGGATTTCATGGTCACCATTATTATGTATTCCATATTTATTAATTGATATCAAATTCCACCACTGACAATAGTGGGATTTGTACCTGAGTCCCCACAGGATTAGACTGGGCCTTTGGATTACTGGTACAATAACATGAATACTACACCACCACCTGCCAAAAGATAAAGGGATGACTGCTTTTATGTAGGGATGGATGTTGGTTGGATGCCTGAATATTTTAAATGAGGAATCAGTGAATGTGGTTGATGGATGGATGGATAAATGGTCTGAAAGATGTTGCTCCACATTCTCAATTTTGCGCTTGATAAATTAAAGCAGGTCCTTCATAATTTGTGGATAGCACAATTGCTTCACAGCTCCAGGGTCCCAGGTTCGACTCCGGCTTGGGTCACTGTCTGTGTGGAGTCTGCACATCCTCCCCGTGTGTGTGTGGGTTTCCTCCGGGTGCTCCGGTTTCCTCCCACAGTCCAAAGATGTGCAGATTAGGTGGATTGGCCATGATAAATTGCCCTTAGCGTCCAAAATTGCCCTTAGTGTTGGGTGGGGTTACTGGGTTCTGGGGATAAGGTGGAGGTGTTAACTTTGGGTAGGGTGCTCTTTCCAAGAGCCGGTGCAGACTCGATGGGCCGAATGATACTCTATGAATATGATAATTAGTGCCAGACTAATATATTCGGTGGCTGAAGCTTTTCTGGGTGAATTCCATCCCCAGACTATCGAGAACTGACGAGCTGGACGTCACTAAGACGAAAGGAGAGATATTCCTGCGGTTCTAGTGATTCTTCTCTACTGATGGCGAATCTTCATTTCAAAGACAGAAAGCGGGAACATGATTACATTGAGGAGGGACGGTTGTAATATTGTGTGCATGTGGTCCTTTCATGTACAAAAGTCACTCCAGATGTCCCGACACAACTTAATGAAGACACCAGACTGAAAACAGAAATCCTGTGAAACTCAGTGGACAGATACAGACGTTGAATGGCTTTCCAAAACAGTGTAATAACAAATCGGGATTTAAAGATTCATTAACGTCACATCAGGTACAGGTATTTTCATTTCTACCGACACTTTAAAAATCATCTCACCCTCCAGTCTGGCGATTCTGTGTGAGGATGAGGTGATTACTGACCAATACAGCGCAGAGGCTGCTGGGTAGCTGCACATTATCCTCGGTGTGGTTTAATTCCATTTCACATTGAATTCTGATGCAGATGTTACTTGTTGGTGACAGAATGGTCAATGCTATCTCAAAGAAGTTTAATCTCAATAAATTATGTTAAACATAGGAATTAGGAGCAGAAGTCGGAAATTCAGCCCATCGAGCCCGCTCCGCCATTCAATCATCTTGGCTGATCTCTCCCTGGTCTCAAATCCACCTCCCTTAAATTAATTGCATTTACATTTTGTAAAACCAAATGCGGAAAATAATAGGTGAATGTAATTATTTATGTTGTGAGTTGATCATAATTGACTAATATAAGTATTTAACTTTGTGAGCTGTGATAATTGGTAACATTCGCCACGGAAGCGCTAAAGAATGACCATCTCCACCAAAATAGAATCTAGCAATCTCTCCTTGACATTCAATGATATTGTCATCGCTGAATCCCCAATTATCAATACCATGGGTTAACATTGACCAGAAACTGTCCTGGATTGACCATATAAATGCTGAGGTGACATGATCTGGTCAGGGTCTAGGGAATCTGTGGCGAGTAACTCGCTCATGACTCCCAAAGCCTGATCACCATCTATAAGGCATAGTCAGGAGTGTAATTGAATACTCTCCAGTTGCCTGGCTGGGTGCAGCTCCAACAACACTGAAGAAGCTTGACACCATCCAGGTCAAAGCAGCCCGCTTGATTGTCACCCTATGTGCAAACACTCTTATGATGGACATGGATAGAATGGTTGGGCAGGAACTCATTCCCAGGGTGGCGAGGTCAGTCACCAGGTAGCATAGGTTTAAGGTCCGTGGGGCAAAGTTTAGAGGAGATGTGCGAGGCAAGGTTCCATCCACAACCGACGAACAATGACAATAATTTACCATCTGCAAGATGCACCGCAGAAACCCATCAAGTCTCCTTTGAAACGTCTTCTAAACCCAGGCCCATTACCTTCTCGAAGGAAAAGGCAGCTGACACATGGGAAGGTCACGACCTGGAAATTCCCCTCCAAATCACTCACTATCTTGACTTGGAAACATATCGCAGAATCTTCGGTGTTGCTGGTTCAAACGACTAGAACTCCCTCCCTAACAGCACCGTCAGTGTACCGACACCAGAGTGACTGCGGAGGTTCAAATAGGTAGCACACCACCACTTTGTGAAAGACAATTAGCGATGGTCAATAAATCATGGCCCAACTAGCGACACCCGCACCATATAACTTAATTTAAAACTGTACCAATTTTTGTGAAACGACGGTAATTGGTGAATTCAATTACTTATATTCATAATTGAATGAAGATTGATGAATATAATTACTATGTTTCTGAACATTCGTGGCCTGCTCCTTCTCTGATGGAAGATATAAACCATCCCACAGGCGATTCACGATGCAAAATCATAACCAATATCTGAAAACAAAGTGGACAGATAAGACTGCAGCAACTATTAACATATCTCACTCATAGCACCACTGGGAAGGGCTTTGCTGGCTTCACACTTTAAACACTCCATTTGCTTGCAGACCGAATGTAGCTGGAAGCACGGTGTGGTGTTTATGTCACAAGATTTACTCTGGGCGCGATCTGTTCCCTATACCACAAGTCTACCTCTTCAACTTGCTTTCATCAACATCAATAAACATTCGACACTGTCAGCAGAGCAGGGACTATAAGATTTGGGGATAATTGGCTGTCTGCTAAAGCTCCCCTGTCTCATTCACTTCTTCCATGGCAAAATGCACTGCATTGTACAGCTTGACGATTCCACTTCCGACAGATTCTAAATGAATAATTGAGTGAAAGAGGACCGTGTGATTGACCCAACTATATTCGGGAGCTTTCTCTTCAAGCTGCTGATCTTTGCCTTCCCTGAAGATATGGATGAAATCCACTAGCACACTCGGTCAGGCTGCAACCCCTACAACCTTTCAGTCTTCAAAACGGAGACAAAATCACAATGCATCCGCATCAGAGAATTCCTCCACGCTGAAAATTCGATCATCCAAACAAAACCTCATCCACAGAGACTCATGGACTCTGTCCCCAATGCCTGTAACTTGTTCTTCCTTGCCATAAGCATGAGGAAAACAGTGATCGTGGACAAGGTGTTGCACTTTCTGCCTTGATGTAGAACATGATGCTGACATGGGGAAAGCAGGTACTACCTTTGTTTGACTCATTAAAATGTCCATGGAATAACATCAAGCTTTGGAATGAGCTAATGGTTTATAAGGCCTAAACTCTCAGAACCTTAGGTCAACAAGTTAGAACATTGGCAAGCACAGTTGCTTCATAGCTTCCGGGTCACTGGTTCAATATCCAGAGTCTGCACATTCTCCCCGTGTCTGCGTGGGTTCCTCCGGGCGCTCCGGTTTCCTCCCACAGTCCTAAGATGTCCAGGATAGTTGGATTGGCTATGCTAAATTACCATTAGCATCCAAAAAAGGTCAGATGGTATTACAGAGATAGGGTGGAGATGTGGGGATAGGGTGGAGGTACGGGTTAGGTAGGATGCTGTCTCCAAGGGACTTGATGGGCCGAATAGCCTCCTTCTGCACTGTAAATTCTATGATTCTATGAACCTTGTCGTATGTCTGTGAAACAAGGAACGCTTGCAGCTGTCAAGAAAAATAGCTCAAAAAATTTCATCTTTGTTGTCCGCAGTGCATTATGGACATTTACTGGCAGGACAAAATCAGAAATGCAGCATTGCTCTCAAAGACAGAGCTTCCAAGTCCCTTCAAAACAATCAAAAAGAGGTGGTTTGCACGGTTCTACTGTGGTCTCCAAATGGAAGATGGTCACATGACAAAGGAATTTCCACTTCGCGAAGCAGCCGGAGCCACGTATCCAGTGGGGAGCCAGATATTCCACTTCAAGGTTTCGTCTAAGTGTGACATAATGTCCCTAAACCTAAATATTGAGCATCGCAATTGGGTGTCACCAGCAGCAAACGGATAAAATGGCGGCACTTCCGGTGGGCTGGTGTGAGCCACCAGGACCAGTGGATTTAGCAGCTTTGACATTGACATAAACCGAGAATATGGAAACCCAGAACGACAATTGGGAGCTTCATGTGCAACACTTGTCTCGAAATCAGTGGATATTTGTTGGTTATCTATTGGAAATTGAAGGATGCCTGTGACCTGAGTGACATTCAGTTGTACACAGCATGGGTGCTTTCGCACACACACACAAAACACAGATACACAGTCTCTCACACATGCATTCTCTCTGTCTTACACGCACACCCACAATTTCCCCTTTCAACTTAAGATTCCATCTTAACTTCCTTGGAGGCTTTGGAGCCAATGACCCCAACCGTCTTTCAGCTGGTATAATGAACCAACGAATTCGCCCCAACATCATGTACGTTAAGTTGAATGTTAAATTTCCTATGGACTCCATAAAGGGCCCAGGAAACACTCCTCCATTTAACAAACATGAACAAAAACGCGCGACCAGGGATTCAGCCGCTTTGCTCTGGCACTGACCTCACTGCGCAAGAATTAGCCACCAACACCTGCAATGAGTTAAACCTGAGATTTTAGCGGCTCCGCAGAAGGCGATGTGATATTACATTTGTGGAAATGAATTATTGACCCATCAACATCATGGATCACACCTGACAGCAACATTTTCACAGTAACTGCAATTGCAAAGTTTGGCCAGCAGATGGAATTTAAATCGAGATGCCTTGCATTACATGAAGCAGACATTGCCTCAATAATTACTGCACTAATCACTAATCACTAATCTCTTTTAATTTTAAATTGGGCTCCATCTGTTTTTTTTAGACTAGACTCAGTCTCTGTTTATATTATACGGCACTCTGTTTCAATTAACACTGCACTAGTACATGCCAATGTTTATGTCACACAATCACTGTGATCCTATTTTTAATGGATAAGATCTACCTTTGCAGTTCAGCAACATCCAGTCCTGAATAGTAATGAACAATTAAACAAATAGCCGGATTAGGAGCCTCAACAAAATTCCCCTCTTCAATGATGGGGGACCCAAGCATATCAGTGAAAAAAAAGACTGAAAGTTCCTGCCAGAGGTGCCGAGAGGATGATCCATCTCGGCCTCCTCCGGTGGTCTGCATCATCATGGATGTCAGTCTTCAGGAAATTTCATTCACTCCACACGATATCAAGAAATGGCTGACAGCGCTCCAAACGTCATTAGCCCTGGCAACATTATAGCAACAATACTGATGATTTGTGCTCCAGAACTGGCTGGGCCCCAGGCAACTTGCTCCAGTGCAGATACAGCACTGGCATGGACCCAACAATGTGTAACATTGCCAAACATGACCCGTTCACAAAACGCAGGATAAATCCAACCCAGCCAATTATTTCCCGATCAGTCCGCCTTTGATCCATCAGAAACTTTAGAAAAAGTGTCAAGGATCACCCAGTAACGTACAGTGTCCTCGGATAGTGTCCCCGGCCCAAGCTTAACCCTTCATCATAAGGTTAGAAGTGAGGATGTTCGCTGATGATTACCCGATGTTCTGCACCATATTCAACTCCTCAAATACTGAAGCAGTTTGTCTTCAAATGCAGCAAGACTTGGACAACATTCAGGCTTGGGCTGGCAAGTGTCAGGCAATGACCATCCCAAAAAGCGAGATTCTAACCGTCTCTCGTAGATTTAAAATTATACCACCGCGATTGAATCCCCCACTTTCAATATCCTCGGAATTATCATTGCTCAAAAACTGATCATTTAAAAAATGTGGCTACAAGAGCAGGTCAGTGGGTGGAACTTCTGCGGTGAGTAACTGACCTCACGACTTCCCAAACCCTATCCATCATCTATCCGGCAGAAGTCAGGTGTTTGACACGTGAGATCTCGACGCCATCCAGGGCAGAGCAGACGGCTCGAGGAACACCCCATCCACCAACTTCAACATTCACTCTCTGCATCACGGGTGCACAATTCTAGTAGCTTGAACGACGCACAAGGATCTAATGCAGCAACTGCCTCCTTCTATAACACCTTCCAACACAGCAACTCAGCCGCCTAAAAGGACCAGGCCCGGCAGATGCATTGTAACAACAGGACCTGCAAGTTACCCACCAGGCTTCACACCACCTTGATGGGAACTATGTCTCTGTTCCTTCACTGTCACTGGTCAAAATTCTGGAACTCCCTTCCTGTCAGCTCTGTGGGTGTACGTACTCAGTATGGAGTGCATTGGTCATAAAGAGGGCTCAACACCACATTCTCAAGGGAAATGAGGAATTGACAGCAAATGTTGACGTTACTGGCAACTCCAAGATCCCTTTAAATCATTTTAAACATATCATTTTCTGCTTACATTCACCTTGCCCCCACCTCTGTTTACATTACACTAGGCCATGTCTCTATCACATTGCAGCAGGTCCTGTCTCAGTTTTCCTGCACTCGGCTGAATATCAGTTATTAATATCCGGGGCCCACACCCTGTTTATATTACAAATCCGTAATTATGACGCACTGACCCATGTCTTGGTTAGTCTAGTAAGAAACACGTCACAATGGTTACAGCATCAGAACGTTTATCTGTGCATCGTAACTGGAACAACATTCTGTTTGCATCACAAGTTGTTCGATCTCAGTTATTACTCTACTAGATAGTTAAATTCCAGTAAACAAAATCCTGCTTTAGTTAATGCTGCACATGTGCATGCCCCTGTTTATATAATACTAGGCCCTGCCTCTGTTATTCTTGGATTGTACGATATCCCTCTTATTGCTGCATTGATCATGTTCAATTTGTATCAATCTGCATTCCGCTAGACCAGAATTCAGTTGATATTGCACTAGGCCCAGTCTCTGCTTATGCCTTCGGCGGAGGGTGGCGCATTTGGGAGCACTGCTACCTCATAGCGCCGGGGTTCAATCCTGATTGTTTGCGTGGAGTTTTTACTTTCTCCCTGTGTCTGAGTGGCTTTCCTCCAGGTGCTCCGGTTTCCTCCCATAGTCCAAATATGTACAGGTTAGGTGGATTGGCCATTCAAAATTGCCCCTCGGTGTCCAAGGATGCACAGGTCATGGTGCAAGGGCGGGGGATTGAGGAGGGTGATATTTCAGGGGTTGGTGCAGATGCAATGGGCCGAGTGGCCTTCTGCCTTGTAAGGATTCTATATTTGATCCTGAATCTGCCTACTTTTTCCGAGACCTGCGCATTTTTATTAATGCACTGAATGATGCCTCTGCTTTTAACTGTGGGTGCATTATTGCAGATATCTTTGAGATGGAAAGCTAATATAATAAACCATATTTTGGACAATAAATCAGTATATGGTAACAATCTGCAACGGATGTATAGTGTATACAGTGTATGGTCTGCAACATTTGATATACATTTTCAGTGCAGTCACCAGAATTAAATTTAAGATATCATTTCTTCTTTGCTGGTGCCCAAGACCAATTCCTACCCCAGAGAGTTGTATGTGTAGGAGGATGCAGAGTATTGTGTTCCCATGTGCTTGTTGCCCTTGTGAATCTCGGAGGTCTCGGGTATGGAAGGTGCTGTTGAAGAAATCTTGGCGAGTTGCTGTAGTGCATCCCGTCGATATTACACAGTGCAGCTACTGTGTGCCTGCTGTGAAGAGAATGAAGTTGCTGTAACATTAGCTTCTGTCTCAGTTATTTATCTAATGGTCCTTTGTTTATGTTACACAATTACAACTAGTCCATTCCCTTAGTTTATTGCATTAGGCCCAGGCAATAAAAGTTCAGTTGTACAATTTGAAGTGGCTGCAAGAAGATCAGAGATCTGTGTTTGTACGTACACACATCTAGGGTGCTGACAAGACAGAGTATGACGTTTATCTGGACATAGATCAGCATTGCTCTCTAAAGAATTTTAGACTATCACTGTTCCCTCAGTTTTTTTTAATTTTCACAATTTCCACCTCAGCCATTTTCCAAATTACTGTGCATGGTCTACCGCAGCAATTACTGAGGCCGGGTAATATGAAGAGATATGGCCCAGCGCAGAACTGAGGCTTCATCTAATGTAATACAAACAGAGACAGGTTTAAATTACTAGAAACAGAGTCAGGTTCTAGGTTAATGTAAAGAGAGACAAACAGGGTCCAAAACATGGAGGAGCGGAATTAGGCCATTCGACACATCGCGACTGCTCCGCCATGAAATCATGGCTAATATGTTCCTAATCCCCATTCTTCTGCCTTCTCCCAATAACTCCTGAATGCCTCGCTGATCAAGACATGTCCTCTAATTTGTGGCCTAGTTTAATATGAACAAAGATAAATAGGCCCTTATTTAATATAAACTGACAAAGGTACAAGGTAGTATAACATAAACAGAGACGGGCTCACGGCCTGGTACAATACAGCGGCAGGGCCTAGTGTCCTTTCAAATACTAGCAGGACAGGGGCATCACAGGTTGGAGACAAAGAGAAACTCCCTGACACTGTCCCCAGCAAACATTCTCAGAGCAGCTGCAGATTGTTTTGATATAGAATGAAATTCCCTCTACATAACTCGCTCAAACACATTAAAGGCCGAAAAACCAAAGGTTCTATATCAGGTAAAACCTCTTCTGCCCTCTTCCTTCAGAGATCTCCAAGACAGGTTGACAGTGGGGTTAGTTACAGGGTAAGACACCTCTGCATTTTCCTATCAAACTCACCCAGGTCAGGTACAGCATTGTTCAGATACGGAGTAAATCTCCCTATGCACAGTGAGATCAAACACTCACAGGGCAAGTTCAGTGCACGTTACATGCAAGTAAACTTGCTCTACACTCTTCAGTCAAATGCTCCAAGGTCTCGGCAGCTGGATAAAGTGCAAGGAAGGATTCTTCTGCCCTGCCACATCAAATCCTCAACCACCACGTGCAGCCCAGATCAGATATAGAGGAAACTTGTCTCTACAGTTCTCATTAAACAACCCAAGATCATTGAATACTCCAACCTCATTTTAGCGTAAAACTTCCTCGCCGGATTCCAATATATTGGATTCGGTGCATTTAGTTGGAAGCCAACGGGGTGAGTTCAGGCTGAGAGGGCTGGTTTAGCTCAGTGGGCTAGACAGCTGGTTTGTGATGCAGAACAAGACCAGCAGCGCGCGTTCAATTCCCGTTCCAGCTTACCGGAACAGGCGCCAGAATGTGGCGACATGGGGCTTTTCACAGTTAAATTGTTATTATTGTTGGCCACATGTCGATTAAAGACAATGACCCTTCGTGGAGAGACATGAGATAGAACCAGATATGAGAAAGACATAGAGAGAGATCGGATACAGGAAAATTCTACGAACACACTTGCATGCTCTTATATTTAGAGATTAGAGGGGATCTTTCCTAATTATGAACATGGATATCATAATGACATTTTTCTCATATAACTGATTCATAAAAAAATGTCGAAAAATAAACACTACTGGAATCCGTTGATCTATTTCCATCTTTGGCTCTATTTCTGTGCTGTGTTGGTGGGGAAACATTTGTTTCTCTTTTCTCAGTCCGCAATCTGATCTGGAACTTATATTTCTGTGTTTATTTACATAAACACTTCACTGGTCACAATGAAATGTTCATGTCAGCAAAACGAGATAAACACATTCACATATTGATCAGTTTTACCTCAAAATAGCGGTTTATTTTAGGAATATTGACAGTTGGTTAAAATGAATAGAAACTTCCATTAGGACAGATGTTACTTAATTGAAATAAAAAAGTACTTTAAATTAAGTATTCATTCTGAAAGTTCTGATGCCTCAATTAATAATGCATCTTTAACCAGCTACTTTTCCACTGAATGTTAATTTGATTGAAATATTAACCGATTTAAAGTAGATAGATTAAAACATCAGGCAGAGGAGTGATCTATAGTCACATTAATCTCTGATCAGTCGACATATTACAACTTGCATTTTAAAATGTTAACGTTTGGAAAGAGCTTGCTTTTGTAAAACACTTTACCCGACCTCAGGTCATCCCAACGCCCTTAAAACTCACTGATATATTTTTGCTGAATTTAGTCACCGCTGTAATGTCGGAAACGGAGCAGGGAATTTGTGCACAGCAAGCTCCCACAAACTGAGATGTGACAAGTGACCAGCTAATTTGTGATTTTAGATGAAGAATGGACATTGGTCCAAGATACTGGGAAAAGCAGCTCTGCTCTTTAGAATTATATCAGTGAGGTAATCCACCTGAAACGTGAATCTGTTTCTCTCTCTGCTGATGCCCACTGTCCTGCTCCTCGGTCTTTTTTGTTGTTTTTGTTTTAGATTTCCAGAATCTGCAGTACTTTGCACAGTTTTATATTCATTCTCGCCATATAGCCATCATTAACTGTCCATCCTGAGAAGCCGGATGTGAACCACCTTTTTGATGAGGTGCACTTCGAGCGATTTTATTCACATTTGACTTTCAGTAGCAGCTTCCCTTCAACTGACTTGCTTGCTCGGCAATATTAAAGATAGTTAATAGTCAACCACATCACTGTTGAACTAGAGTCACATAGGGGCCAGACAGAGTAGGGAAGGGAGCTTTCTTCTCCTGAAGGACGCTGGTGAACCTGCTGGGCGTTGCGAAATTTCGATTGCTTCGGAAGTATTATAAATGACGCGACGATTTTTGGCTGATTGATTAAGTCATTCAATAGAAAGTCTCTACAGCTGCCACAAAACCATAAGATTTGCAGCAGAACTTGGCCATTCGGCTCATGGAATATGATCTGCCATTCAATGAAATCGTGGCAAATCTGGTAAAATCCTCAACTCCACATTTCCACTTTATCCCCATAACCCTTGATTCGCTTACTGATTAAAAATCTGTCTGTCTCAGCCTTGAACATATTTATTGACCAGGCGAACTCTCAACAGCAAATGATTCTATAGAGGCACTACGCTTTGAGAGAAGAAATTCCTCTTCATCCTCGTCTGAAATGAGTGGCACCTTACTCTGTGATTGTGTCCTATGGTCCTAAACTCTCCCAAAAGTGGGAACAATCTCCAGCATCTACACTGTCAAGCCCCCTGAGAATACTATATATCTCAGTAACTTCGCCTCTGATTCTTCTAAACTCCAATTCGTGTAGGCCTAACCCACTTAAGCTCTCCCCATTTCAGTCTCTGTGGTCACAGTAAGTAGTCTTACAACACCAGGTTAAACTCCCTCCTCAGGTGGGAGCAGTGCTCTGAGAGCTAGTGTTTGAAACAAACCTGTTGGACTTTAACCTGGTGTTGTAAGGCATCTTACTGTGTTCACCCCAGTCCAATGCCAGCATCTCCACATCATGGCCACAGTCTCCATGGTGCAATTGGTCAGCGTGTTTGGCTGTTTACCGCAAGGTCAAGGCCGGATTCTTCTTTATTTGCTGACAGGTAGAGTAACGATGGGCCGAGGAGACTCTTTCTGTGCCGTGAAATGCTACCTACCTTTGAAAATCCCTCCACACTCGGGATTTACCTAAAGAACCTTCTCTGGACTGCCGCTAAAATATCAATCCTTATATAAGACCAAAACTGTTCACAACATTTCAATATGCCCTGGTGGAATGTGTACTCCTGTGTATGGAGTATTAGCTCAGGCCTCCAGATTACCCGTTCTGTAATAATATTGCGAGACTATCCAGAAGACTGTAATATCACCGCATCGAAAAGATGGAACAATTGAACATTAAACACTTCTTCTGCATCGGATCACAGGTCTGGGTCATGTGCTCAGGTATCTGTTGTGGGAGGTGATAGTGATTCCACTGAGAAAAGACTGTTAACCTATCATGGTTTGCATTTTGACATTCTGAAATATTGCACGGTGAATCTAAAGTTCAAACTATGGGTCCAGTCTTACATGGGTCAATTTAATTTTCAGAGGCTGGTCTTTTACTAGTCTTGGGTCTTATTCTGACGGGATGGCAATGGTGAATGGGAATTCCACTGGCTCCATCTAAAATATCAGTTATTCCAAAAATAGCACACCAGTCTCTGTTTATATTACACCGAACGATGTTCCTGTTGCCTGTCTCGATATTATAAATTATATTATATATTTGCTTGTTTGTACGAGTACAATCATTGTTGATTTGGAGATTATATTAATTCTTGTTAATACCTATAAGTAGTTCTATGAAATGTGTATTTGCTCTGCTACCATGTGGGTAATATTGAGTTGAATATTTTACCACCATCCCAGTAATGAACTGGGCTTGAGGGACAGGTCTACATGTGAACATCGCTGCATTGCAATTTCCAAAAGTTAATGGAAATCTCTGTTTTGTTCAAAATGATGAATTTACTCTTGTATTATACTCTATCCATTGGAAAGTTGTTTCATGATGAGGATTCTTTTCCTGCCTCGTTTTATATTCACTAAACGCCTAATATACTGACAGTGTTAGACAGAACAGTTCTCTAACAGAATCACCAGATTGACACCCACAGGATAAATGTCCACCCAATCATAGAACTCTCATCTGGTTAAGAAGAGCAAGTGACTTCACTTCAAAAAGGGATTGGCCGTTCGCATAGGTGTGCATATAAAATATTGTTCTTGGGTTTTGCAACTGTAATTTATCAAGACATTAAGTTATGTTCAGAATTAATTGTTTCGCTTTGCCATGTCTTCATACGTCTCGGCCCTAAGCTCTGGTATTCATTCCCTACTCCTCTTTACCTCAATTCCCTTAATAAAATCATCCCAAATAACCAAGCTTTTAATCATCTGACCTATTAAGTCTTTACACATATATTAATCCACACCCTGCAGTAGGAATGACTGCAATAGAGCATGCCTCAGTTTATAACATTCCAGACCCTGAATCAATAATCATTGCTTTATATCCTATATCATTTAAGGGTAATCTCGTCTGCACGAGAACCTGTATCGGTTTACGTTAGTCTAGACCTTGCATCAGTAATCACTGCACTAGATCCAATCTCAGTAGCACAATTGCTTCACAGCGCCAGAGTCCCAGTCTGTGCGGAGTCGGCACGTTCTCCCCGTGTCTGCGTGAGTTTCCATTGGGTGCTCCGGCGTCCTCCCACAAGTCCCAAAAGATGTGCTGTTCGGTAATTTGAACATTCTGAATTCTCCATCTGTGTACCCAAACAGGCGGCGGAATGTGGCAACTGGGATCTTTTCACAGTGACTTCATTGCAGTGCTAATGTCAGCTTACTTGTGATAAAAATATTATTAGATTAGTTTCGGTTAATCTCCACCCTATGTGGGTGAAAATCGTTTTAGACCTTGTCATAGAGTCACGGAGAGTTAGAGGTTTACAATACAGAAAGATGCCCGTCACCCACCATATCTGCGATGGCAATCAGGTACCTATCTATTCTGAGATAGTCCATAGATTGTCTTCCTACCATAAAACTATAAGACACAGGAGCAGAATTCGACGATTAGGCCAATCGAGTGCGCTCCACATTCAATCACGACTATTATGTTTCGAAAAGTCTATCTCCTGCCTTCTTGCCATAACCCTTGATCCCTTATTAATCAAGAAACTATCTATCTCTGTTAGCCTGGTTAGAAAGAGGGAAAGATCCTTCGACACTGCCACATCAAATCCTCACCACCCTCTTCAGCTCAGGGTAGACACAGGGTAAATGTTTCTCCACAGTTCTCATTAAACACTGCAAGGTAATTGAATGCTCCAACCACATTTTAGAGTAAAACTCCGTCTATGTATTCCAATTCATTGGATTCGATCCATTTAGCTGGAAGCCAATGGGGTGAGATTGGGCTGAGAGATTATATTCGGCACATGTTGACTTCATGTCGTCGATTAAAGGCAATGACCCATTGTGGAGAGACATGAGACAGAACCAGTTAGGAAAAGGGACAGGTATCAGATGCAGGAGAACTGGAAAACTCTATGAACATATTTTGCATGTCATTGAGGGAATCTTTCCTAATTCTGAACATGGATATCATGATGACCTTTTTCTCATATAACTGATGAAGAATCAAATGTCAAAAAAATCATTACTGGAATCCGTTGATCTATTTGCGTCTTTGCCTCTATTTCTGTGCTGTGTCGGTGGGGAAATAGTTGCTGTGCTTTCGTCAGTGTATAATCTAATCTGAGACTTCTATTTCTGTGTTTATTTACATATACACCTCACTGGTTACAATGAAGTGTCTGCATCAACAAAACGAGATAAACAGTCATTTATTGATTAGATTCAACTTAAAATAGCGGTTTATTTTAGGAATATTGACAGTTGGTTGAAACGTATAGAAACATCCATTAGAGCAGATGTTACTTAATTGAAATCAAAAAAATAAATTTAAATTAAGTATTAATTCTGAAAGTTCTGATGCCTCAATTAATAAATCATCTTTAACTAGGCTGTTATTCCACTGAATATTAATTTAATTGAAACATTAACCGATTTAAAGGAGGTAAATTAAAACATCTGGCAGAGGAGTGACCCATAGTCACGTTAATCTCAGATCTTTCAACATGTTGCAACCTGCATTTTAAAATGTAAACGTTTGGAAAGAGCTTGCTTTTGTAAAACGCTCTACCCGACTTCAGGTCATCCCAACGCCCTTCAAACTCACTGATGTATTTTAGCTGAATTTAGTTACTGCTGTAATGTCGGAAACAGAGCGGAGAATTTGCGCACAGCAAGCTCCCACAAACTGAGATGTGATAAGTGACCAGCTAATCTGTGATTTTAGTTCAAGAACGGATGTTGGTCCAAGATACTGGGAAAAGCAGCTCTACTCTTTACAATTATGTCATTGAGGCAATCCACCTGAAATGTGAATCTGTTCCTCTCTCTGCTCACTGACCTGCTGAGCAGCCTTTTGTTTTGTTTTTGTTTTACATTTCCGGAATCTGCAGCACTTTGCACAGTTTTTAACATTCATTCTCGGAATATAACCCTCACTGGCAAAGTCAGCATTAACTGTCCAACCTGAGAAGCCGGATGTGAACCACCTTTTAGACAAGGTGCACTTCCGATGGTTGAATTCACATCTGACTTTCTGTGGCAGCAGACCTTGAACTGATTGGCCTGCTCGGCAATATCAGAGATAGTTAAGCGTCAACCACATCACTGCTGAACTAGACACATTGAGACCAGATAGGGTAAGCAGGGAAGATTTCTTCTCCTGAAGGACATTGGTGAACCTGCTGGGCTTTGAGAAATTTCGCTAGCTTCATGAGTATTATGAATGACGCAACAATTTTATTTCTGAATTATTAATTCATCCAATTGAAAGTCCCCCAGCTGCCATAAAACCAGCGGCTGGTTTAGCTCACTGGGCTAATTCGCTGCTTTTTAAAGCTGACCAAGCAGGCCAGCAGCATGGTTCGATTCCCGTACCAGTCTCCCCGGCCAGGTGTCGGAGTGTGGCGACTAGGGGCTTTTCACATTAACCTCATTGAAGCCTAGTCGTGACAATAAGCAATTTTCATTTTCAAACCATATGGTGTAGGAGCAGAAGGTGGCCATTCGGCCCATGGAATATGATCTGCCATTCAATGAGATCGTGGCTGATCTAATAAATCCTCAACTCCACTTTTCCGCCTTATCCTCATAATCCTTGATTCCCTGACTAATGAAAAATATGTCTGTCACAGTCTTGGACATATTTATTGACCCGGCCTCTCCAATTCTCTGCACCATAGAATTACTCCCCACTGAGAGACGAAATTCCTCTTCATCCACGTCTGAAATGAGCGACACCTTACTCTGAGATGGTGCCCTACGGCCCCAGACTCTCCCACAAGCAGAAACAACCTCGAGCATCCATACTGTCAAGCTCCTTGAAAATACTACATATCTCAGTAAGTTCGCCTCTCACTCTTCTAAACTCCAATGCGTGTAGGTCTTCCCAACTTAGACTCTCCTCATGTCAGTCTCTGTGGTGCAATTGGTCAACGTTTTTCGCTGCAAACCGAGAGGTCTGTGCTTCAAGACTTTCCAGGGCCGGATTCCTCTCTATTTGATGACAGGCGCAGTAACGATGGGCCGAAGAACCTCTTTCTGTGCTGTGAAATTCCAGCTACCGATGAAAATCCATCCACACCCGAGATTAACCTAATGAACCTTCTCTGGACTGCCTCCAAAATATCTATCCTGAGGTGAGGAGACCAAAACTGCTCACATCATTGCAATATGCCCTGGTGGAATTTGTATTCGAGTCTCTGGATTAATAGTTTATGCCTCCAGATTACCAGTCCAGTAATATATTGCGAAGCACCCCTAGGACTGTAATATCATCACATCTAAAAGATGGAGCAACTGAAACATAAAATACTCCTGCATTGGATCACATCTGGGTCATGGGCTCAGGTATCTGTTGTGAGAAGTGATATTGATTCCACTGAGACAAGACTGTTAACCTATCATGGTTTGCATGTTGACATTACATTCTGAAATATTGCTCAGTGTATCTAAAGTTCTTATTCTGGGTGCAGCCTTACATGGGTCAATTTAATTTTCAGAGGCTAGTCTTTTCTTCGTCTTGTGTCTTATTCTTGTTATAAATTTAGAGTACCCAATTAATTTTTTCCAAATCAAGGGGCAGTTTAGCGCAGCCAATCCACCTACCCTGTACATCTTCGGGTTTTGGGGGTGAAACCCACGCAGACACGGGGAGGATGTGCAAACTTCACGCAGTCAGGGACCGAGAGTCGGGATCGAACCTGGTACCTCGGCACCGTGAGGCAGCAGTGCTAACCACTGCACCACCATGCTGCCCCCGTCTTGTGTCTAATTCGGACACGATGGTAATGGTGAACGGTAATTCCACTGGCTCCATATAAAATGTCAGTAATTCCAAAAATAGCATCTGAACACAAGCAAGGCAGAAACATATATACAACTGGGTCTTCACACTGCATGAGCTGCACGGTCACATCGGTTGGAAGCTCGGATTGTTTTCCTTCGAACCGAGCAGTTTTTGGGAGGCGTGGTAAAAATGGTCAAAATTATGAATGGCTTTGTTTGATTAATTAGGAAGAAAGTTGATTCACTGGCAGGAGGGTCAGAAATCAGAAGACACTAATTTATGAAATATTAATTTCCCCCTCATTATAAACCTATCAAATTGTAAAAGGACTGGACAGGGAAGATGCTGAAAGGATGTGTCCGATGGCGGGGAAGGTAGAACCAGGGGTCACAGTCTAAGGATACGGGGTAAACCATTTAATACTGAGATGAGGAGTAATATCTTCACCCTGGGAGTTGTGAACCTGTTGAATTCTCTACCACAGAACGACGTTGACTCCAAAGTATTGTATGTTTTCAAGGAGGAGTTAGATAAAGCTCTTGGGGATCAAAACTCTGAAGGGACCAAATGATATGGGGGAAAGTGGGAACAGGTTACTAAGGTGGATGATCAGCCATGATCATAATGATTAGCGGAGCAGGCTCGAAGGGCAGAATGGTCTACCCCTGCTCTATTTTCTCTGTCACTGTATTACATCAAATCTGTTTATTCTCATGTTAAATGAGACCCTGTCTTTATCTCTATTAAAGTAACCCCTGTCCCTGTCTATACTACACTGTACTGTTTGTGCTGCACTCAATTAATAATACGCTAGAACATACATAGGATTAGATCACATTAAGTTCCGCCTCTATGATATTCCACAGGAATTTGTATCTTCACATTACACCAAGGCCTGTCTCTGTTGATATTACACCGGACAATGTTCCTGTTACCTGTCTGGATATTATAAATTATTGGACATGTTTGCTTGTTTCTCCAAGTGCAATCATCGTTGATTTTGAGATTATGTTAATTCATGTTAATATCTATAAGTAGTTGTATTAAATGTGTATTTCCTCTGCTATCATGTGGGCAATATTGAGTTGAATACTTTACCACTATCCCAGTAATGAATTGGTCTTGGGAGACATGTCTACATGTGAACACCGGTGCACAGCTATTTCCAAAATTTAGTGGAAATCTCTGTTTTGTTCAAAATGATGAATTTACTCTTGTGTTATACTCTATCGATTGGAAAGTATTTTTTCACGATGATGATTATTTTCCTGCCTCGATTTATATTAACCGATCACCTGTGCACTGGCAGAGTTAGACAGAACCGTATTCTCACAGTATCGCCACGATGGTAATGGTGGGCACCCATAGGAGAAATGTCCACCCAATCATAAAACACTCATCTGGTTAAGAAGAGCAACTAAAATGGCTGCAAAAGCGTATTAGCCGTTAGTGTAGGTGTGCATGTGAAACATTTTTCTTAATTTTTGCAACTCCAATCGATCAAGGCGTATTGTTATCTTCAGAATTATTTGGTTGATTTTGCGATATCTTCATATGTCTCGGTCCTCAGCTCTGGTATTCATTCCCTACACCTCGTTACCTCAATTCCCTTATTATAATCATCCCATAACCGGCCTCATCAACCACATTTTTAATCATCTGGCCTAATAACTCTGTACACGTATATTAATCCAGACCTTGACCAGGAATGACTGCAATAGACCCTGCCTCAGTTTATAATATCCTAGATACTTTATGAATAATCACTGCTTTAGATCCTATCTCATTTAAGTTAATGAAACTTTGTATCGGTAATCGCTGCACTAGAACCTGTCTCGGTTTATGGTAATCTATACCCTGCATCAGTAATCACTGCACGGGATCCAGGGGCTGGTTTAGCTCACTGGGCTAAATCGCTGGCTTTTGAAGCAGACCAAGTAGGCCAGCAGCACGGTTCAATTCCCGTACCAGCTTCCCCGGACAGGCGCCGGAATGTGGCGACTAGGGGCTTTTCACAGTAACTTCATTGAAGCCTACTCGTGATAATAAGCGATTTTCATTTCATTTCATTTCAATCTCAATTTAGGTTCATCTACACCCTGTACCCCTGAGGGATAGGATCTATTCACATTTGGAAGAAAATAGATTTATCAGTGGTAGGCAGCGTGGTTTTGTGCAGGGAAGGTCATGTCTTACCTAATAGTATTCTTTGAGGAAGTGACAAAGTTAATTAATGAGGGAAAGGCTGTAGATGTCATATACATGGACTTCAGTAAGGCGTTTGATAAAGTTTCCCATGGCAGGTTGACGGAAAAAGTTAAGTATGGTGTTCAGGGTGTACTAGCTAGATGGATAAAGAACTGACTGGGCAACAGGAGACAGAGAGTAGTGCTGGAAGGGAGTGTCTCAAAATGGAGAAAGGTGACTAGTGGTGTTCCACAGGGATCTGTGCTCGGACCACTGTTGTTTTTGATATACATAAATGATCTGGACGAAGGTATAGGTGGTCTGATTAGCATGTTTGTAGATGATACTAAGATTGGTGGTGTTGCAGATAGGGAGGAGGACTGTCAGAGAATACAGCAAAATATTGTTAGATTGGAGAGTTGGGCAGAGAAATGGCAGATGGAGTTCAATCTAGGCAAATGCGAGGTGATGTATTTTGGAAGATCTAATTCAAGAGCCGACTATATGGTCAGTGGAAGAGTCCTAGGGAAAATTGATGTACAGAGAGATCTGGGAGTTCAGGTCCATTGTGCCCTGAAGTTGCCAACGCAGGTCGATAGAGTGGTCAAGAAGGCATACAGCATGTTTGCCTTCATCGGACGGGGTATAGAGTACAAGAGTCGGCAGGTCATGTTACAGTTAGGGGGCAGCAGGGTAGCATGGTGGTTAGCATAAATGCTTCACAGCTCCAGGGTCCCAGGTTCGATTCCCGGCTGGGTCACTGTCTGTGTGGAGTCTGCACGTCCTCCCCCTGTGTGCGTGGGTTTCCTCCGGGTGCTCCGGTTTCCTCCCACAGTCCAAAGATGTGCGGGTTAGGTGGATTGGCCATGCTAAATTGCCCGTAGTGTCCTAATAAAAGTAAGGTTAAGGGGGTGGGGTTGTTGGGTTACGGGTATAGGGTGGATACGTGGGTTTGAGTAGGGTGATCATGGCTCGGCACAACATTGAGGGCCGAAGGGCCTGTTCTGTGCTGTACTGTTCTATGTTCTAGTTGTATAGGACTTTGGTGAGGCATGTATAGGACATTTGGAATACTGCGTGCAGTTCTGGTCGCCACATTACCGGAAGGATGTGGATGCTTTAGAGAGGGTGCAGAGGAGGTTCACCAGGATGTTGCCTGGTATGGAGGGTGCAAGCTATGAAGATAGGTTGAGTAGATTAGGATTGTTTTCGTTGGAAAGACGGATGTTGAGGGGGGACCTGATTGAGGTCTACAAAATTATGAGAGGTATGGACAGGGTGGATAGCAACAAGCTTTTTCCAAGAGTGGGGGTGTCAATTACAAGGGGTCACGATTTCAAGGTGAGAGGGGGAAAGTTTAAGGGAGATGTGCATGGAAAGTGTTTTACGCAGAGGGTGGTGGGTGCCTGGAACGCTTTGCCAGCGGAGGTGGTCGAGGCGGGCACGTTGGCATCATTTAAGATGCATCTGGACAGATATATGAACGGGCAGGGAACAGAGGGAAGTAGATCCTTGGAAAATAGGCGACAGGTTTAGATAAAGGATCTGGATCGGCGCAGGCTGGGAGGGCCGAAGGGCCTGTTCCTGTGCTGTAATTTTCTTTGTTCTTTGTATTAGTGATCATTGCTTTGGACTCTGTCATAGGGTCATGGAGTCTGAGAGTTTTACAGTATAGAAAGATGCCCTTCCACCGATCATTTCTGCAACGACAATCAAGCACCTATCTATTCTAATATCGTCCATAGATTGTCTTCCTACCATAAAATCATAAAACATAGTAGCAGAACCCGGCCTTTCAGTCCATCGAGTCTGCTCCGCATTCAATCATGACTGTTATGTTTCTAATCCTCATTTTCCCGCCTTCTCCCCATAATCCGTGGCCCCCTTATTAATCAATAACCTGTCTGCCTCTATCTTATAGACACTCAGTGATTTGGCCTCCACAGCCTTCTGCGGGAATGAGTTCCACAGATTCAAGACCCCCTGCCTGAATAAATATATCCTCTTCTCAGTTTTGAAGGATCGTCCCTTAAATCTGAGGCTGTGCCCTCGGGTTCTAGTTTCACCTACTAGGCCTCTCGCTATTCTGTAAGTTTCAGTGTGACCCCACCCCCACCCCCCCGCCCCGCGCCCCACTCCCCACACGGCGCTTCATCCTTCTAAAGTCTATCCAGCACAGACCCAGAGTCCTCAACCGCTCCTCATATGACAAGTCCGTCATTCCGAGGATCAGTCTTGTGAATCTCCTCTGGAGCTTCTCCAAGGCCAGCACATCGTTTCTTAGATAAGCCGACCAAAACTGCTCACAATTTTCCAAATGGGGGTCTGACCAGAGCCTTATAGAGCCTCAACAGTTACATCCCTGCTCTTGTAATATAGCCCTCGCGACATGAATGCTAACATTGCATTTGTCTTCCCAGCTGCCAACTGAACTTGCATGTTAACCTTAAGAGAATCGTCAACTAGAAATCCTAAGTGCATTTGAGCTTCTGATTTCATAAGCTCTACCCCAATTAGAAAATACTCTCTGTTTCCTCCAAAATGCAGAACCTCACACTTTTCTACATTGTATTCCATCTTCCACTGCTTTGCACACTCTCTTAGCCTGACCAGGTCTTTCTGCAGCCTCTCTGCTTCCTCAGCACCATCTGTCCCTCTACGTATCTGAGCATCATCTGAAAACGTAGCATCAGTGCCCTCAGTTCAAAGGTAATAATAAAATCTTTATTAGCTTTTACATTACATCAGCCTTTAAAGGCTTCCGGATCCTCCGGCATCCCATTAATCTTCGCCACATTGCATGCTTATTCCTTTGCTTTTCTGCTGTCCTTGACTTCCCTTTTCAACCATGGATGCCCTGTCCTCCCCTTAGCATGGTTCCTCTTCTTTGGGATTAATTTTTGCAGTGCCTCGCGAATAATCCCCAAAACGTCCTGCCACTGCTGTTCCACTGTCTTCCCTGCTGGGCTCCCTTTCCAATCAAACCTGGCCAGCTCTTCCCTTTATCTTTGTAGTTACCTTTATTCAATTGGAATACCGTTACATTTCATTACAGCTTCTACCTCCCAAACTGCAGGGTGAATTCTATCATAGTGTTGTCATTGCCCGTGAGTGGTCCTTCATCTTAAATTCCCTACTCAAGTCTCATTATACATCACCAAATGCAGAATTACCTGTTCCCAACTGGGATCTATCACAAGCTGCTCCAAAAAAAATCTCGTCGATATTTCACAAAATTCCTTTTCTTGGGATCTGCTACCAAACTGACTTTCCCTGTCCTCCTCCATACTGAAGCCCCCATGATTATTATAATATTTCCTCTCTTATGTGCCTTTTCTATCTGCTGATTGACATTGTGCCCCACATTCTGACTACGGTTAGGGGCCTGTACATACCTCACATCAGGGTCTTTTTTCCTTTGCGATTCGTCAACTCTGCCCACAGGGATTCTACACCTTCGGAATCTTAATTGCTTCTTGCTATCGAGTTAATTTCATTCCATACTCACAATGTAACCCCGCCCCCTTTTTCCATGCATGCCAATTTCAATGTGTGCAATGAGTTCATTTACCTTGTTCCGTATACTGCCCACATTTAGGTACAACACCCTCAGTTCTGCGTTGACCATCCCTTCTCATCGTTGTCCCTTTTTCTGCTGTGCCTGAAGTTGCATACACGCCTCTATCCATACTCGGTACTCTAGTACGTGTTCAGGAAACTTTACTAACCTCCCCTAAGCCCTCGGCCCGTTTTACTCGGTTAATGTCCTGATCATTAACCTGCACTCTCACCTTCTCTTTTAACTTTGGTTTTCTAATTTTTCATGCAACCGACCGCTCTCCCCCCAATATTTAGATTTAATACATTACTTCTCAGCATTGAATTTTAGCTGCCACCTATCTGCCTGTGTACATGAAAAAAACAGTGACCTGTTGCAGCCAGGCTGGACGCATCCCTGTGACAACACCAGGGAAGGCGGGAGTGTCATATGAGGAGAGATTGACTATGTAAGGATTGTTCTCGATGGAGTTCAGAAGAATGAGTGGGGATCCCATAGAGACTGATACAATTCCCGCAGGACGAGACAATGTAGATGCAGGGAAGATGTTACCGATGATGGGTGTGTCCAGAACCAGGGGTCACAGCCTAAGGATTCAGGATTCATTTTGGACAGAGATGAGGAGACATTTCTTCACCCAAAGAGTGGCGAGCCTGTGGAATTCATTACCACAGGAAATAGTTGATTCTAAAACATTGAATATGTTCAAGAGGCGGCAAGATATAGCACTTGGGGAGAATGGGATCAAAGGCTGTGGGGAGAAAGCAGGGTTAGGCTATTGAGTTGGATGATCAGCCATGATCGTGATAAATGGCGGAGCAGGCTCGAAGGGCCAAAAGGCCTCCTCCTTCTCCGAACTTCTATGTATCTATGTATGTAATCCTCTTCCCTGTTTACTACATTGTCAATTTGGGAGACAAATGCAACATTTCAATTCATATCCTGTGAACCCGAGTTCCGAGTCCTGTCTATTAATATATAACAGAAAAAGCAGTGCTGCTAATATTACCCACTGGAGAATAACACTCTGTACCCCACCCAATCTGAAACAATTGTTAACAGCTACACTGTATTCTGTCCCTTAGTCACTGTTGTACACATTCTGCTCCTGCCCCTTTAATGAAATGAAAATCGCTTATTGTCACGAGTAGGCTTCAAATGAAGTTACTGTGAAAAGCCCCTAGTCGCCACATTCCGGCGCCTGTTCGGGGAGGCTGGTACGGGAATCGAACCGTGCTGCTGGCCTGCCTTGGTCTGCTTTCAAAGCCAGCAATTTAGCCCTGTGCTAAACCAGCCCCTATATAATCACCTGAACATCAATTTTCCCCACTTTTCATATATGACACAGACATTAAGATATTTGTCCCAGACCTCTCCATTCCTCGTGTCCCATCAGAATGCCAAGGACAGCTTTAGTAACGCTCTGCTTGTCTAAACTATTCCGTCGAATTCTCGCAGGCCTGGTACAGTACGGGGTTGCATACAGAGCAAAGCTTCCTGCACACTGAACCAGCAAACACTCTCAGGCCAAATGCATCACAGGATCAGATAAAGAATAAAGCTTCCTGAAACCTGTCCCATTATACACTCCCAGGGCCCCAACAGTAAACATTTAGTTACTGAGTAAACTTCCCTTAACAATCTCCCCTCAAATACTCGAAGGACAGGTACAGTACAGAGCAAAGCCCCCTCCACAACATCCGCCATCTAACATGTGAAGGACAGGTAAAGCACATGTAAGGAACAGAGTAAAGCTTCCTCTTTGCCGTACCATCAGATACTTGCAGAGCAGGAAAAACGCAGGGTATGTGGAGAGTAAAGTTCCCCATACTCCGTCCCATTAATTGGTGTATAAAACAAAGGATTTATTTGTGCAGGAGTTTGGTGTGAAAATGTCCACACACACAAAGACTCAGAAAAAAGCGCACATATGTCTTAATGTATATAATCTCAACCGTGTAACGGTGAACACCACACTCGGCCCGACATTGATAAACATTAATCTTGGGCCGTCCCTGCAATCGAACCTGTCTCGCTTTGTAGGAATGTATACCCTGAATCAGTAATCTCTGCATTAGATATTATCTCAGTTTTCGTTAAGCTAGACCCTGCATCAATAATTACGGCACTAGAATCTGTCTCACTTTATATTAATCTCGACGCTCTATCAGCAATTAGTGCTCGAGAACCCTGTCTAAATTTACATTACTGAACCCCCCCCCCCCCCCCCCATCAGAAATCACTGCACTCGGCCTTGTCTAAGTTTATATTAATCTAGATCCTTTCTCAGGAATTACTGTAGCAGATCCTGTTTCTGTTTATATATAATTTATGCTTTGTTGCATTACATAGAACAATAGAAGTATAGAAGCAGAGACAATAGGTGAAGGAGTAGGCCGGTCGGCCTCTTGAACTTGCTCTTCCATTCATTCTGATCGTGGCTGATCATCCAACTCAGTAAACTGTTCTCGCTTTCCCTCCATATCCTATGATCCCGATAGCCACAAGAACTATATATAATTCCTTCCAGTAAACATACAAAGTTTTGGCCTCAACTGTTTTGTGTGGCAGAGAATTCCACAGGCTCACCAATCGAGGTCAGTAAATTTCTCCACATCTATCTTCTTAGACTGTGTCCCTGATTCTGGCCTTCCCTCCATTAATCATTGCTGCACACCCTGTCTCCGTTACTATGAATATTTACCCTGTAACAGTAACCACTGCATTAGAACCCTGACCCAGTTATTGTGAATCCAGGTCTTTTCAAAGAATCATAGAATCCCGACAGTGCAGAAGGAGGCCAGTCGGCCCATCGAGTCTGAGGACCTAACTGAGGACCACCCCTCCACCCTATCCCCATAACATCACCTAACTTTTGCACACTCAGGGGAAATCTTTTAGAATGGCCAATCCACCTGACCTGCGCATCTTTGGACTGTGGGATGAAATTCTCGGTTTCCACTGCACTGCACTGTCTCCACTTGTATTCATCAAGGCCTTGTTTTAGTAATTCCGGTACACCGCCGGCTCTGTTTATTTATTGCCAGTTTCTGTACCTGTAAATGTTACGCTGCGCTCTGTTTTAGTTATTACTGTGAGAGACAATACCGTTATTAATTGTGCAATGGGTTCCATCTCATTTATTCCAGCAATCCTCCGTATCTCTGTTTAAAGTAAAGTAGGTCCTTTCTCAGTTCTCTCCCAATTAGACCCTCTCGGTGTTTATATCTTTCGATAATATATCAGTTATTAATACATTATATCACGCTTCTGTGGCCTCTATAATTTACTCTAGTTGCGTTTTTACTTGTAGTCAGACCATGTATTTATTTATATTTTACTGCAAACTCTGTTTCGTAGCATTACATTCATCCCTGCTTCAGTTATCACTGTACTTAACCGTGTTACAAGTTTTATTACCCTGGGTCTTGTCTCTGGAATGATTGTACAGGACCAGGTTTCGTTTTATCTTTCCCTCAGCATTGTATTTGTGTATGTAATGCTCTCTGCAGTTAAACATTTGAATAAGAAGGACCATGTTTCTATACATACTACAATTCACCCTTTCTAAGTTATGACTGCACGAGACTGTGTTTACTGTTTTAACAAATAGGTGCAGTCACATTCAGAAATATACTGAGCAACACCACTCTCTACTTCAATTGACTCTTCTTTAATCATTACTGCATTAGACCTTGTATCTGTTAAAATTACATAATATGCAGGTTAATTAATTGATGCATGAATCCGTGCTGCTGTACATGCTGGAAGTGACAATTTCGGAGCATTTGTAAAACTGCACCAAGTCTCCATTTATATTATGTGACGTCCACTCCCTGATATTATTTTGTTAGACTCTGTTTTATTCACTGCTGAAGTCTTCTGTGTCTCACTTTATATAACAAACGTTCCTACCCCACAGAATTGTGCACCATATTTATTTGCATTGATTACCGCACAATCAACATCCTGGGGGTTGTCATTGACTGGACACTGAACTGGACAAGCCAGAGGAATACTGTGGTTGCCAGAGCAGTTCAAAGGCCATGAATCCTGCGGCGAGTAACTCACATCCCGATTGCTCAAAGCCTGTCCATCATTTTATCGTTTTATCTATCCTATCTATTATCGATTGGTTAATTAATAGAAAGCAAAGAGTTGGGATAAATGGGTGTTTCTCTGGTTGGCAATCAGTAGCTAGTGGTGTCCCTCAGGGATCCGTGTTGGGCCCACAATTTACATTGATGATTTGGAGTTGGGGACCAAGGGCAATGTGTCCAAGTTTGCAGATGACACTAAGATGAGTGGTAAAGCGAAAAGTGCAGAGGATACTGGAAGTCTGCAGAGGGATTTGGATAGGTTAAGTGAATGGGCTCGGGTCTGGCAGATGGAATACAATGTTGACAAATGTGAGGTTATCCATTTTGGTAGGAATAACAGCAAACGGGATTATTATTTAAACGATAAAATATTAAAGCATGCCGCTGTTCAGAGAGACTTGGGTGTGCTAGTGCATGAGTCACAGAAGGTTGGTTTACAAGTGCAACAGGTGATTAAGAAGGCAAATGGAATTTTGTCCTTCATTGCTAGAGGGATGGAGTTTAAGACTAGGGAGGTTATGTTGCAATTGTATAAGGTGTTAGTGCGGCCACACCTGGAGTATTGTGTTCAGTTTTGGTCTCCTTACTTGAGAAAGGACGTACTGGCGCTGGAGGGTGTGCAGAGGAGATTCACTAGGTTAATCCCAGAGCTGAAGGGGTTGGATTATGAGGAGAGGTTGAGTAGACTGGGACTGTACTCGTTGGAATTTAGAAGGATGAGGGGGGATCTTATAGAAACATTTAAAATTATGAAGGGAATAGATAGGATAGATGCGGGCAGGTTGTTTCCACTGGCGGGTGACAGCAGAACTAGGGGGCATAGCCTCAAAATAAGGGGAAGTAGATTTAGAACTGAGTTTAGGAGGAACTTCTTCACCCAAAGGGTTGTGAATCTATGGAATTCCTTGCCCAGTGAAGCAGTTGAGGCTCCTTCATTACATGTTTTTAAGGTAAAGATAGATAGTTTTTTCAAGAATAAAGGGATTAAGGGTTATGGTGTTCGGGCCGGAAAGTGGAGCTGAGTCCACAAAAGATCAGCCATGATCTCATTGAATGGCGGAGCAGGCTCGAGGGGCCAGATGGCCTACTCCTGCTCCTAGTTCTTATGTTCTTATGTTCTTATTTGCAAAGCAAATGTCAGAAGTGTAATAGAATACTCTCCACTTGTCTGAAGTGCAGCTTCAACAAACCTCAAGAAACTTTACACCATCCAGGTCAAAGCTTGATTGTTGCCATCTACAAGATTTACTCTTGGAACCAATCAAGGTTTCATAGTCAGCACCTACCAGACTCACGGCAACAACCATCAGCAAGGACAAGAGCAGCAGATACTTTGGAACACCAACACCTGGAGGCTCCTCTCCAAGTCACTCACCATCTTGTCTTATAAATATATCGCCGTTCCTTCACTGTGGCTGGGTGAAAATGCTGGATTTCTCTCGCTAATAGCAGTATAGCTGTATCTGCATTTCAGGGACTGCAGCGATTCAAGAAGGCAGCTCACCACCACCTTCTGAATAGCAACTTGGAATGGCCCATAATTGCTGACCCAGTTAATGGCACCATGTCCCGTAAATGAATGAAAAACATAAAGGCTGTCTAAAAGATAGACGGATAGATAGATAGATAGATAGATAGATAGATAGATAGATAGATAGATAGATAGATAGATAGATAGATAGATAGATAGATAGATAGATAGATAGATAGATAGATAGATAGATAGATAGATAGATAGAAAGATAGATAGATAGATAGACAGACAGACAGACAGATAGATAGATAGATAGATAGATAGATAGATAGATAGATAGATAGATAGATAGATAGATAGATAGATAGATAGATAGATAGATAGATAGATAGATAGATAGATAGATAGATAGATAGATAGATAGATAGATAGATAGATAGATAGATAGATAGATAGATAGATAGATAGATTGAAAGACAGATAGAAAGATGGAATTTCATTTTCAAAATGCTAAATATTTTTATTCGTTCATGGGATGTGGCTGTCGTTGGCTGATCCTGCAGCTATTACCCATCCCTGAGGGCATTTAAGTGTCAACCACATTTCTGTGGAGTCATCTGGAGTCATATGTCAGTCAGACTAGTTAAGGGCGACAGATGACCTTCCCTAATGCAGATCAGTGAACCAGATGGGTTTTGATTACACACGACAATGGTTTCATGGTCATCATTAGACTTTTAATTCCAGATTTGTCTTGATTGAAATTTCACCACCGGCCGTGGTGGGAGCCCGGGTCCCCAGAGGGACTCTGGGTCTCTGGATTACTAGTCCAGCGAAAATACCAGACTTGTGACACTCACTTGTGTTTGAAAAATTGGTGTTAATAAGTATTAGCTGTGATGGACGTTCGTTGCAAAGGCAAAAACATCTTTAAAACTACTGCCGATCTGTTCTCATCTCTGTTTCAGGCTACACGTAGATTAATTAATCTCTCTGCCCTCTCTCAGACTTAATTCACTTACAAAAGCACAATGAATAACTATTTGGTGTTGTGTGAATGGTCTGGTAATGGGTGTGTAATGTTTTGCTGTAGGTTGGAGTGAATTTTGTGCCATTCACTTCATCACCAGACTGAGGAACAGAAACACAGGAGCCATATTGAACTTCACATTGCACTACACAGTCACAAACTCCATTGTGTTGGATATGACTAATTCAGACTTGTGTTCATCTGTGGCAATTACCCACTGTTTCCTTTCATGGTCCGAATTGTCTTTCACCCTTTTTTGCTGAATGGATTTCTGTTTGCTTTTGGTGTGGCCACTGATTGTAAGAGACAGAGTCTGAAACTGTGTGTATGTATGTGTGTGTGTATATGTGTCTGTGTGTGGATATGTGTGGGTGTCTATGTGTGGATATGTGTGTCTATGTGTGTGACTGTCTATCTGTAAGGGCCGGTTGGTCTGGAGCACATCATTATTCATTGTTTGCAAAATGGCGTTGCCAATAATTGCAATTATTTTTCAGCACGTGACGACATTTTATTGAGATTATCTTCCAGATCCTATGCTACACTCCATATTTACTGGTAATGTATTGTCTTGAGTGATCTAGACAGTAATATCAAGCTGTCGATTCCATTGAAAAGGCAAATATATCCTTCAAATTACTTACATATCGGTCCACCTGGCTTTCTCTGTCTCAGGCTGCACCTAAATCAGTTGTTCCCGCTTCTCTCTCTCAGACTGAACTCACTCACACAGGCACACAACAGCCGGGTCAGTGTTTATAAGTGTTTAAATCTTTTTTGTTGAAGGCACTTCATGTCTAAAAAAAAATTAAGCACCAAAACGTCATCAGAGGAAAGTTCTGTGCCAGAAAGGCAACAGTTCATTCACTTAACCTCTCTCTCCCCTCTCTCTCTCTGCCCCCCCCCCTCTCTCTCTCTCTTGCCCTCTACCCCCGCTCTTTCTCTCTCTCTCCCTCTTTCTGTCTCAATCTCGCTCTCTCGCTCTCAGACATCAAGTGACTTCAAACTTCCTACTTTAGTACAACCTCTGTTAACAGATTGTTGTCTTAATTTCCCTTAATCTCTCCAGATTATTATTAGTATTATGACCAGTGAAGATCATCTGTGCATCTCCCGATCGGTTATTGTGTTTCTAAACAAATAATCTAACTTTTTAAAGGGAATGGGAAGTGAGGTGAATGTAATGCTGAGGCCGGCAGCAATCTGTGTGGGTGTTCTTGATGCTGTCACAGTGAGGTCACCCTCACAGGCAGGAAGACTGTTCACGGTGATAACATGAAACTGACGCCTGCTGTTTCATTCTCAGGTAACACAACTTCCTGTTTCTCTGCTGCCGGTTCCAAACCGCACATCTCAATTCTGAGCAGAAACTAAATCCAGGGACCATAATCTGGTGAGAACATCTGTCAGTGCGGCTTATATCTGCCCACAGAGTCAGCGCAGACACACGCAGATCACATTGCGGTGACATTTACAAATGAACCTGTTGTGATCTGTTCAAAGCTTCCATTCCAGTACATAATTGGATGGTCAGTGGATCAGTCACGGAGTTTCCCCGGTTCTCTGAAGCCAGGAAATTATATCTTGCTCCCTTTCACTATTTTATCATTCTCCCTCTCTGTGTAATTAGTTTTAATGTTTCTCAGCTTTTATATCTCAACCCCGCGTCTATCTTTCTCCTTTCCTCGCTCAGTTTCACTCTCTCTCTCTGTATCTTTTTCCATCTTTATGTGTGTGTATTTGAAAGAACTACGAAAGAAAATCATGAAGGTTTGAATCGAGTAATTAGAGAGAGACTATTGCAACTGGCTGGAGGGTCTGTAACCAGAGGACACAGATTCACTGTATTGAACAGGAGGATTGTTTTTACACAGCGAATTGTTATAAACTGGAGTACATCACTGGAAAGTATGATGGAATCAAATTTAATGGTAACTTTGGAAAATGATGGATAAATATTTGAAGGTATTAAGATTTGATGGATGAGAGGGAATGGGACCAGTTGGATGGTTCATCTCTAATCATTGTCCCAGCACCTGTTTCTGTATCTACCTCTGTCCTTCATTGAGGCCGCATAAAATGCAACCATTGTACAGGTTTGCTCTTGTGCCAATCCTGTCTTTAGGCAGAACCTGGGTGTGTGTGGATAATTACCACGAATCTTTCAGAGGTTCGTTGCTGTTTACAATCCACTACTTTGGACAAAGTAACAGTGAATGCATTTGTTTAGAAAAACAACAATTATCTTTAACATTTGTGGCACTGATGCATCGTGTGATGAGGCTCTTTGTGTCCCGATCTGGTGATGAAAACATAAGTGTCCATTAGCTGGGGCTTAACACTGCTGCCTATGGCGCTGAGGACCCGAGTTCGATCCCGGTCCTGGGTCACTGTCCATGTCAAGTTTGCACATTCTCCCCGTGTCTGCGTGGTTTCACCCCCACAATCTAAAGATGTGTAGTGTAGGTGCATTGGCCACACTAAATTGCCCTTTATTTGGAAAAAATGAATTGGGTACTGTAAATTTTAAAAAAAGTTACACCAGACTCCAGTCTGACCCCGGGCCCGGCAGTCTCTGTTATTGATACACTGGAGCCGGTCTCTGTGATTATTATTATGCCAGACCCCAGTCTGACCCCGGGCCCGGCAGTCTCTGTTATTGATACACTGGAGCCGGTCTCTGTGATTATTATTATACCAGACCCCAGTCTGCCCCCGGCCCGGCAGTCTCTGTTATTGATACACTGGAGCCGGTCTCTGTGATTATTATTATACCAGACCCCAGTCTGACCCCGGGCCAATTCACCTCTCCGGCACTTCTTTGTGTTGTGGGGCTGAGACCCACTCAGACACTAGGATAATGTACAAACTCCATATAGATCAGTGGTTCTCAACCGGGGTCCACATGGACCCTGGGGGTCCATGTAACATTACTGGGGGTCCACACAAAAAAATACCGAATTGGGGGTCCACGGTGATATTTTAGTGGTCCATAGAGCAATTCTACTTCAGAACAATTGTTATTACTGAGAATCAAGTAGAAAAAAAAATGTTTGTTTTCATGATGAATATTCACCTTTCTCTCTCTCTCTCTCTCGCACTGACAAAGGTCAAAGAGAGATTATAATCTATCTAATTTACCTTGAGGGCTGAAGGGGCTCAGAACCAAAAAGGTGCATTTGCTGTGTTTATTTTTGTGGTACTGTATTCTGAGAAAAAAAAATCCATACCGGTTGATGACAAATGTGTTTATTGTGCTTTAATGACAGTTGTTGTTGAAGATTGCCCGGGCTATTGTCCCCTAGGAACAGCCCGGAGGACCTTTAATGACAGAAGCAGCTTATTAAATACCCACGGTTGACCTGACGCTTATGCCACGTTTCTCCTTGACAAGTTTAATGAATGATTTAACACAGTAATCACTAGAAACTGTGTATATTTGATATGAATTGGTTATTTTTAAGAGTAATTTAATTCAATTTAGTCAGTAAAAAGTTTTTTTTCATTACTTTTCATATTAGAATAAGTTTGGCAATGTACGAAAATACCGCTAATCTGTTTCCAACCCTCACGGTAAGGTAGATGGACTTTAGGATTAGTTTACCACGCATATAAGAAGCTTTTTTTTCTGTGGAATGGCTATGGGGGTCCACAAAAAAAAATTAAGAGGAAAAGGGTTAAAAAAGGTTGAGAACCCCTGTTATAGATGGTGACCAGGATCCTCCACGCCGCAGGCAGGTGGACTAACTATTGCGCCACTATGCAGCCCCCATCCATCCAATTCATTTTGCAATGGTGCTTGACTCTGTAATTAAGCATTCGGGAAGCCATTTGCTATTGAATCAATGCACGATGTTTCTCTTGCATGCACGATTGTGTCAAATCCAGTTTTGATCGGTCTGCACTGCGTACTGACTGTGACTTCACTGGTCTCGATCTGTTGTTTGTTCATCAATACACTGCAGGTTACCACTGTTCAAATTGCGTCAAAAAACTATTTTGTACACTCTTAGTAAACCATAGTCTTGGTATTTTTATTGAGACTGAGAAATGTGTCACAACAGCCTGCCTGCCGTTCAAATGTAAATGCTCTGATTCTCTTTTGCTATTTCTTGTAACAGTGTCCCTCTCAGTTATGAATAAGAATTTTCCAGTATTGTTATTTCTGACCCCTGCCAGTTAATACATTACACAGCATTTTCCCGATTTTGAGCACAGAAATTCATATTCATTACAATGTCATATCAGGTGCTGTCTTATTATCCAGTAGCATTATCTGAGTTATTACTCTCATGATCAGTTCTTGTTATCCCTACACTAGCAAATATCTTTGCCTACATTACATCAGGTCCTGTCTGTCATTATTGCACTGTTTTTAAAAATTCATTGATGGGAGGTTCTGGCTCGGTAAGTACTGGTTGCCTTTCAGAAGGTTGCAGTCAACAGCCTTCTTGTATCACTGTAGTCCATGTCCATCAGTCAGTATTTCTGGTTATATTACATCAGGCCCATCTCTGTTTCTGCTACACCACATCCTAACTCATTTTACACAAGATTATATAGATTATTAAACCTGCAGTCAGACGAATGAATCCAAAAATGATTAGAGTGGTTGTGGTGGACTTTAGAAACATAGACATCACTTTATCAAGTTACAAGTTAAAAACAGTATTACAAAATAATTAGTGAATGTTCTCCCTGTCGAGCAGCAGGTGTTTCAATCCTTTCGATTAACAGGAACAATAAATTGGAGAATTGCAGGTGTTTTTCATAGAATCAGAAAATCCCTACAGTGCCATTCTGCCATTGAGTCTGCGCTAACCCTCTGAAAGACCACCCTACTCAGGCCCACTCACCCGTAACCCCATCCAACCGGGACATCTTCGGACACTAAGGAGCAATTTAGCATGGCCAATCCACCTAACCTGCACGCCTTTGGACTGTGGGGTGGAACCGGAGCACCCGGAGAAAACAAACGCAGACACGGGGACCCAGACAGTGCAAACTCGACACAGACAGTCACCCGAAGTTGGAATGGAATCTGGACCGCTAGCGCCGTTGAGGGGTGGACCCACTGTGCCAACACGCCGCTCCCAACACCTATAGCTAGAGGCTCATAGAACAGTACAGCACAGAACAGGCCCTTCGGCCCTCGATGTTGTGCCGACCAATGATCACCCTACTCAAACCCACGCATCCACCCTATACCCGTAACCCAAGAACACCCCCCCTTAACCTTACTTTTTAGGACACTACGGGCAATTTAGCATGGCCAATCCACCTAACCCGCACATCTTTGGACTGTGGGAGGAAACCGGAGCACCCGGAGGAAACCCACGCACACACGGGGAGGACGTGCAGACTCCGCACAGACAGTGACCCAGCCGGGAATCGAACCTGGGACCCTGGAGCTGTGAAGCATTTATGCTAACCACCATGCTACCGCGCTGCCCCAATCATGTTGCCATCATTTGCACAAATCACAGAATCGGGGTTTTTATCAGGAGCTTCTGTGAGATTATCAGGGGAACAATAACCTGCAGCTGATTGGCGATGTAATGGAATCGAATTTTCCAACTTATCAGTGGAGACAGAGAGGCCCCTGTCCTGGAAATGATATAGTCAACCTGAAATCACTTTATAAACAAGAGCACACAGCAGAACGGTAATGAATATATCGTTACAGTATTAAATAATCTTCAATTGAAACACAAGAGCTTTCACACATTCGCGGAAAGTGGAGATGGACGAAAGATTAAAATTTGGGAAAATGATAGAAAATTATTAAAAGAAAGCAGATTTTCTCAAAGGAGGGTTATTGGAAAATAGGATAAGCACTCATATAACGATGCAGAAACTGATGCGATATTATCTTATAGAGGAACTGTTTTAATATTATCGGGGCCAGCTTTTGGGCAGCAATATAGATATAGGCCTGACTGCACTATTTATCGTCAGAGCCACTAGAGTAATATGAATGGAGACTGGGTCCAGTTCAGTAATTACTGAGAGAGGGTCTCGTCTATTAAGACGAGGCTTAGTCTTGTGCAATATGAACAAAACATGCTGTCTGCTGTTGTTACAAAGACAAGATATATTCTAATATAAACAGAGACAATGTCATAGTGTAATACAAACTGAGCAAGGCGCTTCCAGAATATAAGCAGATAACATGATAAGTGTAATATAAACAGAGGCAGTGTTTAGTGGAATACAAAAATTAGGCAGTGCAAGATCGAGTAATAATTGAGACAGGATGTTTTATAAACAAGGCCATCGTCTTCTGCAGTGATAACGGGTAAGTAAATTGACTGTACAATTGTGTTAGATCCGGGACCTTGTACAATAAAAACTGAGACATAGATTAGTAAAATAATGATAGAGCAACGACCTTTCCATAGATTAATAGGAATTATGACATGGCCAAGTGCAGCAATGAGAAAGGTGAAATAGCGCAATAATAACAGAGAGGGCATTGTGGATATAAACAGAGACATGGACTGGTGCAGCAGTGATTGAGATATCGTCTGGTTTTGTATAGACGTGGCAGAGGCTAGCGCTGTCCTAACTGGGCCAGTGGCGCAATGGCTAACGCGCCTGAATACGGATTTAAAATACCACGTTCGACGCCTGGCCCGCTCGTGGTAACCCTTCCAGCATTAGCTCGCAAATTCCAGCAACGCATTTACTGGGGCTGGTTTAGCACAGCGGGCTAAATAGCTGGCTTGTCATGTAAATCAAGGCAGCAGCGCGGGTTCCCGTACCGGCCTCCCCGAACAAGCGCCGGAATGTGGCGACTCGGGGCTTTTCACAGTAACTTCATTGAAGCATGCTTGGGACAATTAGCGGTCGTTATTATTGAGACAGAGCACCAATTAATTCAAACAGTAACATGAACTGGCTTTGTATCAGAAAGGGTTCAGTGAAGTAACAATTGAGTCATTAAAGATTTTTATACTAGCAGAGATATTCCGTGCTGTCGTAACTGGCAGAATGTTAAGTGCAATATAAAGAGGGCTTTGGTTTAGGATATTAACTGGAATTGAGCAGAGAACAGAAACAACGGAGACCTACTGTCATTTCACCAAAAAGATGACTTAGTGTAATACAAAGAGACCGGGTCTAGTTTAATAGGAGATACAGAGTCCATTGCAGTAATAATTGAGGCAATCACTGCTTTACCTAATGTCAGCATTCACCGTTTCACTGCCACCCACTGGACAAATATTGCTATTGCAGATGCTGTGAAAATGCTGACATTAGTTGTTCTTTCTGATTTATATTTATTATTTCATGGGATGTGGACCTCACTGCCAAGGCCAGAATTTGTGGACCATCTTTAATCCCATTAACAGTTTGGTTTAGTCAGCCAATTCAGAGATCAATAAATGGTGCATGATGTTACTGTGGGCCTGGAGTTACGTGTCGCCTCGAGCACCTAAGGGTAGGAAGGACATGAGCAAATCGAATGTGTTTTTACGACAACAGGTTCAAGGCCAACATTACTGAAGCTAATGTTTAATTCCAAGTCATATTTGCATTTTGAAATCACACAGTCTGTTGTCGTGAGGATAAGAACAGATGGCCTTAGAGCATTAGCTTGTGCCTCTGAATTCCTAGCCCAGTGACACTGCCACTCCGCCACTCCACCCGTTTGAAGCATAACCATAGAATGATTGCCGCACAGATGAAGGCCATTCAACCAGTCGCGTATCCGCTGACCTTCTGACGGAGTAGTTCATCCAAAACATTCTTTTCCCCGTAGTCCAGCATTTATCTCATTTTCAGATAATTGTCTAATTCCGCTCTGGACGCATCAATTGACTCTGCCTTCACCACACTCTCCAATAGTCTATTCAAGATCTGAACCACACAATACGAGAATTGTTTTCCTCCTTATGACTCCATTCTTATTTTCCCAATGACTTTCAATCTGTGCCCTCTGGTATTCTATCCTTCCACCGATGAGAACAGTTCTGCCCTATCTACTCTGCCCTGACCCCCCGTGTTTTGTAGTGTCGCTATCACATCAGCTCCCAACCTTCTCGTCAAGGACAACAGTCCTAACTTCTGCAATCTATAGCTGGAACGGTGCTCGGCTCTGGAACCATCCTTCTGAATATTTCTAAATCCACCCTAAAGACTATACATTTTCCTTAATTTTGTTGCCCAAAACGGGACGCAATACTTCAGTTGAGGCCGAACCAGTTTTTTTGTAGGTTTAACTTCGCCCTCTGTATCTGTACTAGCTCGTCGTTTTTGCAGGAGGACCCAAAACTGAAATTGTCACTCATTGCAGATTAACGTGCCTGACCTGTGCATCTTATGATCAGCAAAAGAGAAGAGATTCTCAATTACTATGAACTTATTTTGCTGATCTTATTTGGACAGAGGATTGTGGTTCCATGGAAACGATACATTGAAACGCCACGATTTGTGCACTGATGTCACCCAATTACCTAAGCCTGACATGAATTTAATCAACCTTAAGATATCGATTGGTAATTACTTTTGTTTGAAACTGAATGAAATATTTGTCGTGCTCCAACTTTTTTTCACACTATTTCTGGTTCCACATTATCCCTTGTTAACGTGTTACCTTCACTATTTCCTCCCCAATGTCTCCCAATATCCTTGGGTATAGTCTAGTCCAAAAATAATTGAAAATGGCTTAACATAATATAAACCGCATTATAATCCCGAATAATGTTAATGAACAATTGGACAGCATCTAATCCATTGTCAAGTGTGAGAACGGACAGGAAGGCAGAGAAAGGCCACGGAAAGTCAAACTGGACGGTAAGATAACTTGAGATGCAACTGGGCAGTTCTATTCATTACCAAAAAGAGAGGTATGTTGCTGAAGGTTTTCTTTTGCACTCATTAGGGCAAATCCAAGATTGACGAATTTCAAACAATCACAGCAGCATCTACTGCAGGAGGAAAGGGTGTTGGTTGGTTGACAAGTCCACAATGATTAACCAACGATTTGCCATTGGAAAGCAATGGGGAACTCTTTGCTCACCAGGTTCTCGGATAATTAAAACAAATCTGCAACGTTTTCCTGCAGAACTTCTCATTATCAGTGAACTAACTTCCTCACTTATGAAACATTACGGAAACGATCACTGGTGACCATCGATTTTGCGGGAAGCTACATTGAGACAGCGTCAGTCATTACTGTTCCTGCAATATGATTCGGCGGTGGGAATACACTGCCTGCTGCGCCACTTGGTGGTCACCTTTATTGAATCTTCATTTTTATTACGACACGTACTCAGCAATACTTTGCTCACGGACGCTCAGGTTTTGCTCTGCCAGGGTCACTCAGCTCCTGACCTCAAATATAGACTAAAGAGCTGAATGCCAGTGGTGAGGGTGACTGCCCTTGACATCAAGTCAGTACTCGACCGAGAGTGGCATCAAGGAGCCCTAGCTAAACTGGAGTCAATGGGAATCAGAGGCCGCACTCTCCGCTTACTGGAGTGATATCTGACACCAAGGAAGATGTTTGTAGTGGTTGAAGTTCAATAATCGCGGTTCCAGGACATCACTGCAGGAGTTCTTCAGGGTTGTGTCCTGGGTCCAACCATCTTCAGCTTTTTCATCAATGACCTCACTTCCATCATAAGGTCAGAAGTGCGGATGACTGTGCAATGTTCAGCACTATTCGTGACTCCTCAGACAATGAAGGAATCCATGTCCAAACGCAGCACAACCCGGAGAATATCCAGATCAGGGCGGACAAGTGGCCAGTTATATTCGTCCCACACAAGTGTCAGGCAACAACCATTTCCTACAAGACAGGAACTAACCACTGCCTCTTGACGTTCAATGGCATTGCCATCGCTGAATCCCCCACAATCAACATCCTTGGGTCACAATTGATCAGAAACTGAACTGGACCGGCCATATTAATACGGTGGATAGCAGGGCAGGTCAAAGGCTAGGAATCCTATGGCGAGTAACTCACTTCCTGAACCCCCAAACGTGTCCACCATCTACAAGACAAAAGTCACGAGTGTAATGGAATACTCTCCACTTGCCTGGATGAGTGCATCTCCAACAACACTCAGGAAACTTGACACCGTCCAGGACAAAGCAGTAAGCTTGATTGGCACCCCTTCCACAAAGATTCAAACCTTCCACCACCGCCGAACAGTGGAAGCCATGCGTACCATCTTCGAGATGCACTGCAGAAATTCAGCAGGTTTCCTTAAAAAGCACCTTCCAAACCTACAAAAGCTATCATATAGAAGGACAAGAGCTGCAGATACCTGTGAACACCACCACTTGGAGGTTCCCTCCAAGTCACTCACCACTATGACTTGGAAATATATCACCGTTCCTTCACTGTTGCAGAGACAAAATCCTGGAACTCCCTCCAAACAGCACAGTGGGAGGACCTACACCTCAAGGACTGCAGCGTTCAAGAAGCCAACTCATCATCACTCTCTGAAGGGCAACTAGGGATGCGCAATTAATGCCAGCCTAACCAGCGGTGCCCACATCCCGTAAATTAATTGAAGCAAATGTGTAAAGTTTGCTTTTGGTTATGGAATCGAAGGGTTTGGTATTATGGGGAATGCTTTCGGCCTTTTTCTCGGTAGGCCCAGTATACAGCAGTTATGTAGTTTGCATTGGCTGCACATTATCGACTCATCTCGCCAGCTACACCAGAGAATCATAGCATCACTGCAGGAGGCCATTTGGCCCATCGAGTCTGCAAAGATGCTTCGAAAGAGCACCCCACATAAGTTCACTCCGCCACCCATCTCAGTCACACCAACTACCCTTTGGATATGAAGGGACAATTTAGAATGGCCAATCCACCCAACCTGCATATTTTTGGAGAGTGGGAGGAAACCGGAGCACCTGGAGGAAACCCACGGGGAGAACATGTAAACTCCACACAGTCACCCAAAGTCGCAATCGAATCCGGGTCCCTAGCGCTGTGAAACAACAGTTCTAACCTCTGTGCCACCGTTCCCTCCCTACCTACCAACACCTTCAATATGACCTCCTGTGTTTAGTCTGCAAAGGTACACTAGGATACTTTCAGTGTTTCTAAAATATGCGATTGATCAAGGCATCACCTGGCTCTCAATTTCTCATTTCGGCTCATATTTGTTTTAAATCTGTCTCTAAGGGAGAGACGGATGGGGCGGGGGATGAGGTAAAATATGAGACTCAAGAATATGCATTGAGGGGAAGGTCGTGAGACGTGAATTAAGATTAGAATCCACCGTCTTTTTGGTTTACGGTTAAGGGTTTTTCAGAGAATTTTCCAAACAACGACTATTTCAAAAGCTGGGTAAGAGTCAACAATATCGGCGTGGTTAGAAGGACCGGTAAGGCCGTAGATTTCTTGCCCGAAATTCCATTTTTGAACCAGTTAGTATTTTATGACAATGCAAGTGTCATGTCGCCACCAGAACTAGTTTAATTCCAAATATGTACTTGAGGATCAAAATTTAAATTCCCCAACTGTCCTGATCGGAATCCAAATCATGTTTTCCAATTATAAATCCAGTTCTCTCGGATTACCAGTCTGATACCTTTACCACAGTCTTATCAAACCCGGACCTGCTTCAGTTAACACAGACACGATGTGGCGATGTGTGATCTTTGCCTGGTCGATCATTGAATTGTCAAATAACTGAATGATGTTGCTGCATAAATATTCCTCATTGTTCTTCTTGTTCCAATTGTAATATTCTTTAAAGCAGATGAACATATACACAAACCGAATGTCAGCTTCAGTTTGAATCGTGGTGATTGTCTTTACTCATTTTTAATATCGCAGACAAGCCAGTTAAATTATGATCATTTTAAAGATTATAAAACCACAGAGAATACAAAAAACGAGTTTTAAATGTCCACACAACAAAAATATGTAAATTTGACTCCAGATTTAGACCTATCCTATATGCTGTGGGATTCAGCTGTAGCTACTCCGATTTTAAACTTGCATCTCATCTGTGGTTATTATATTTAATCTAAGATGACTTCTAATAATTGAACACTTTGTTTGGAGAACTCCTTGAGTGGTAGACTGGAGGCAGTTGGGCTTTGTAGAATTTAAACGTTGTGGAACACGGTACAAGGGTACAGGGAGATAATACGTGATAGAGAAGAAGAGAGACAGAGAAGGTGGAGACCTAGAGATTCAGTGAGACGGGAGGACAGAAATAGAAAGAAAGAGCGGGAGAGAGCCATCGAGACGAAGACAGAGCCCGGGACTGGGAGACAGGCAGGGATACAGTCAGGTCAAGTCCTTATTAAAGGAAAGATACATTATCATTGGATACAGTACAGAGGTGGTTTACCTGGATGATCTTGGGTATGGAGGAACTGTCATATGAGGAAAGATTAAACAAGACTGTACTCCGTGGAGTTCAGAAGAATGAGAGGCGATATTATTGAAACAAGAAGGTTCTGAGGGGGTTAGACAGGATACATGTTGGAAGAATGTTTCCACTCATGAGAGAGTGTAGGAGCAGAGGGCATATTCACAGAATCAGGGGATTCCCATTTAAGACGGGATTGAGGAAGAATTTCTTGTCTCAAAGAGTGGTGAATCTTTGGAATTATTTACCCCAGGAAGCTGCCGAGCCCAAGTCCCTGAACATTTTCAAAGCTGAGATCGATAGGTTTTTAATCAGTAGGTGAACTAAGGTTTACAGAGAGAAGGTGGGAAAGTGGATTTAATGAATGTTGGCTCAGCCATGATCTTATAAAATGGCGCAGCAGGCTTGACAGTCTGAATGGCCGACCCCTGTTCCTATTCTTATGATCTCATTATCTTTAACGGTGAGTGGTGTCCAAATGTTAGGTGTGTGAAACCAGAAAATACTGACCCTGTGAAATGCTTCTGAATTTTCAACACAGTGTCAGGAAAACCTCGCTCTGGTATGGGTTTCCTGTCACGCCATACTGAAAATCACGTTTTACTCTGAACCAGACATTATGCAACCTCTGTGTTCCTTTCAAATAATAGTTGTATTGCCTGCCAGTTGTTTTAATGGCCACAGGACGTATTGCTAACCAGATAATTGTAAAGTTCTGTAATTTGTTCCAAGAGCCAATAGCAAAGTTGAAGTTTCTCAAGATCTCTGCAAATTCACGGTTGTGGAAGGACAGCATCTGTTACTGACCCGCAGTTCCTCGGCAGCGGCTGCTCAAGCTCTGTTCTTGTACATCCAATAACGCCGGGAAGTTGTGAGATATTAGTTGAAGATTCAGAACACGTGGACAGTAGATCAGTCTGTTGACGTTTCAGGCAGGTTTTCTGTTGTTTTGCACATTTAAATATCAGCCCTGTTCTTATCTCCAACTCGGGCGTGTATTTCTGCGCCACGTGAACCGCGCACTCCTGGAACGATACGCTACATCCCGTACACACCCACACAGAGAGCTCCAGTTAGTGCTCAACAGAGGAACCTTTCACCCGATAAACACAAACAGTAATTCTGCCATTAGAGTGAGAGTCACAGAACGTTTTAATAGAGTCAAGCCAGGGAGCCGGGTTCGATTCCCGGTTTGGGTCACTGTCTGTGCATAGTCTGCACGTTCTCCCCGCGTGTGTGTGGGTTCCTCCGGGTGCTCCGGTTTCCTCCCATAAGCCCTGAAAGACGTGCTGTAGCCCACTTGTGACACGAATAAAGATTATTATTAAAAGAAAAACGCTAGTCTGGGAGGCCCTGAAAGCAGTGATCAGAGGAGAGCTGATCTCCATAAGGGCACACAGAGAAAGGAAGGAGAGGCAGGAGAGGGAGAGACTGGTGGGGGAACTTATAGAAGTGGACAGGAGATATGCGGAGACACCAGAGGAGGGGCTGTTGAGGGAGCGGCGCAGTTTACAGGCCCAGTTTGACCTACTGACCACTAGGAAGGCGGAGACGCAATGGAGAAGGGCACAGGGTGCGGTCTATGAGTATGGGGAAAAGGCGAGCAGGATGCTAGCACACCAGCTGCGCAAGCGAGATGCAGCCAGAGAGATTGGGGGGGTGAGAGAGAAGGGAGGGAACGTAGTGCAGAAGGGGCAAGAGGTGAACGGGGTCTTCAGGGATTTCTACAGGGAATTGTACCGGTCTGAGCCGCCCAGGAGGAGGGGGGGAATGGAGAACTTCCTCGATAGATTGAGGTTCCCAAAGGTCCAGGAGGAACGGGTGGAGGGGCTGGGGGCGCCGATAGAGCTGCAGGAACTAGTTAAAGGGATAGGCCAGATGCAGGCGGGGAAGGCGCCGGGGCCGGATGGGTTCCCGGTGGAATTTTATAAGAAGTACGTGGACTTGGTGGGTCCAGTGCTGGTGCGAGCCTTCAATGAGGCGCGAGAGGGGGGGGCTCTGCCCCCGACAATGTCACAGGCCCTGATCTCCTTGATCCTGAAGCGGGACAAAGACCCTGTACAGTGCGGGTCCTACAGGCCTATCTCCCTCTTGAATGTAGATGCCAAACTGTTGGCAAAGGTCCTGGCAACCAGAATAGAGGATTGTGTGCCAGGGGTAATCCATGAGGACCAGACGGGTTTCGTAAAGGGACGACAACTTAATACAAATATCCGGAGGCTGTTGAATGTAATTATGATGCCAGCAGTGGAGGGGGAGGCTGAGATAGTGGTAGCACTGGATGCGGAGAAGGCATTCGATAGGGTGGAGTGGGAATACCTGTGGGAGACGCTGGAACGGTTTGGGTTTGGGGAGGGATTTATCAAGTGGGTGAAGCTGCTGTATTCGGCCCCGATGGCGAGTGTGGTTACAAACGGGAGGAGGTCGGAGTATTTTGGGCTCCATCGAGGTACCAGGCAGGGATGCCCCCTATCCCCCTTACTATTTGCATTAGCGATCGAACCGTTGGCGATGGCACTGAGGGGTTCAGGGGGTTGGAGAGGACTGACAAGGGGAGGGGAGGAGCATCGGGTATCACTCTATGCGGATGATTTGTTGTTGTATGTGGCGGATCCGGAAGGGGGAATGCCGGAGGTAATGGAAATACTAGCGGAGTTTGGGGACTTTTCGGGATATAAATTAAATGTGGGTAAAAGTGAGGTCTTTGTGATACACCCGGGAGATCAGGGGGAGGGAATTGGGCGGCTCCCCTTTAAGAGAGCAGTAAAGAGCTTCAGGTACTTGGGGGTGCAGGTGGCAAGGAACTGGGGGACCCTCCACAAGCTGAACTTTTCAAGGCTGGTGGAGCAGATGGAGGAGGAGTTCAAGAGGTGGGACATGGTACCGCTGTCGCTAGCAGGGAGGGTGCAGTCAGTCAAAATGACGGTCCTCCCGAGGTTCTTGTTTCTGTTCCAGTGCTTGCCCATCTTCCTCCCCAGGGCCTTCTTCAAGAAGGTAACTAGCAGCATTATGGGCTATGTGTGGGCGCATGGCACCCCTAGAGTGAGAAGGATTTTCTTGGAACGGAGTAGGGACAGTGGAGGATTAGCGCTACCCAATCTCTCCGGATACTACTGGGCGGCGAACGCATCGATGGTGCGCAAGTGGGTGATGGAGGGGGAGGGGGCAGCTTGGAAACGTATGGAGAGGGCGTCCTGCGGCAATACAAGCCTGGGGGCGCTAGTAACGGCACCATGGCCGCTCCCCCCCACAAGGTATACCACGAGTCCGGTAGTGGCGGCCACCCTTAAAATCTGGGGGCAGTGGAGGCGACACAGGGGGGAAGTGGGGGGTCTGATGGCGGCGCCACTGAGGGGGAACCACAGATTTGTCCCGGGGAACACTGGCGGGGGATTCCAGAGCTGGCACAGGGCGGGCATCAGGCAACTGAGGGACATGTTCATAGAGGGGAGGTTTGCGAGCCTGGGAGAGCTGGAGGAGAAATTTGAGCTCCCCCCGGGGAACACGTTTAGATACCTGCAGGTGAAGGCATTTGTCAGACGACAGGTGGAAGGATTCCCCTTGCTTCCCGATGGAGGGGCGAGTGATAGGGTGCTGTCAGGGGCCTGGGTCGGAGAAGGGAAGGTCTCGGACATCTACAAAATAATGCAGGAGGTGGAGGAGGTACCGATAGAGGAGCTGAAAGACAAGTGGGAAGCGGAGCTGGGAGAGCAGATAGAAGATGGGACATGGGCGGATGCCCTAGAGAGGGTCAATTCGTCGTCGTCGTGCGCAAGGTTGGGCCTCATCCAATTTAAAGTGCTGCACAGAGCCCATATGACGGGGACTAGGATGAGTCGGTTCTTCGGGGGGGAGGACAGGTGTGTTAGGTGTCCGGGAAGCCCTGCGAACCATGTACATATGTTCTGGATGTGTCCGGCACTGGAAGAGTTCTGGGAGGGGGTGGCGGGGACGGTATCGAGAGTGGTGGGAACCAGGGTCAAACCAGGGTGGGGGCTAGCGATTTTTGGGGTTGGGGTGGAGCCAGGAGTACAGGAGGCAAGGGAGGCCGGAATATTGGCCTTTGCGTCCTTGGTAGCTCGGAGAAGGATCTTGATTCAGTGGAGGGACACAAGGCCACCAAGTGTTAACACCTGGTTAAACGACATGGCAAGCTTCATCCAACTGGAAAGAATCAAATTCGCCCTGAGAGGGTCGGTACAGGGGTTCTTCCGGCGGTGGCAGCCCTTCCTTGACTTTCTGGATCAGAGATAGGAACTGGAGGCCGAAACAGCAGCAACCCGGGGAGAAAAGGGGGGGGGGGGGAAGGGAGGGGGGGGGGGATAGCAACGAAGGGAGCACGTCAGCGGGGGGTCGCGGGCAATGATTGCCCGAGGCCATCGGCAGAAAGGGAGAAACGGTTTGGTTGCTAGACTGATAGCGCGGGGGGGGGGGGGGGGGGGGGGGGTGGGGGGGGTGCGCGCGGGGGGGGCGGGGGGAGGTTTTTTCAGGGGGGACTTGTGGTGTTATAATTTAAATTGTTATAGGGGTAAATGTTTGTATCGAAAAATTTCAATAAAAATTATTTAAAAAAAAAAAAAGAAAAACGCAACAAGAACGGGTGAGATTCAGTTGTCGAATTACATTTGTTTATTTTACTTCGCATCTATACATAATATGATCTTTCCAAATTGATTTATGTCAGCTTTATTAAAATTCTGTCGTTTTATGTTATTTCTTTGCTTTTCTGAATGATTGTGCAGCACCTACCCCATTGTTCTATCAATTTATCATTACCTTTGGTCACCACAAGTAGACAGAGTTTATTTGTTCAGAATAACAATTATAAGATGATCAGGGGAATAGATAGAGTAGACAGTCAGAGACTTTTTCCCTGGGTGGAACACACCATTACAAGGGGACATAAAATTAAGATAAATGGTGGAAGATATAGGGGGGATGTCAGAGGTAGGTTCTTTACCCAGAGAGTAGTGGGGGCATGGAATGCACTGCCTGTGGAAGTAGTTGAGTCAGAAACGTTAGGGACCTTCAAGCGGCTATTGGATAGGTACATGGATTAGGGTAGAATAATGGAGTGTAGATTAATTTCTTCTTAAGGGCAGCACGGTAGCATTGTGGATAGCACAATTGCTTCACAGCTCCAGGGTCCCAAGTTCGATTTCGACTTGGGTCACTGTCTGTGTGGAGTCTGCACATCCTCCCCGTGTGTGCGTGGGTTTCCTCCGCGTGCTCTGGTTTCCTCCCACAGTCCAAAGATGTGCAGGTTGGGTGGATTGGCCATGATAAATTGCCCTTAGTGTCCAAAATTTTATGATTAACCTAGGATAAAAGTTTGGCACAACATCGTGGGCCTAAGTGCCTGTTGTGTGCTGCATTTCTCTCTCACTCTCAACGGGTTCAGAGATTATTTAAACAAGATGAATCAATTACACAAGATAATGATTGGAGCCTTTAAACAAATCATGGGGATATTTGTGATAAAGCAGTTCGGAGGAGGATGGAATTTTACTGGGAAGGAAATACTGAGAAGTGTTATATTGAGGACTAGAGTGAACTTGTTCCCCGTGATACTTCCGAGTCTATAACTCCACGGTGCAATAAATCCTCTGTAGGAGCAGACAGCCCATCACGAGGTTTTTCATCCTCCAAGGTGTTGAGAATGCTCGCGTTTCTCCGTCCAGATATTATACAGAGAGATCTCTGTGATCAGCAGCCGGAAGAAAGGTAACGGTTCATTTTGAGGATCAGCAAACCCATTTATGCTGAACCTAATGAGGTGGAGCCCAAAGACATTCCTTCCTAACCTGCATCACGGAAGCCTTAGAGAACAGCAAAAGGGAGAGCCTGGATATTCTGCGAAATCTGGATGAGATGACGAAGGCCCTCGAGTCCTTCCCGAAGATTAAAACTCCAGAAGCGATGGTTTATCGGCTGAGACGTATTCAGCTCTGTGGGACTGATCGGCCCAGAACTGTTTGAAGTGCACGGTAGTTTGCTGGCCGAGAGCATGCCAAATCCATGCGGAAAGGCATCATGACCCTTATCGACAAGCGGAAGGGGCGATGGGAAAAAAATAGAAATTAGCACTCCATTGCACTGTTAAATGTGGATGGTAAAATTATATCAAAGGTCATTACCAATCGAGTGGTCTGCTCTGGAGTCGGTGATCCACCCTGGGCAGACCTGCTCTGTACCCGGCAAGAATATCTCTGACAGTCTCATGTTACTCAGGGATACGATCGCCTATGTGCTGAGCAAGGGTGTGGATACCTGCCTCATCAGCCAGGACCAAGAAAAGGCCTTTGACAGAATATAGCACACCTACATGATAGATGTGATCTCCAAAATGTGCTTTCAGGACAAAATGCGCAATTGGATTCAAATGCACTGCACAAGCATCAGTAACGCGGTTTTAACCATTGCATGGTGATCAGAAAGCTTTCCAATTAAATATGGAAACAGGCAGGGCGGCCCTCGCTTTCCCGTCCTATTTGTGCATTGTGTAGAACCCTTTGCTAGTCCATCAGGCACGAATTCCGGAATAAGCAGATTGATGATCCGAGTTCATCAGTGCATCATTAAGCAGTGGATGTTCTCAAGTCAAAACCTCTCTGTACACAGATGATGTCGCCATCCTGTGCTCGAATCCACTGTCAGTTCACAGACTGAGCAACATATGCGATCAGTTCGAACTGGTCTAGGGTTCCAAGGTAAATTGTGGCAAGAGCGAGGCCATATTCTTTGGGAACTGGGCAGACCGATCTTATTTCCGTTTACTGTCAGGTCAGATGGGCTGAAATGCTGAGGATATGGATCGGAGGGATCAGGGTATGCGTTCAAACTGAAAGGAGGGAGCAGGAATGATGAACCAAAACCTGGGTATGGGGGAGCGATGCTCCCTCTCCATTCCGGATAAGAACATGTTCATCAGATGCAAGGAGCTCTCGGTGTTGCTGTACGTGGCGCAGGTTTGGTCTATTCCTCATTCCTGTCCTGTTGGCGGGTTCCAAAGACGTATTCCACTTCACCTAGGGGTCAGAAGTGGAGCGAGTTCGCAGGCAACAATGCGCAAACCTCTTGCTAAAGGGAGCAAAACCTTGCCCAACACCATGCTAATCCTGACGGCCACCTTTAAGTGTGGCTGAATCAAACTGGACATCAATTCTCGTCTGCACTTAAGGTCCTACAGGCTCTTGGGGAAAAGGAGATGATTGAACCTGTCGGCTGCTTTCCAAAGCAGACTGTCAAGGTTATTTCGAAGAATGCCTCATGGCGAGAACTTTCAAACAAGTACCAAGACCTATCTTGGCTGGTGGTGAGAAAGGACCTCTCCGGTAGATCCTTCCTAAATGTTCGGAGTCTCATCCCATGTGCACGTTGCCCTCTGGATGACTATGACGTCAGAGTTCGTTGCCTACATTTTGTGGAATGTCCCTTTGCAAAGAAGGTTTGGAGTGAGATGAAGTGGTTTAGTCAAGCTTCACCCCGAGCAGATCCATGATGCAGGACTCTGCTCTCCGGTTCATTCCCAGTGACACACACCAAGACAAACGTCACTTGTTGCCGGAGGACCATTAACCCCGTGAAAGAAAAGTGGGCAGCACGGTAGCACAAGTGGATAGCATTGTGGCTTCACAGCGGCAATGCCCCAGGTTCGATTCCCCGCTGGGTCACTGCCTTTGCGGAGTCTGCACATTCTCCCCGTGTCGGCGTGGATTACCTCCGGATGCTCCGGTTTCCTCCCACAGTCCAAAGACGTGCAGCCATGATAAATTTCCCTTCGTGACCAAAAAGGTTAGGAGGGGTTATTGGGTATCTGGGGATAGGGTGGATGTGAGGGCTTAAGTGGGTCAGTGGAGACTCGATGGACCGAATGGTCTCCTTCTGCACTGTATGTTCTGTAAGACGTTCTTTTGTTGACCCAAATCTTGTTGGTTTTAGAGCGCGAAGAGTTGTCCCCGACCGAGTGTTGCAGACCGTCACATTCCAAGGACCAGGACTATGTGCTGAGGGATGCACTAAAGCTTGAGGCAGCTCCCGATAGGCGAAATGGAGGAATGTCGCTGTCCACAACCTTTTAGCTACAGTGAACCAAGGGGCTGGGATTTCAATAGATCTCCCTCGGGCTGTAAGGCTCACAGTGAATGTGTACAGTGAATAATATTACATGTATCACAATGAGATTGAAGCACCTTAGAGTGCAACTTGATCTATGTTGACAACGTAAATGCCATTGCACCATTTGTAATAACATTTTGAAATGTCTATAAAATTGATTTGCTTATATTGAAGCAAGTCATTCTGTGTCACTGCAAAACAATGAATATGACAGAACTGGAAATGAATTCACTTGAAACATTAAATGAAAAAGTCAGAAGGTCTATGGGGCAGGACACATTGGTTTAAATGAGAGTTCACTCTGTATAAAAATTAGGTCTCTGTCTGCGCGGATATTGTCAATGTGCCGCATCATGTTGTATTCTGATTCTCAGCTGCCAGGCTGACTCAAGCTGCCGGTTCTGAGGCTCCAGATTTCTGATCAAGCATTTTAACGAGGTCCCATCAACACCATCAGGTTTTGTTAAAGATGTTCCCAGCAGCATGGAAATAGTGGAAATCCGATCACCCAATAAAAACACATGAACCGACTTTCCACCCACACACTACTGTAGGGAGAGGTGTGTGGCAGCCTCCATTGACAGGACAAACGTTTCCCCTTTCCTGAACTGTTCTGGAAGACTAGGGGGTCACACTGAGGTGAGAGGGGATTTCTAATCCAGCTCACAGATCCAATAAAGTGAGAGATAACTAAGCTCCCTCTTTCAAATGGAGGGCCAGTCACACAACACACAACCAGAGAGCGTGGGTCGGTGAGGATTCATCGACAATCTTGTGGACACAACCCTCTGCCAACCAGTTCCAGATCACAGAAAGCGGGGCATTGCCAAACTGTGAGTGGCAACGGTCAGTGGGGTCGCGGGTCGAGAGCTCTGAGGCAGAAATAGCTGCGGCTCTACGACTGAATGTTCAAAGCCCCTTTAAATCCTCAAGTTTACTAAAACCTTTGGGCGGGGCTAAATTTGCCGATTTGAGTGTCTGAAAGTACTTCAGTCCCGCTCTGACCCCGAATCTTCCAGATGAGTCTCGGTCTGCAGGCTCCATCACTCCATTATATAAACCATCAGATCCAGGCAGCAGAACGATGGGAATCCGCCTTCTTTTCACCCTGTGTGTCTGTTTACCCCGTGAGTACCAATCAGACTAACCCACATTGTTTGGATTTAACATAAAACTCCCCGAGTCCATCCCAATTACAGACCCTGTCTGGGATTTTAGCCTGATGTTTGCGTCTGCTCTGATGGTCCATTAAACTGTCTCTGTTCAATTTCCAGGATGTTTGAGTCAGTCAGTGACACAGAGACCGGCAGCGGTGACCAGCGAGGAGAGTCAGTCTCTCACCATCACCTGTGTTTTAAATGGTTATTATTATTATTTGAAAAATGGGGATTTCTTCAAACAAACCCACTCCGTGGCAGATTGGGAGCGGATCTCCAGCGGAGGGAGATTTATTGTGTCGGTGAATGAAGCAGAAAAGACATTTTCGCTGGAAATTCGGGATGTGAGAGTTGAAGACAGCGCCACCTATTACTGTAAAGCTCAGTACAGGAGCACACAGTGATGGGTCTCGGCTTCCCGCGATACAAAATCCCTCACTGCGGATTATCACAGAATCAAATGAGGAAGCGGAGTTAATCTGCCCCGAAACCCCCACAGTTCCGCCTCACATTCTCTGCCCCACACTCTGGTCTATAATGAGACTGGACCATTACCGTTAGCATCTTGAGTTTTATAAATGCCGAGTCTATGATGGTGATGCCTTTCCCGGATTGATGTCAGTGAATGGAGACAGGGAATGACTGATTTCAGTTACAACACCCCGACACCAGATGTGATCCTGGTCTAACAGCTGGAACATGAAACAGCAGTCCTCGCTGTTAACCGAATGTCTCACATCAAGTATCCGGGGGATTTGATGCTGACTTGTAACATTGTGTTATATTGGGTTAGTCACAGTGGGAGAGACCGGAGCAAATACCTCTGTACAATTTAAATATAAATTCTCCGTGTGTGGAGAGGGGACTATCGGGTTGATGTTATTATCGCTGTAATATGGTTTAATTTAATTCTAATTTCCACCACACACATCTTTTACATTTTTGTTGCTTTATATGAAGTGAACATGTCCTACATGGGGACATTTGCGAAGCGTTCTGGGCCTCACAAAGAACAGTTTGAACCGACTTTCAAACCATAAATATTCTTTATTTATTTAAATCCGCTGAATAATTGGGAAGTTCGGACATTCTGACGATGATTTTCCAGCAAGTTGAGCTGTTGGTGGTTCTTGTACCAGGGAGGCTGAAAGCGGTGTCACTGTGTTTTAAGTATGGCTATATGGATGGATCCGGCACGTTGGTCACTATCACAGCCGGTAAGTGATTTCAAACTCCACGAGTTACAGACTGTCCTGGTTAATGTTCACCGTCAGTTTATTATTGTGGTCGGTATCGCTTTAATGCTATCCAACTTAAAACGCATCTCTCACGAATATTCTCCGTTACAGATTTGGATTTGGGGGTAGGACATGATTAAGGAGAAGGGTCCAGATTTTTTCTGGGGAAAATGTCTGTGAGAGCCAATGGAGCAGGTAGTCAGCAGTGTCAGGATAATGAGTGTTGGTTGGGGGTGTTGCTGTTGGACGGAGTATGGAGGCTGACAACATTTGGACCATTATTGGTTTAACGGGCACATCAGGGGTAACATCAACATCTCGTACTCACACACACTAATCAATTTTAACGAGAGCAGGTTAGCGACCCACCCGACCCAATCAGGTCGATTTCTGTGACCAAGTGAACAATATCCCTCCGTAAGGGAACTGGTGCGGGGTGGCAGAGCTCTCCCCTGGGCAGCAGATTGCCGTTTCAGCCGCGCAATGCGAATGAGGAACCAGGTGAATAAACTCAAAACAACAGTGGCCAATTGAGATACCGACAGGGCATCCTTCAATCCCTGACCCGGGAGTGAAAACCGGAGGCTGACACAATGGAGTTCAGATATTAGAGATCCTCTTGTAGGTCCAGCTACAATTTTTATTATTGGGCAATCAGTCACTGAAATTAACAACTTTTGACGTGTCATGACTTTCAATTACCTTCACATAACCAATCACGTTGCTTCTTTTTCGCCTTTACACCTGAATACGATTTTTGGGAACAGAAGAAACTTCACTATATCGAATGTAGATGTTTGAGAGATGGGATTGCTGTAATGCATCTGTGTCGCTAATTATGATTAATTGAAACAACACAGTGCAATTAGAGAGTGAGGATGACATATCAATATTAGAAAAGTGAACAGGAACAACAGGGAACCATTTTAAACTGGGGGAATGCTCATTTAGAATCAGTAAGGAAGGGAGAGATGGATTGGATGATCTCTGGTGGCCGTTCAGGGTATAATCAGACTCTAGGACGGGGAGGAGCGGAATGACTGCAGGACCCAGGCCTGGAATAATGTGTAAAGTGTTTCTCTGGGTACTTAAGGTAGCACCTACAAGCTTTACAGGGAGTGTGCCAAACGATCATCATAATGAACCCTCAGACAAAGGGATTGTCCCACGAGAAAAATTGAGATATAAGAACATAAGAACATAAGAACTAGGAGCAGGAGTAGGCAACCTGGCCCTTCGAGCCTGCTCCGCCATTCAATTAGATCATGGCTGATCTTTTGTGGACTCAGCTCCACTTTCCGGCCCGAACACCATAACCCTTAATCCCTTTATTCTTCAAAAAACTATCTATCTTTACCTTAAAAACATGTAATGAAGGAGCCTCAAGTGCTTCACTGGGCAAGGAATTCCATAGATTCACAACCCTTTGGGTGAAGAAGTTCCTCCTAAATTCAGTCCTAAATCTACTTCCCCTTATTTTGAGGCTATGTCCCCTAGTTCTTTGTCACCCGCCAGTGGAAACAACCTGCCCGCATCTATCCTATCTATTCCCTTCATAATTTTAAATGTTTCTATTAGATCCCCCCTCATCCTTCTAAATTCCAACGAGTACAGTCCCAGTCTACTCAACCTCTCCTCGTAATCCAACCCCTCCAGCTCTGGGATTAACCTAGTGAATCTCCTCTGCACACCCTCCAGCGCCAGTACGTCCTTTCTCAAGTAAGGAGACCAAACCTGAACACAATACTCCAGGTGTGGCCGCACTAACACCTTATACAATTTCAACATAACCTCCCTAGTCTTAAACTTCATCCCTCTAGCAATGAAGGACAAAATTCCATTTGCCTTCTTAATCACCTGTTGCACTTGTAAACCAACCTTCTGTGATTCATGCACTAGCACACCCAAGTCTCTCTGAACAGCGGCATGCTTTAATATTTTATCGTTTAAATAATAATCCCGTTTGCTGTTATTCCTACCAAAATGGATAACCTCACATTTGTCAACATTGTATTCCATCTGCCAGACCCGAGCCCATTCACTTAACCTATCCAAATCCCTCTGCAGACTTCCAGTATCCTCTGCACTTTTCGCTCTACCACTCATCTTAGTGTCATCTGCAAACTTGGACACATTGCCCTTGGTCCCCAACTCCAAATCAACTATGTAAATTGTGAACAATTGTGGACCCAACACGGATCCCTGAGGGACACCACTAGCTACTGATTGCCAACCAGAGAAACACCCATTTATCCCAACTCTTTGCTTTCTATTAATTAACCAATCCTCTATCCATGCTACTACTTTACCCTTAATGCCATGCATCTTTATCTTATGCAGCAACCTTTTGTGTGGCACCTTGTCAAAGGCTTTCTGGAAATCCAGATATACCACATCCATCGGCTCCCCGTTATCTACTGCACTGGTAATGTCCTCAAAGATATCTCGGCCTATAGTCCATAGAGTTTAGGAGAATGAGAAGTCTCATTAGAATACATCGTATTGAGAAGGGTTTTGACAAAGAAGTTGAGTGTGTGCTTCCGCAAACTGGGAAATCGAACACCTGGGACCATATTTTCAGAATGAGGGATCTGCCATTAGAGCCAAGAAAATACATGACTTCAGTAAAACCGCTGTTGTGAGTTTGTGGCATTGTATACCTCATGGAGGTATGAGTGGTAGAGTGTATTTTAAACAGCTTAGATTGATTTCTTGATGCCGAAATTATCAAGGATATACGGAAAGCGAGGGAATGTGATCTCACGTTACAATACTGTTGAATTGACGAGACAGATCTGAAAGGTGATGTGGCCGGCTCTTCTTTCTTTAATTGGTATTCTCTGCATTAATTTCGTACATTGATGAGAAAAGAGACCACCAGAAATCTATGGCTCTCTGTAAAAAGTGAGCAGGCCAGACCCCACTCTCTGGACGACAGAGAAAAAGGAGTAGAATTCAGAGATTTTTGGGGAATTATGAACAGATTCTATTTCCTGGATGTGTAACAAGTATTTATTTGTGGATGGGTCCACAGCAATGAGTGATTAATATATATCAGTAAAAACAACTACATATATAAGTAGAACAAATGTCAACACAGGAAGGTCAGAATGCGGAGGCTAATGCCAAATGGCGTGTTTGGAGGAGATAATATTGCTACATTTATGGAAAGACTTGGAGGTACAGAAAGGAGAGCGGAATAGACCGACACAGAGAGCTGCATAGAAATTGTCAATTAGGCTGGGGCTGCGGCAGGTCGGTCTGGGAAGTAGGGTGATCATTGCTCGGCACAACATCGAGGGCCGAAGGGCCTGTTCTGTGCTGTACTGTTCTATAAAAAAAAAATTTATACAGATATCGAGCAGTCGGGCCGAATGGTCTACTTCTCTTCTGCCAATCTTGTACAATGTTAAAGTTAGAGCCCAGTCAACCCAGAGAAGCCGGGAGAGAATCAGTTAATAGGCGGAAAGCATTGAAATGTTCAGAGAGCCGGAAAAGGCAGTTCCCAGTGAGTAACAGACAAAACATTGCGGTAATTGAACAGACAGATTCCAACCGACAACTGTGAGACTTTGGGACAAGTTCCCACCGTAACAGAAAACTTAAACAGCACAAAGTAAATGTTGACATAAAATTAAACTTACTGTAAATTTTCCAAAATAAAGCGAAATACAGAAAATTGGAGTCCATTAACATAAGAAATTAGAATAATAGAGCAAAAGCTAGATGGAAACTCTAGGGCAGTGAATAATTGATCACTGTCGCGGTGGCATCATTGCTGCTGACGAACGGCAATCGCTTTGTTTGATTTTGCAGTGTGCAATGACGCAACTCGGCCATTATCTTCTTGGAAACTGGTGACCTCACTAATTAAAGTTTTCCAGTGAGTTTGTTTCTCAACAATAAAAATAACAGAAATGTGGTGTAGATCATAGAATCAAAGGGAGGCGATGCTACAGTGTTATTGTCACTATGCTTGCAATCTAGAGACCAGGGTCATGCTCTGCGGACCGGGTTCGATTCACAAAATAATTGGGAATTAAAATGATAATATTGACCATTAATCCATTGGCACTGTCATAAAGACCCATGGAGTTCACAAATGTCCTGTTGGGAAGGAAATCTGCCAACTTCACCAGGTCTACATGCGACTCCAGATGCACAGAAATTGAGTCCCTTAAAAATGCTCTGTGAACTGCACTCAAACGGATGGGCATTAATCGCTGGGCAACATCCCATGAACAAATATGCGCATGACATTCGGCCATCCTGCAGATACTGCCTCTTTTAATGTGATAGACAATCATTCCCAGTACTCTTGCAATTTCCCCGTTCAAACGCCGATTCGTTACCCTTTGAAAGTTACTATGAATCTTTGACCATGACCAATTTTGACAGTGCAATTCATTAAAGAAAGATGATATCGTTTCATCTCCCGGTATGATCAAATTTCAAATACAGAATGCGATTCTAATTGGCTACAAATCAAACTAAGAAGAACCATTCACACGGTTGACAAACACATCTGGGGTTAACAGCAGCGAAGCAAACAAACAATGTTTATTTATCATCCTCCAGTTTCCAGTTCCCTGGTGTCCAAGAACCCGCCTCTCCAAACCTCTGCTGCCGGTGACACGGTTACTTTAAATTGTGAATATTCAGGGTTCTGTCAGTACACAGTACACTGGTACCGTCAGTCCCCAGGACAAGCTCCGGAATTCCTGCTTCAGAGACACACTACCGGAGAGGGGAATAAAAGAAAAGCAGCCGGAGGAAATATTGCTGCTTCTATCGATCATCTCAAGAAAATCAGCCGGTTAAAGATCACCGAAATTCAACCGAGCGACTCCGCTGTGTATTCCGCTGCACTGAGCCGGCACACAGCACAGTGATACAGAGCACGGAGAGAGCTGTACAGAAACCTGAACATGGTGAGGATTACACACACACAGTGATACAGAGCACGGAGACAGCTGTACAGAAACCTGACCATGGTGAGGATTACACACACAGTGATACAGAGCACGGAGAGAGCTGTACAGAAACCTGACCATGGTGAGGATTACACACAGTGATACAGAGCACGGAGAGAGCTGTACAGAAACCTGAACATGGTGAGGATTACACACAGTGATACAGAGCACGGAGAGAGCTGTACAGAAACCTGAACATGGTGAGGATTACACACACACAGTGTTAGAGAGCACGGAGAGAGCTGTACAGAAACCTGACCATGGTGAGGATTACACACACACAGTGTTAGAGAGCACGGAGAGAGCTGTACAGAAACCTGACCATGGTGAGGATTACACACACACAGTGTTAGAGAGCACGGAGAGAGCTGTACAGAAACCTGACCATGGTGAGGATTACACACACACAGTGATACAGAGCACGGAGAGAGCTGTACAGAAACCTGAACATGGTGAGGATTACACACACACAGTGATACAGAGCACGGAGAGAGCTGTACAGAAACCTGAACATGGTGAGTATCACACACACAGTGATACAGAGCACGGAGAGAGCTGTACAGAGATCTGAACATGGTGAGGATTACACACACAGTGATACAGAGCACGGAGAGAGCTGTACAGAAACCTGAACATGGTGAGGATTACACACACAGTGATACAGAGCACGGAGAGAGCTGTACAGAAACCTGAACATGGTGAGGATTACACACACAGTGATACAGAGCACGGAGACAGCTGTACAGAAACTTGGACATGGTGAGGGTTACACACACAGTGATACAGAGCACGGCGAGAGCTGTGCAGAAACCTGACCATGGTGAGGATCACACACACAGTGATACAGAGCACGGAGACAGCTGTACAGAAACCTGAACATGGTGAGGATTACACACACAGTGATACAGAGCACGGAGAGAGCTGTACAGAAACCTGAACATGGTGAGTATCACACACACAGTGATACAGAGCACGGAGAGAGCTGTACAGAAACCTGAACATGATGAGGGTTACACACACAGTGATACAGAGCACGGAGAGAGCTGTACAGAAACCTAGACATGGTGAGGATCACACACACAGTGATACAGAGCACGGAGAGAGCTGCGCACCTAGTTCAGGTCTTTAGAAAGCTCTCTCCGTGTTTTCCTGGCAGAGCTTTCCATCAATGCTATACCCTGCTGCTGTACGGCAGTAGTGCTAACGCTGTATTATTCGTCAAGTTACTGTGTATTCGTTCAGAATTGTGATTTTAAAAAATATTACTTATTCTTTATCTACAGTCATACTTCTTAATTTAATTTCCTAATTTAAGTTAGAAAATCGGGCCTTCTTACCCGCACTATTGGCATGAATTAAATCTTGGACTATTGTCTCGGACTTAAGCACACCTCTTTCAAACTTAAGGCGTATTTATATTGTATTATGGTCTGGGGAAATTTGTGTTCATGTAAGCCTACTTGTAACACTACTAAAGATTATTATTATGTCTGTATTATATAACTATTTCATTCATTGGATGTGGGCCAACATTTATTGTCCGTCACAATGAGTATCTTGGCTTTGAGAGTCAACTGGATCAGTCGTCACGTGTCGACCAGGACAGGCGAGGGCGGCGGCTTTCCTTCCCTGAAGAAATCAGTGAACTACATTAATCTTCGATATTTAGTTCCATATATTTACCGAATCGAAATGTCACCATCTTCCGCATTACCCTGGGTGCCTCGATTACTAGTCCAGTGACAATGCAACAAACTACCATCGCCCCTAATGTATCTGCATTTATAAACACTCATCTCGACCAATGTCCGCCCTTGGTGTGTCTCCCTCAGCTGGACCCTCCGTGTACTATTCTGCTGAGGATCAGCCTCTTTGTTAATACCTTTTTAAAATAAATTTAGAGTACCCAATTCTTTTTTCCAATTAAGGGGCAATTCATCGTGGCCAATTCACCTTCCCTGCACATCTTTGGGTTGTGGGGGTGAGACCAACGCAGACACGGGGAGAACGTGCAAACTCAACACGGACAGAGACCCGGGACCGGGATCGAACCCGGGTCCTCTACACCATGAGGCAGCGGTGGTTAATGACTTTTATCGCTCTCCCAAAATGCACAGGACAAGAGCTGATATAATATTTGTGCGGGTTGCGAAGTGAGGGTTACTTACCTGTATAGCGCAGCCAATCACATTGTTAAACATGGAGAGACAGCAGGCAGTGAGCTGCTGAGGGCTCATTCGGCCAGCTGGCCAGGGACGTTGCTCAGGTGTTTAGCAGAGAGCCCAGGCAGTGGATGGGCTGATCCACTCACTGAACGATGCCTAAACCAGCTCAATCCCCCAAACCCTGGATATCAAAATGTTGAGTCCAGCTAGTCACTGGATTCACACAATCGGCCACATTCACCTACACAGGTACATCGCTCAGGCTTTAAACAGTGAGTATGTACAGGGATAGGGAAACATAGATTTCAGTTATCATCAATTCACACTGGTACATTTCTCAGATCTACCATTCATTCAGTCACATTCAGTTTGTATTGCTAAATGATTTTATTCACTGTTTGTTCTTTCTGTTCTCTGCTTGGACTTTTTAAACATATATTCATTCCCATCTGTTCTATGTTTTCTTCGTTTCCGCCACCCGACTTTTGTAATTCCCGTTGCCAGGTGGAGACCCCCCTTACACACCACACACACACAGACACAAACCCTCCCCCACCCACCCGGACCCATTGCCACATTCCCTGGTTACAGCTCGCAGTCTGTATTTTATGAAGTGTTGTTGGACAACTTCGAATGATTTTTAAATCTCGGAGCAATCTTTACTGCGCCGAGCTGATCTTCCCACCCTGATTAGAAGGAATAATGATTCGAACAGAGATAGGAACTATTTAGCCGGTAACTTGACTCTCTCTCTGATCAAGCTTTCAGTCTGATTAGATTTAGCAGTTAGTTTTCTCACACTATCCTGGACACAGTTGGCTGACAGTTTGACTCGAGGTTAATGTGGTTTCCTCTGAGTGTTTCAGCGGCTCTCAGCGCCGCTGCTCGATGTGGCTGTGACGCCTTGTGATTCCCCGTTAAAACTTCAACAGACTGGAGCAGTGAATTCTAGCTCAGAGACAGTTTTTGTACTGGGGTGAGCCTGTTTTTAATCACTGTGATTAATCGCTCTGAAAGCGCAGTAATATCTGCCAGTGTCAGTCAGCTCCAAGCTCGAGATGGTTAAGCTGATTGAATTAGCCGAGGTCTGGAGTTCAACAGAGAAACGGTTACCAAAACCTTCCCCTCTATCTTCCTGTGAATCCCAGGACTGTTTCAGTATAATGAACTGCAATTCCTTCTGTGGTTGTTGTCTGTACCAATATAACACATAGTTGCTTGCTGTAGTGCTGTAGGTACATGGTACAGTCACCGCATCACCTTGTCTCCCGCTCGCTGAAGACTGCGGCTGAGAAACAGAATCTCCATCACTCGGATCTGTAACATGTGACCAAGAAGGAGATAAAACTAAGGTTTGGATGTGCTAATGAAATAACATTAACACTTTACATTCAACGCGACAGGATTGGAGACATGAAATAACAACAAATAAAGACAGAAATACTCAGCAATGTCCCTGGAGAGAAGCAAGGTTAACGTTCCAGGTCGAGATAACATTTCATCAGACTAGAGTCATCCTTACCAACAAGAAACACCCCGAACACAATCCAGACGCTGAATAACTGCATAGCGGCAGCACAGCCCAAACCCGTGGCTCCCTTTAACAATCTAAACACCACCTGAACAGAATCTGTTTCAACGTCATTTTCTGATCCCAATCTCCCCGTCCAATGAAACAATCTCAAATCTGCCCGTCATTTTCTCAGATAAGATTTAAATGAGTTTCAGTGATCACCCGAATCTCTTTGACCAACAGTATTAACTCTCTGAGGGTGCAGACAGCCAGCAAGTGAGCACAGTCTATGGTGTGAGGGAGAATCAGTCAGGGAGAATCTGCGGTTAGATCTGATCCGCTCCACTCACTCATTTAATTTGTTAATGTTGTTTAATTTTAAGACGGTGTGTGACGGCTCACGAAGAACATTAATATCATTGCCATGTGGGTGACCTGTTAACACGGAGCCATTCGCTCTGAGCGGGAGATTTCCTTCAGTTGCGATTGTAAATAAAACAATATACGGATTGTACAACAGTGAATTTGCGATTATGGTCACACATCTCTCAGTGGAGGTTTCTCCAGAGAGGTCCCAGGATATTTTTCCATTGTGTTAACCTGCGCCCTCAGTTCATTTGCCTCATCGTTAAGACCCCTTGCATGAAAGCAAATGCAATCCAGCCTTGACATATTGCCTTGTGTCTTCACTCTCCCCTCCACGCTGATTTGGTATTTATCCTCTATTTGGCTGTTCATGATCCTGAGAAAAGTTTAACCAAACACACCATGTTGGAGATGCCAATTGTCAGTCGCCAGAGCGAATGAGTGAATTGATCATGGTCAGTGATTCTGGAACTCAGTTGACCGTCTTCCCTGGTGGTCTAGTGGTTAGGATTCGGCGCTTTCACCGCCGTGGCCCGGGTTCGATTCCCGGTCAGGGAATTGTTCTTATTGCTGCTGTGTGAACTGTCACAATCAACAGGAACTCCGAATGAAATGAAAACATGCTGGGAATTGCTGGGAAGCAGTTAATATTCCAGCAGGGTGATTTTTCATCAGAGTTTGGTAAATCGGAGATGTGACAGGTGAAAAACAAGCTTGGAGCCGGAGGGAGTAAATTATAAATGAGAAGGTCTGGGATAGGTTACAAGACATAAAAGATAATAACTGAAGAGGTGATGATGAAGGGATAAATGTGCGTGGGAATGGGGCAGATTTTAATTTCTGCTGTTCAAATTGGCACAGATATAATTTCTGGTCAACTCCGATGCTCTTCCAAAGCAGTGCTGTGTGTCGAATGGCCCCTTTCTGAGCTATACCTTTCCCTAATAGTTCCACATTTATCCCCACTGCTGCTGATGTCTTCACAGTCATTCTGCCGGTCATTCCGCAAATATTTACCTTCTTCCCCGTTTTAACCTCACCTATTTGCTGTTCTTTCAGTCAACAAAATAAGAGATTGGTTTATTGATGAAAATTAAAAGTTACTCACCATCACAAAGATTCCCGTACCAGCCTCCCCGAACAGGCGCCGGAATGTGGCGAATAGGGGCTTTTCACGGTAACTTCATTGAAGCCTACTCGTGACAATAAGCGATTTTCATTTTCAAAAATCTCTGTCGGTAATGTGTGCTCAGGTAGACAGACACAGAGGATACTGTGATGAGCCTGAGGAAACTGCAGAAATATTACAAAATCTCTTTTTGAAAAATATACTTTTATCAAAGCAGAACAGGAAAAATCATTGAGAGAGGTGAGGAAAGCGAGGCTCAGAGCAGATATGGTTACAGCCCCTCTTTCTTCAATATTCGCGGAATTTGGGCACCAGAATGTTTCCCACCCAAAACACAGAGCGTTCAAATATAATCAACACATCATTCTCAAATATCTTCTCAGTAAGTTGATCTGATTTTGTTGGAAAGCTGATTCAATTAGATTTGTATAATTCAGTGACACACGCCTTCTTTTTGCTTTCCCGTCATGTTTGCAATTCGAATTTGTTGGTATTTACTAGCGTTTCAATTGAAAATAAGAACATAAATATTAAATACAAATATTAATATTAAATATTTAATCCCAGAACATGTACTGAGTAAAGTTGGTTGCAAAAATACCAAAATACGAGCAGCTAAGTTCAGAAGATGCGATTGTTGATATTTATGACTGAGCTAAAATAATTGTTCCCTTGGACATTTATTGGAGGGGTATTTCCTGTTTGAAATTCAAAATAACCGAAGACATCAGGTTTAAATAGTCGCATTCCTGTACTAAGTAACGTGTCCTCTCAGTCTGACCATTGGGCAGCACTACCGCAGAAGTGGATAGCTCACAAGGCTAAATCGCTGGCTTTTAAAGCAAACCAAGCAGGCCAGCAGCACTGTTCGATTCCTATACTAGCCTCCCCGGACATGCGCTGGAATGTGGCGACTAGGGGCTTTCACAGTAACTTCATTGAAGTCTCCTCGTGACAATAAGCAATTTTCATTTCATTTTTTCACTGTGGTTACAGAGCGCCAGGGTCCGAGGTTTGATTCCCCACTGGGAGTCTGCGTGCGGCGTCTGCACGTTCTCTCCCCATCTGAGAGGGTTTCCTCCGGGTGCTCCAGTTTCTTCGTACCGTCCAAAGACGTGCAGGTTAGGTGGATTGGCCATGCTAAATTGCCCTTAGTGACCGGAGTAGGGTTTAAGTGGGTCGGTTGTTGCACGTTTTGCTATGGGTGCAAAACGCGTTTATTGGGGTGCATTAACTTGCCTCTGTTAAAGGCCGTGTGCTTAACACCACTAGGCTCTGTATGTGTATTTTTCAGCTCAGGAGTCGCCAGATGCCGTATAGACACCTCACAAATATTCCAAGGTCAGGTTCAAAGTAATAAAACGATACACCGATTAGTAAGTTCCAAACGATCAATATTTATTATACAATTATAATAAATACGCATGCACACACTAAGGGACTAAGCTATGACTAAACTAAGCAAACAGAATACTTAACTACACAGGAACAGGCAAGGTCAGGGAGCGAGGCCTTCGTCCCGGTCTTGGTCTGCAACCTTCAGAAAGCGTGCTGGTCACTGGGGGTCTAGCGGGCTTGGTTCGCGTAGCGAGCGTCGTATTGGCACTTACGGTTCGGCGGCTGGTGCTCAACGGCTGGAGTCAGGATACACGTTCAAGGTCTTGGTCAAAGCCGGAGCACGAAACGACAGACAGGACCATGTGTGGGGGTCTACTTTTATAGGGGTCCCCAATGTCCTTGCCTTTTCCTGGGCGGGCTTTACCTTCAGGTATCGATTGGATCGCTTCCAATCGATATCTTTTGAATTCCTCCAATGTGAGGGTCTTTCTCGATGGTGGGGGCGGTTTCTATAGTGGATACTTCTGGTGCCGCTCTGTCTGGACATCCACTCAAGTATCTTATTCAAACCCAAATGTTGCCATTGTGTGTGCCTAGATCTGGACTGCCTCATTAGTATGTAAAACGTTCTGCCATTATCACCTTTGGTTTGAGATCTTCCACCTGGCCAGAAACTGGTTTTGCTGCTTGCAAAATGCTAATGAGTGTTTGCAGGCTGTTTGCCTTGGCTAAACTGTTTTTCCCTGCAGTCTTAGCGATTCTCCATTTTGTTTAGTTCAGTGTCCATTTTAGGTGGCTACAGTGGCTACATTCCCTCCTTGTGATCCTCACAATCAAAATATTGTGAAGGATCACCTATGTACGTTGCCTCGAGTGCATCTGGGTTGCCTTCTTTGTGTTCCCTGACCTCGGCAAGCTCCTGAGCATCTACTCTGTCCTTAAACTATGGGAAGAAAATTTTTTAACTGACATCTCTACTTGGCGCTATGTCAAAGGGGACATGCATTACCACAAACGGGAACCTCTACCTATCACAATTATCCTTATCTTAACTTAAACATTTCATTACAGACTAAACCTCATCCATTCATACCACATCACATAACATTTCCTGACTCGGCAGTCGAGTTCAGGACAATATAATACATGGGTATATTTTTTATTCACACAGTGCTTTATTCATCATGGGGCAAAGGGGATTGATGAAACCGAAAAATAGGGGATCGAACTCCATAGACGGTTGAGGGGCAGGAACGGGAGGCTCTTCTCTTCCACTTCCTCAACCTGAGGGTCTGTACAAGTATGGCGAGGATCGCAATCACTAGCAGTGATTCAATCACGTATGACATGGAGTACCATGTCATAAATTTTGTGCACCAGGTCTGAACCTCACTGATCAGAGCTGAGCACTGGGGAGTTGCTGTAAGTGAAACATTTACGGTGGGGGTTGTGGGGGAAACGTGTCTTGCTTCCACACAAACAAATATAACATTTAAAAGCAATAAGTGGGCTTCCATCATCTTCTCTTCGTTTTTTTTTTCTTTCTTCCTCCTGTATGGCCGATCCTTGCTGTGATCTCTGTTTCGTCCTTCGAAAGCTATGGGATCAAGCACAGTATCTGTCAATACAGCTTAATATCCGTACTTGTTAGTGTATCTGTCTTTCAATTCCAATTGACCCATTAAAAATGACTGGCCAAGTCACACCCTGTGACTCCCCTCATTTTTTTTTTCAAAAGCGAATTTAATGAACACAATACACCTAACAACTCTCCTCCTGCGAGCCGCTACGGGTACGATTTGAATGGGATCCCCGGGTAGGGCGTGCTGTGCCATACCCGAGCTTGGCTGACCAAAGTGGGTTCTCAGACAGGGCGGGTCCTCAGTGCCGTTTGTCCACTGCCTGAGTAACCTGGATGAAACGGGCAAGAATGTGTTTACCGTGGATTTGCAGCCTTTATTCGCCGAATAGAGGGGCACCTAAAAACAAGGGAGGAGCCAAGATGCTCCTTTTGAAAATTGAGCTGGGCTTCAGACATTGTAGCCGATAAGGTGAGCTGCTCACCATAGAAAGTTCTCAGAGGTATCTGCGGACAAGCTAAAGTGCGTGCGAGGTGGTCACAATCTTTTCAGCTGAAAAGAAGGTGTCCAGCCTCCAACTGAACCAATAACATTGAAACAGACAAACATAAACTGACAAACAAAACATACGTGCAGGTTCCATCAGAAAGGAGATCGCTTCCCTCAAGCGGTTCCTATTTTACATCATCTGGACACCTCACTTTTCCTCTGTCTCTGTGAACAGGGTCACAAAGGGGTTGCCGTATCGGGATTCAGACACCGTGTCGTCCTGCTCTCCCGGATCCCACACCCTTGTGTGGATCAGGCATGATATCTTTGAATTGTGTGACCGGGGGTCACTTTCATCGTTGCGGACAAGTCTGTATGAATTGTCCCTGTGCCAGAGTGTTGGGTCCAAAAGTGAATGGGTATTGTCGGGGTAGTCGGGGTCGGGTGGTGGGTCTGGGTTTTTAATGTAAGTGACTTCCATGGGGTCACTGTAGTCGGGGTCATTGTCGCTGCAATGTGGGCTGTAGTGTGGTGTGCTGTGGCTGTCCTCAGAGTCAGTGTCTGCATCGCTGTCTCTGCCGCGGCAGCTTGTGGGCGTTTCGGGGCGTGGTCTGTCGTGGTCAGTGGGCGGAGTCGTGGGCGAGTCCGATGAAGAACTGGTCTGTGAGGGGGATGGTGGAAACGTGTCTCTAGTGGGTGGGGTGAGGTGTTCTGCTGCGTCTAGCAGGACATGGTGTACATGGTTGGCCTGTGTTCCATATGCCTTTAACTGGTTGATATGGAACCACGCGGTCTTACCATTAGGATATTTTATCCTATAAACTGAGGGGCTAATTTTATCCGAAATTGAGTATGGGCCGGAATATTTTGGTGCCAAAAAACTGCTGGGGTTGTATACAGATAGCATTACCTGTTGCCCAACCTGGAATTCTGTGGGGTGTACGGTCTTGTTAAAACAAGCTGTGCGTTGTTTACGGCGTTTCCCTAGCTGAACTGCGGCTGCAATCTGTGCAGACCTCACAGTCTCAACCAGGTCTTTAACTGCCTTTTCGTGTGTGAGGGCCGTCACTTCGGGGCTAGTCATGTCCAGTCCTAAAAGGAATTCTGTACCTTTCATAGGGCGTCCGGTCATGAGTGCGTGTGGTGTGTATCCTGTGGAAGTGGAAACTGTATTTCTGATGAACATGAGTGCAAATGGGAGCACTGAATCCCATGTGGAGTTGTTCTCTTGAACCATTTTTCGAAGCGTAGATTTTAGGGTCCGATTCATGCGCTCTACAATCCCGCTGGAATGTGGGTGATACGCAATATGAAAATTTTGTTTTATGCCAAATATTGTCAGGACGTTCTTCATGACCCGTCCTGTGAAGTGAGATCCGTGGTCCGAATCAATGCTTCGGGGTAAACCCCATCTCGTGAAGATGTGGTGGGTCAGGATCTTTGCAGCTGTCTTAGCTGTATTCGTTCTAGAGGGGAATGCCTCTACCCATTTGGTAAAGGTATCGATGACCACCAGAACGTATTTATAGCCATTCCTACAAGGGGGCAATGGTCCTATAAAGTCGATCTGGAGGTTTGTCCAGGGGCCATTAACTGGTCGAGTATGCCGAAGTTGTGCCTTTTTAGAATACCTCTCCGGGTTATTCTGGGCGCAAATAAGGCAATTCTCGATGTAGTGGCTTACATCTGTCCTTAGGTTAGGCCACCAACAGAGCTGCCTGAGGTGCCTCGTGGTTGCGTCGGTCCCTTGGTGCCCGTGTCCATCATGGAACAAAGCAATCATTTCATTCCTGTCCTGCTGCGGGACCACATAAAGCTGATCCTTTATGATCACACCCTCATGTGTGGTCAGTGCGTGTCTGAATTTGTCATACTGTGGCACAAAGTTGCCTTTGAAAATCTCCCTGAGATCCTCATCTTGCTTCTGTGCCTCTACTAAATCTTTAATACTGGTCTGTGAGACTTGGACTGCGCTCACAGGGGCGTTAGCTGGTGCGCTAGCTGGGGGTGTCCATAAGTGTCCTCGCCTGGAACCTGCCTTAGCCAGTGCGTCGGCTTTTACATTCCCAGGGGGGGATGACCTATGGTGGCTTCTCACTTTGATAATGCCGAAGGTCCTGTCCTTCGCTTTCTCTAAAATGTGTTGGAGTAAAGGGGCTGATGGAAGGGGTTTCCCATCTGCGGAGACAAAACCTCGTGTCCTCCACAGGGGCAGAAAATCTGTTAAACTATTACAGACATATAGACTGTCCGAATATATGTCTGCTGGGCTGGGGAAAGAATCGGGGTGGTCCACTATATAAGCTATGGCCGCGAGCTCTGCTGCCTGCGCGCCTAAGTGTCCCGGTAATTTTAAAGCTATCTCTTCGAGAGCGCGCCCCTGCGCGTCCTCGACATAGATGCCGCATCCTGTGATACGCTCACCTTCTAAAACTGTGGATGAACCGTCTACGTAAATTCTCAGTGGTCCACACGTGTCTGTGGGTTGGGGGCTTTGTTTTGGGTTCCCTATCTTCCTTGGGGGTGTCTTTGCGATAAAGGGTCCGGTGTTATGTAAGGGGGCTACAATTTCACATTCATGGGGCTGTCCTGGGTATTGGAGGTTGTCGGCTAAAAATGTGTGTGTGCGGGTCCGTTTTACTGTAATGTCCCGTCCTTGTAAAAGTAGTGTCCACCTAGCTGCCCTAATCTGGCTAACTGAACCGTCCTTCAGTCGACCGTCTAGGAGTAACTGTGTGGGGGTGTGCTCGGTCAAAATGGTGGTGGGGTTGAGTCCGGTAATGTACGAAAAATATTGCACTGCCCAGAAGACAGCAAGGAGGTGCCTCTCGCAGGCTGAAAATCCTTGTTCAACTGGGTCTAACAGTCGGGAGGCATAAGCCACTGGTCTTAGCTGCTCGTGCCGTTCCTGAAGTAACACGGCCGAGAGGGTCAGATCTGTGCTCGCTACCTCTATTGCATATGGGGAAAGTTGGTCTGGGACTTGTAGCGCGGGTGCTGCGCTAAGGGCTTTCTTTAACTCCTCCACAGCCTCTGTATGCTGCGGAAGCCATTCCCAGGGGGCTCCTTTCTTAAGGAGGTCTGAGAGTGGGGCGGCTTTTGTCGCGAATCCGTCGATGTGGTTCCGACAATAACCAACCAGTCCTAAGAACGACCGGAGGGCTGAAACATTCTGGGGAAGGGGCAATTTGACAATCAAATCAATTCTTTTGAATTCGATCTCGCGTTTGCCGTGCGTGATGACTGTTCCCAAATACATCACCTTATTTTCCAAAATCTGGGCCTTTCTTGGGTTAACTTTACAGCCAATTGAGGTTAAAAGTTCCAGGAGTTCGGCCAGAAGCGTAATGTGCTCTGCCTTTGTGTCTGTCTGCAGTAGTAGGTCGTCTACATACTGTACCAGACATTCGGGGCGGGAAAATTTTTCTAGGCCATTCGCCAGCTGTCGGTGGAAAATGGAGGGGGAATTGTGGAATCCTTGTGGAAGGCATGTCCACGTATATTGTTGTGTTTTAAAAGTGAAGGCAAATTTGTACTGGCACGCCTTTGCCAATGGGATTGACCAGAAGCCATTGCTAATGTCCAAAACCGTGAAATATATGGAGTTGAGTCCCTGTTTGAGCATGGTCTCGGGACTTGTTGCTACCGTGGGGGCTACTGCTGGGGTTACTTTATTGAGTTCCCGATAATCAATGGTCAGACGCCATGATCCGTCGGGCTTTCTCACTGGCCAAATAGGGGCATTATTGGTCGAGGCTACTGTTCTAAGCACACCTTGCTCCAATAAGCTACCGATCACTTTCTCTATTTCTCCCTCTGCTTCTAGGGGAAATCTATATTGTTTTTGTGGTCTGGGGTCAGGTCCGGTAACGTGAATTTGTCCAGTCATTCTGCCACAGTCGTGCCGGTGACTGGCAAATGCTGTCCTGTGTTTGTTGAGTACTGCCTTAACTTGTCTGTCCGTGTTTAGTGTAGTCGGGTCAAATGAGTATTCTCCTACTGCAGTAATCCTGTTAGCGTACTCTCCTACTGTGAGAGTAGCGGATGCTCTGTCCGATCTTGCCATTCGCCAGACACATTGGTTCACTGGGTCGAACGACAGGCTATGGGCATTCATAAAATCTATCCCTAGGATGTGTTCTGCTGTCCGGGGAAGATTTACTAAAACAACGGGGTGTTTGGTGGAAATGTTCCCTAGCTGGATTGCTACGGGTGCTGTGATGTGTCCCTGCTGCGAGTGTCCGGTGAACCCGCTAAGTGTGATGGTGGAGGTGGTCGGCCACGTGTCTGCTTGTGCCGTGGTGGTGGAGTTAATTGTGGTGCGGGAGCCTCCTGTGTCCCAAAGTAACTCTATGGGCTTCCCTCTTAACTTTGCCATGACGACCGGTCTTCCTGATGGATCCCATAGTGTGTCACAGACCCAAGTGGGGGAGCCCGAACACCGTCAGTCCGTTTCGTCCACATTAGTCTGTCCTGACTGGATCCCTATACTATGGATCGGTTTTGTTTTATTCCGATTCAGAGTGCCTGTCTGCTGGCCTCTCTGTGATCTCTGGGGTCCATTACATTCCTTAGCCCAATGTCCTAACTGGCCACAGTTGTAGCATTCCTGCGACTTCTGTGGAGGGCTGCTCTTTCCTTCATTCACCCATGCGGGTTTTTGGTGCTCTCTCACTGCCTGTATGTCTGCTGCAGCCTGAGCCTCTTCTGGGGATTGAACTTTACCTCTGCCCTGAACTGATTGCTCCCAAGCGCGGGACAATCTTTTCAGGACCCACTTCTCATTATGGGCTTCCTCTGAGGGGTCATAGCTGTTGGAAGCGCTCTGTCCTGCTTCTGTTGCATGAGCAATTATGGTGCGCGTCCATTTAACCATATTTTCACGGTTCAAATGGGCTCTATTTAAATCGCCAAATACTGCGTTAAAATGGATCCACAGCCTTCCGGCGAATGCTGTGGGGTGCTCGGATTTCTTCTGCCGGCACTTATTAAGTCCTTCTACGGGGTCACCTCGATTATACCCTATGGCATCTAAAATGGAGGTGTGCATTTCCTCTAGGGTGCCTCCACCAACGTTCTGTGGGTCGGGGAGGGCTGCTACAACCGATGGGTCTGAACTCAGAACTGTGAGTTTAACCTGCTCTCTCTCGTCCAGGCCGTACATGGTAGCCTGTTGCTTTACCTTTGCGAAAAACTGGTGGGGGTCTGCGGTGGGGAGAAACGGAGTGATCTTCTCACACGCGTCCCTGAGTTGGGTTACAGTTAAGGGGGTGGTGTAAGTTATATCGGGTGCGCCTTCTATGGTCGCTTTTCTCTGGGTGGTGACTGGATTCATTGGAATGGTAAGGAGCTGATCTGTGGGGGGTTGGGGTGCTTGCCTTTTCTGCTGCGCTGCTGGCGCACATGTTCCCTGAACATAACGCTGCGCTGTCTCACTTAACTCTTTCCAGTCTAGGGCATTCTCCTCATCTAACTGCGTTCCAAAGGTGCTTTGAAACCCATTTTGCACCAAAAGCAGCGATTGCAGCTCTGCAATCTGCTTCCTGTATTTCGCGTGATCTACTGTACTTTGCCTTTGTTCTGTGGTGGCAGCATGGAGTGCTCTCAAAGCTGCTTTAAGGTCAGAGCATTGCCTCTGCAAAGCCTCTACCTGCTTCTCTGATTCTTCTCTTATCAGGACGGCACGTTGCACGTCCTGATAGGCCTTTTCGTACTGGGTCTGGGAACTGCTGAGATGGGCTAGACAAGACTGATGTGCCCTCTTGGCATCATCCACCTCTCTACCTTTCTCTGCCAACTTCCCTCTAAGATCCATGTTTTCCTTTTCGATGTCCCTGACATCCACTTTACTCATTCTATCTCTTTCTTCTAATTCTGCCCGGAGCGTCTGAACGACCTCCTCTGTGCCTCGCAATTGTGCCAAACAGGACACAATCGCCATCGGCTTACGTGCTTTACTCATGTTTTTCTTGTGAATTTGAGAGAGGTTCTCCCACCAAGTATGTCCTATACTTCCGGGACCTATCTCCTCATTCAAACAAAACTCTTTCCAAAGGGGCCATCCCTTTCCTTGCAGATATTTGCGGAGTTCCAGCTCCCACATGGGACACTGACCTACTTGGCAACTGCTGCTGGTCGCTGCGACCACAAACCGTTCTGGGTTCATGAGGCGTTCCATTGCCTGCATGGCCATTTTTCTCTGACTCACTTTAAATTTAGAACAGGGGGTGTTGAGGTTATGTCTCACGAAACGGGTAAGGCTTACGCTATGTTCCGTTCACAAAACTACCGAAAGTTTGTCGCAACAAAAATGCTTTCAGGTTTTCCTTACAACCCTGTTAGTACGCATGCACTAAACACACTTCCGAATTACGTTTATTCCTTTGAACACCTTGAATATTTGTGATTTCTTTCCTTTTTCTTTACCAGATTTCTAATTCAAATTTCAGGGTCCTCGATGGAGTGGGGGTACCACTTGTAACCGTGTCCCGTCAGGATGTCGCCACTAAATGTTGCACGTTTTGCTATGGGTGCAAAACGCGTTTATTGGGGTGTATTAACTTGCCTCTGTTAAAGGCCGTGTGCTTAACACCACTAGGCTCTGTATGTGTATTTTTCAGCTCAGGAGTCGCCAGATGCCGTATAGACACCTCACAAATATTCCAAGGTCAGGTTCAAAGTAATAAAACGATACACCGATTAGTAAGTTCCAAACGATCAATATTTATTATACAATTATAATAAATACGCATGCACACACTAAGGGACTAAGCTATGACTAAACTAAGCAAACAGAATACTTAACTACACAGGAACAGGCAAGGTCAGGGAGCGAGGCCTTCGTCCCGGTCTTGGTCTGCAACCTTCAGAAAGCGTGCTGGTCACTGGGGGTCTAGCGGGCTTGGTTCGCGTAGCGAGCGTCGTATTGGCACTTACGGTTCGGCGGCTGGTGCTCAACGGCTGGAGTCAGGATACACGTTCAAGGTCTTGGTCAAAGCCGGAGCACGAAACAACAGACAGGACCATGTGTGGGGGTCTACTTTTATAGGGGTCCCCAATGTCCTTGCCTTTTCCTGGGCGGGCTTTACCTTCAGGTATCGATTGGATCGCTTCCAATCGATATCTTTTGAATTCCTCCAATGTGAGGGTCTTTCTCGATGGTGGGGGCGGTTTCTATAGTGGATACTTCTGGTGCCGCTCTGTCTGGACATCCACTCAAGTATCTTATTCAAACCCAAATGTTGCCATTGTGTGTGCCTAGATCTGGACTGCCTCATTAGTATGTAAAACGTTCTGCCATTATCACCTTTGGTTTGAGATCTTCCACCTGGCCAGAAACTGGTTTTGCTGCTTGCAAAATGCTAATGAGTGTTTGCAGGCTGTTTGCCTTGGCTAAACTGTTTTTCCCTGCAGTCTTAGCGATTCTCCATTTTGTTTAGTTCAGTGTCCATTTTAGGTGGCTACAGTGGCTACACGGTGCAGACTCGATGGGCCGAATGGCCTCCTTCAGCACTCTATGTTGTATTAGAACACTGCAATCATTTTAGTAGATCAGCACTGCCCCGTTTCCAAGACAAACATTTAGGTGGATTGGACATGATAAATTGCCCTTCGTGCCCAAAATTGCCCTTAGTGTTGGGTGGGGTTACTGGGTTATGGGGATAGGGTGGAGGTGTTAACCTTGGGTAGGGTGCTCTTTCCAGGAGCCGGTGCAGACTCGATGGGCAGAATGGCCTCCTTCTGCACTGTAAATTCTATGATCTATGATTTGTTCGGTGAAAAATCCTGTTCCCAAAACTAAATTGTCTCAGATCAAATAAACGAAATAGATGATTAAAGCATCTGATCAAACCGCACCGTTGTTAAGCTGCAACGATCATGTCCATCTGTCGTTTAATACCCTCAGTGGAAAGGTTCTGGACTAAATGTAATTACATTGTCTACACCAATGCAGACAAAATGAGGAGATTTTTCAGCAAACGACTATTGTTTTGTGAATTCGATAGGAAATCTATTGCATTAATAAACAATATTTATATTGAAAACAACATTGGGAAGCTGAATCCAACTTTTCATGTCAGTTGGTCAGGGACACTTTGTTAATTGAGGCGAATTGCACGAATTCTGCAGAAACTCCTCCTGGGGGGTTGAACAATGTATCAAAGGGAAGAAATTCAGGTTTATGGCGTGAGAGGAGGAAATTTAGATTAATTTGTTTGTTCTTTGTTAAATAATTAGCATGGAAACGATGGGTTGAAGAGCTTCTTATTGTGCTACCCTGTTTTCTAATCGTTTCAGTCATTGTTAGATCAGTCTGTCCACAACACTCATAATGATAACAGCTGAATTCTTCAAAACAAAGACCGAATCTGTAACTGGATGACGACGCAGTCCCTGCCAAGATTTTAATCGTGGTTCTTTCTGTTGAAAAAGAAATGAAAAAATGTTGTGAGGTGAATGTCATAACGATTACACTTCAGAAACACAAACCCAATAGGCCTGTCCACAGTGTAAAGCTTTGCGGCCCTGCAGCAGAACCTTGCGTTTTGAAGAAACTAAATTCAACTGGTATCATTCGGAATGTTGGATACAGACTGATCGAACAATGTCATCATAAAATGACATGGCACATTGTGAATATGTCAACGTTTTATAAAGAGCTTTGCAATTAAACCTGATTCCCCTTTCTCTCGCCATTAAACCTGCGTTTTCTACCTTTCAAAACAGAGTCGAATTCCCTTTAAAAAATCTCTTGAGCTAAGTATAAACAATTTGGAATACGTCCAAGGGTTTCTTTAGTATCCTTGCACAATGTCTGACAAAGCTTCACTGCCCCGACCGTATGAAAAATCGGAATTTCGATTCTTGTCAACCCTTTGAACCAAAATGCATTTATGTAGTTGATACAATGCCGACGTTTATTCGACCCAAGCACGTCCTCATTTTCTCAATCAGATTACACAATGTGATTCCCCTCACAAAAGCTATTATTGAACATAAAGAAATGATTGCTCCAGCGCTGGTTAGATCACTTCAGATGGGTTGTGTATGGTTCCTGTGATCTCAGTAGGGAGCTGTTGCTGTGTCACGATCACTGCCCTCTATGAAATACATTGTTGTATCAGTTTGTCTGCAGCATTCCTAATGGTACCAGCTGAATTCCATTTCTCCAAAACAAAGGCACATCTTTCTGCTGCATGACATTACAATTTAACAGCCCAGAAAGGTGACGCGGGGAAGACTAAATCCATATGTTTCAGTGTAGTGGTGTTCATGCTCAGTTAGCTTGCAAACGTTTGCCGGCTCAAAGGTGAAGAACGTATTTTCAAAAGTTCTTCATTTAGATTGAGGAAATTGTGCATAATACATGGCTGCTGTTGAATATTATTTGCACATGGTATGTTACGGATATATTATAACACCACCCAGTTTCCAAGACAAATATTTATCCTCGGTTTCGAGAGGTAACTAGGTGTGTCGATTAGGACAGTGCAGTTAATGTGGACTGCACGCACCTCATTAAGGCTTTTTACAAGATCCCACAGAGAAGACTGATTAAGAAGGTAAGAATCCTTCCGTTCTGGGAATTGAATCATAAATAGTCATAGGGCCATAGAGTTTAACAGCACAGCACCATCATGTCTGCGCCGGCCATCAAGGGCCGATCTATTCTAATCCTGCTTTCAAAGATTTGTTTCGAAGATAGAGATCATGGCATCATGTTGTTGAACTCAAAGTTGAGTCCAGAAAACTGTAAAGTGCCGAATCCGAAGCTGAGATGTTGTTCTCTCAGTTTATGCTGGGGTTCACTGGAATATTGCAGCAGATCCAGGACAGAAATGTGAACAGGAGCCAAAATTATGAATCGCAATGACAATTGATATGTTCGTGGAGGTCATGCTTACAGGCTTTGAAAAGGCGTTCAACAAAATGACGCCCCAGGCTGCCTTGGGCCTCCCCAGTGCAGAGAAGACTGCATTGCGAGCACCGAATGCAGTAGACTAAATTGAAAGAAGTGAAATCAAATCGCTGTGGCACCTTCAATAAGCCTTTGTGTCCTTGGATGGTGATGGGAGGGAGGCCAATGGGCATCTGTCAGACATACTGGGATTCCATGAGAAACTACTGAGGGAAGCGAGCGAAGCTTTCGGGCGTTGGTTGGTTTTCAAATCAATAACTGGTTTCTGGTTGTGTTATTGAGAACAACAGCGAGATCATTATTCAGGATATCTACTAGAATGTTAGAATTTGAGGGTGGCACTCTGGTTAGCACTGCTGCCTCACGGCGCTGAGGACCCGCGTTCGATCCCGGCCTTGGACACTGTCCGTGTGAAGTTTGCACATCCTCCCCGTCTCTGCGTGGGTTTCACCCCACAACCCAAAGATGTGCAGGGTAAGTGGATTGGCCGCGCTAAGTTTTCCGTTAATTGGAAAAAAATAATTGGATAATCTAAATTAATATATATAATGGAATGTTATAATTTATTGTGAGGGGGAATAAATGCAAACGTAGCAACTCGCTGCTTCAGTTTTACAAGGCAGGAATGGGGCCACATCTGGTGTAATGTGTACAATATTGGTCACCTTATTTCAGGAAGGATGTAAGTGCTTTGGGAGCAGTTCGGTGAAGGTTTACCAGACGAATACCTGGACAGGCACTGTCGTTTTATGAGGAAAGGTTAGACAGTTTAGGCTTGTCTCCAAGTTTCGAAGAATGAGGGGCGACTTGATTGACACATATTATCCTGACAGGATGGGTGCGGAGAGGATATTCCCTCTTGTGGGAGAATCTAGAACTAAAGGTATTGTTTAAAAATAAAGAGCGCCCACAGAAAACGGAGATGAGGCAACTTTGTTTCTCTCTAATGTTCTTTGGAGCGTTCGTTATGAAAAGGTGACGGAAACAGTCTTTGGTCTTTTTAAGGCAGAGCTTGATAGATTCTTGGCAAGCAAGGCGGTGATAGGTTATCAGGGATTGGCGGGACGCTGATTGAGGTTAGAACATCGAACATAGAACATTACAGTGCAGTACAGGCCCTTCGGCCCACGATGTTGCACCGTCCTGTGAAACCCCTCTAAAGTCCCTCTACACTATTCCCTTATGGTCCATATGCCTATCCAATGACCATTTGAATGCCCTCAGTGTTGGCGAGTCCACTACTGTTGCAGGCAGGGCATTCCACGCCCTTACTACTCTCTGAGTAAAGAACCTACCTCTGACATCTGTCCTATATCTATCTCCCCTCAATTTAACGCTATGTCCCCTCGTGCTGGACATCACCATCCGAGGAAAAAGGCTCTCGATGTCCACCCTATCTAATCCTCTGATCATCTTGTATGCCTCAATTAAGTCCCCTCTTAGCCTTCTTCTCTCTAACGAAAACAGCCTCAAGTCCTTCAGCCTTTCCTCATATGATCTTCCCTCCATACCAGGCAACATTCTTGTAAATCTCCTCTGTACCCTTTCCAATGCTTCCACATCCTTCCTATAATGTGGCGACCAGAACTGCACACAATATTCCAAATGCGGCTGCACCAGAGTTTTGTACAACTGCAACATGACCTCATGGCTCCGAAACTCAAGTCCTCTACCAATAAAAGCTAACTTACGCCTTCTTAACAACCCTCTCAACCTGGGTGACAACGTTCAGGGATCTATGGACATGGACACCGAGATCTCTCTGCTCGTCCACACTACCAAGAATCTTACCATTAGCCCAGTACTCTGCCTTCTTGTTATTCCTTCCAAAATGGAGAATTCGACTTCTGGGCGGCGAGCGAGGAGGTCGCAGGGAGAGGGGCTCCCGCAAGCGCCAGACAAGGAACCCCCCCGACAGGCCGGACGGCGGAGGAGAAGGAGCGAGCGGAGGAGAAGCGGCGGCAGCGGAGGAGAAGGAGCGAGCGGAGGAGAAGCGGCAGCGGAGGAGAAGCGGCAGCGGAGGAGAAGCGGCAGCGGAGGAGAAGGAGCGAGCCGAGGAGAAGCGGCAGCGGAGGAGAAGGAGCTAGCGGAGGAGAAGCGAGCGGAGGCGGAGAGGCGACGCAGAGGAGCGGCGGCGACACCCCCAGCCCAACAGCGGCAGGTCCAACCCCTCTCCCTCCCCCCCCACGCGGGCCAGGAGCGGTGCGGCAGCGGCGGACCCTCTTCTCCCTCCCCCCCCCACCCCAGACGCGGGCCGGGAGCAGTGCGGCAGCGGCGGGCCCTCTTCTCTCCCCCCCCCCCCCCCCCAGACGCGGGCCGGGAGCAGTGCGGCAGCGGCGGGCCCTCTTCTCTCTCCCCCCCCCCAGACGCGGGCCGGGAGCAGTGCGGCAGCGGCGGGCCCTCTTTTCTCCCCCCCACCCCCCCAACCAGCAGCGGGGACACCCCCCCCCAACCAGCAGCGGGGACCCCCCCCCCCCAACCAGCAGCGGGGACCCCCCCCCCAACCAGCAGCGGGGACCCCCCCCCCAACCAGCAGCGGGGACCCCCCCCCGCAACCAGCAGCGGGGACACCCCCCCCCCCCAACCAGCAGCGGGGACACCCCCCCCCCAACCAGCAGCGGGGACACCCCCCCCCCTTACCGGCAGCGACCACCGGCCCACTCGCCCCTCCCCCCCCCAACTGCAGTGACCACCACGTGTCAAGGACAAAGGGACTCTCTCTCTCTCTCTCCTGGGCGAGTGGAGAGAGAAAACAAAAGAAAAAAAAGAGACTTATATTTCTGTTTTAAAAAAAAAAACCCCAAAAGAAAACTGGTAAAGAGAAAAGGGGTAAAATAAAGGGGTAAAGGAAAGAAGGGGGGAAATAAATTTTTATTTAAAAAAAATAAAATAATTATAATATATATATATATATATATATATAATAATAAATAAAATAAAAATAGGGTGCGGAAAAGGGGGAAAAGAAGAATAAGGAGAGAAGAAAAGATGAAGGGGAAGGGGGAGGAAAAAATGCCAGAAGGGAGCCAAGAGAAAGGGGGCACCGGAAGTAGACGGGGCAAAGGGCAAACCAGCTTGGGCGAACGAGTCAACACGCGAAGCAGCGGGAAGGATGTATCGCCGCATCCAAAAGAGCTGGACGGGCGGGCAACCTCTCCCCTGGGGTTAGAGGGGGGCGTGAATTGGAAGGAAGCCATTGCCGAGGTGGTAAGGGAGCAGCTGCAGGCAATCAAGGCAGAGTTTAAAGCAGACGCAGAGGCCGCAGCACAGGCAGCAGTGACCAGGGCCATGTCAGGGGTGCAGCAGACTCTGACCAGATTGGAGGAGAAAGTGGATGCCCAAGGGAAGATACTGGAAGCCCAGGGGGCAACCATTAAAGAGCTGGAGAAGGCAGCGACTGACGTGAGCGACCGGGTCATGTCCCTGGAGAGGGAAATGGCGAAACTGAGTGCAACACAGGGGAGCCTGAAGGGCAGGGTAGACAACCAGGAGATCAGCTCGAGAAGGCAAAATATTAAGATAGTGGGCCTGCCAGAGGGGATAGAGGGTAGAAATCCCACAACATTCGTGGCTGCGATGCTGGGCTCCTTAGTGGGGCGGGAAACTTTTCCCACCCCACCGGAAATGGACAGAGCTCATCGGTCACTGCGCCCGAAGCCCAAGGAAGGGGAAAAACCGAGAGCAGTTATAGCCAGACTGCACCGGTACCGGGATAGGGAGACAATCCTGCGCTGGGCCAAGGAGAATAGAGCCTGCAATTGGGACAGGCACGCCATCCGAATCTACGAGGATTTTGGAGCGGACATAGCTAAGAGACGGGCGGAGTTCAACAGAGCGAAAGCAGCTCTCTATAAGAACAAAGTACGTTTTGGTATGCTGTACCCAGCAGAACTCTGGGTCACATACCAACACAAGGAATATTTCTTTACAGCCCCTGCCGAGGCGAATAGATTCGTCGAGGAGCACGGGCTGGAAAAACGCCATGGGAAGTAGGGACGAGGGGCCCATGGCAAGGAGATACGTCATGCCGACGGGGGGGTGGGGAGGGGCGAGGCAAAGCCAGCCCCCTCCCCCCTGGCAGGAACACCCAGAACGAAAAACAACCCAATACCCAAGGGCCCGCTCCAGGTGGGAGGCCAGGCCCCGGCACGAGGGAACGGGAGTACTGGAGAGGGGAGAGGGGAAGCGGGACAGCAACCTCCGAGAGGGGAGCCACCGTGCTAGCAGGAAAGCTAGCGAAGGGGGCGCGCAACAGAGCAGGGCCGCAGCGCACCCCCAACAGGGGGGAAGGCGCCAGGCAGGGGAGGGGGGGATCACCCATCAAAGGTGGGAGAGCAAATGGGGACAGGAATGGGGGAGAGAGGGGCAATGGAGGGGTATACAGGGGTATCCCCGAAAGGGATAGAGCGGGGGGGGGGCACTCTGGGGGCGAGAGACCAGGGAGGGGAAATGCAGGGACGAAGGGACAAAAGAGGCCAGAAAGGGAATAGGGCCACAAAGTGCCACAGACAAGGGCTCGAAACAGGGAACTGCTGCAAGCACCCACCCAGTACGGTCTGTGGGTGAAGGGGCCCCCCGGAGTGCAGGGGACTACCCGCGTGGCGGACACACAGTGGACGGCCATGGCGGGTGTCCCCGGGACAAGGGGGAATCCCGGAGCGCAGGGACCCGACCGCATGGGGAGAGCAGTGATCCTGGACGGCCCCCTAACAAAGGGAAACCCCAGAGGGCAGGGGCGCGTCCACCAGACAAATATGGTTAACCCCACAGGAGCAAGGGGGCAGAAGCCCCCCACCAGAATAGTCACCTGGAACGTAAGGGGACTTAACGGCCCAGTGAAGAGATCTAGAGTCCTCACCCACCTTAGAAACATGAGGGCCGACATAGTCTTCCTCCAAGAGATGCACTTGAGGGAGCAGGACCAACTGCGGGTAAGAAAGGGCTGGGTAGGACAAACCTATCATTCCTGTTATGGGGCAAGGGCCAGGGGGGTGGCGATCCTGATTGGCAAGAGGACAATGTTTAGGGCGACAAAGACGGTTACGGACCCAGGGGGACGGTATGTCATGGTCAGCGGGGCCCTGGATGGGGCGCCGGTAGTTCTAGTTAACGTGTACGCGCCCAACTGGGACGACACGAGCTTCATCCAAAAGACCATGGCAGAAATCCCGGACATAGCGACGCACCGACTAATCATGGGGGGGGACTTCAACTGTGTACAGGACCCAACGACGGACAGATCAAACCCCAGAACGGGGAAAAACATGGCAAGGGAACTCAGTCACTATATGGAGCAGATGGGAGCAGTCGACCCCTGGAGATTCGCCCACCCGGGGGAGAAAGAATTCTCTTTCTTCTCCCCAGTACACAACGTGTACACCAGAATTGACTTCTTTGTGGTGGGGAAAACGGTGCTTCCAGAGATAGACAAGGTGGAATACTCCGCAATTGTGATATCAGACCACGCTCCACACTACATGGATGTGCGGCTAGAGACGGGAAGGGCCCAGCGCCCCAAATGGAGGTTGGACGGTGCCTTACTAGCTGACAAGGCCTTCAGCGAAAGGATAGCGCAGGCCATAGCGGAGTACACTGAGATCAACCAAAACGGGGAGGTCTCACCCTCCACGTTCTGGGAAGCGCTTAAGGCCGTACTAAGAGGGGAAATCATAGCCTACAAAGCGCAAAGAGATAGGGAGGAAAGGGTGGCTAGGCAGAAGCTGGTCGACTCCATACTGGAGGTAGACCATAAATACTCCGAGGCCCCGACTGTAGAACTCCTGGCGGAGAGAAAAGAATTACAAAGGAACTTTGACCTGCTCTCCACCAGGAAAGCAGTACACCAACTCCGCCAGGCACGCGGGGCCCTATACGAACACGGAGACAAAGCCAGCCGCCTGTTGGCCCACCAGCTGAGAAAGCAGGCAGCCAGCAGAGAAATTGCGCAAATCAGAGATACCAGAGGCACGTTGGAAACAGAACCAGAGAGGATTAACAAAACCTTCAAGGCCTTCTACCAAGAGCTGTACACCTCAGAGCCCCCAACGGGGAAGGCTGGGATGAACCGGTTTCTTGACGGACTGGACATACCAGTTGTGGGAGAGAGCAGAAAACGGGATCTGGAAGCACCACTAGCACTGGGAGAGATCATGGACAGCATTAGCTCCATGCAGGCGGGGAAGGCGCCGGGACCGGACGGATTCCCGGCGGACTTCTACAAAAAATTTGCGACAGCGCTGGCCCCGCACCTGCGGGAGATGTTCACAGACTCGCTAGCTAGGGGCACACTGCCACCCACGTTAGCACAGGCCTCAATCTCGCTGATACCTAAGAAAGACAAAGACCCAACGGAATGTGGGTCATACAGACCCATATCTCTGCTGAATGCAGACGCCAAAATACTGGCCAAAATCCTAGCCAAGAGGCTAGAAGACTGTGTACCTGAGGTGGTCACAGAGGACCAGACGGGCTTTGTCAAAGGTAGACAGCTTACCGCGAACATCAGGCACCTGCTGAACGTGATAATGACCACCTCCGGGGAGAGAACACAAGAGGTGATCGTCTCCCTGGACGCAGAAAAGGCCTTCGACAGAGTCGAGTGGAAATACCTCATAGAGGTACTGGAGCGGTTCGGGCTTGGAACAGGGTTCACCGCTTGGGTAAAGCTCCTGTACAACGCTCCCATGGCGAGTGTACAGACCAACAATACCAACTCCCAATACTTCCAGCTGCACAGGGGCACCAGACAAGGATGCCCACTGTCCCCGCTGCTGTTCGCACTAGCAATTGAACCGCTAGCAATCGCGCTCAGGGCAGCAAAAAATTGGAGGGGGATCCGAAGGGGAGGTAGAGAGCACAGAGTCTCACTCTATGCGGATGATCTGCTCCTCTATATCTCGGACCCACAAAGCAGCATGGACGGAATCATCGCGCTCCTGAAAGAGTTTGGAGCCTTCTCGGGCTACAAACTCAACATGAGCAAAAGTGAGATCTTCCCAGTACACCCGCAAGGGGGGGAGGGGGCAGCACTAAAGGGGCTGCCGTTCAAACAAGCCCGACATAAATTCCGCTACCTGGGGATCCAAATAGCCCATGACTGGAAAGGGATCCACAAATGGAACCTCACCAGCCTGACGGAGGAAGTTAAAAGGACCTGCAAAGATGGAACACACTCCCGCTCTCCCTCGCGGGGAGAGTTCAGACGATCAAAATGAACGTACTGCCCAGGTTCCTCTTCCTGTTTAGATCCATTCCGATCTACATCCCCAAGGCCTTTTTCAAAGCGCTGGACAAACTCATCATGGCGTTCGTATGGGGGGGGGGGTAAAAATGCTAGGATGCCAAAGAAGGTCTTACAAAAAACAAAAACCAGGGGAGGGCTAGCCCTCCCGAATCTACAATTCTACCACTGGGCAGCAACAGCCGAGCGAGTAAGGGGATGGATCCAGGAGCCAGAAGCTGAGTGGGTGCGTGCGGAGGAGGCCTCCTGCATGGGAACCTCCCTCCGGGCCCTCGCCACGGCAGCACTCCCATCCCCACCCAAAAAACACTCCAGCAGCCCAGTGGTGACAGCCACCCTCCAATCCTGGAACCAACTGCGGCAGCAACTTGGCCTGACCAAAATGTCGAACAGGGCTCCCATCTGCAACAACCATAGGTTCACACCAGCACTGACTGACGCCACCTTCAAAAGGTGGAGGCAGGACGGGGGGACACTGACAGTCAAGGACCTATACACGGACGACAGGATCGCAACACTGGACGAGCTGACAGAGAAATTTCAGCTAGCTGGGGGGAACGAGCTACGGTACCTGCAGCTCAAAAACTTCCTACGAAAGGAGACAAGGACATACCCACAACCGCCACGACGGACACTACTGGAAGACCTACTGGACGCAAGTATCCTACAGAAAGGGAACTGTAGTGACATGTATGACCGACTGGTAGATAGGGACGACACCGTACTGGACGCAACAAGAAGGAAATGGGAGGACGACCTGGGGATGGAGATAGGGTGGGGACTCTGGAGCGAAGCACTGCATAGGGTCAACTCCACCTCCACGTGCGCAAGGCTCAGCCTGACGCAACTAAAAGTGGTACATAGAGCCCACTTTTTTTTTATTTTTTTTATTTTTTATAAATTTAGATTACCCAATTATTTTTTCCAATTAAGGGGCAATTTAGCGTGGCCAATCCACCTACTCTGCACATTTTTGGGTTGTGGGGGCGAAACCCACGCAGACACGGGGAGAATGTGCAAACTCCACACGGACAGTGACCCAGAGCCGGGATCGAACCTGGGACCTCAGCGCCGTAAGGCGGTTGTGCTAACCACTAGGCCACCGTGCTGCCCTACATAGAGCCCACTTAACGAGAAACCGTATGAGTAGGTTCTTCCCGGAGGTGGAGGACAAATATGAGCGGTGCCAGAGAGGCCCGGCCAACCACGCCCACATGTTCTGGTCTTGCCCCAGACTTGTGGAGTACTGGACAGCCTTCTTCGAGGCTATGTCCAAAGTGGTGGGAGTGAGGGTGGAGCCATGCCCGATAGTGGCGGTCTTCGGGGTTTCAGAACAGCCAGATCTATTCCTGGGGAGGAGGGCGGACGCCCTTGCCTTTGCCTCCCTGATCGCCCGCCGTAGAATCCTGTTTGGCTGGCGGTCAGCAGCACCGCCCAGAGCTGCGGACTGGCTGTCCGACCTCTCGGAATCTCTCCAAATGGAGAAAATCAAATTTGCCATCCGAGGGTCGGACGACGGCTTCCACAGAACGTGGGAGCCATTCATGCAACTGTTCCGGGACCTATTTGTGGCCAATGTACAAGAGGAAGAATAGTCGGGGGAAGGTAGCGGGGGGGGGGGGGGGGGCTACAGGTTCGGTACGGGGGTTCGATGGCTAGCTAAGGCCCAAAACCAAACTAAATAAACATGTTGGGGGGGGGGGGGGCGCAGTTACTACTACGAAGATGCTTACCTGTAAATATGTATGTTAATTTTTGCGTGTTTTTTTTTCTCTCCTAACAATTTGTAATTTGTTCAATATAAAATATGAAAACTGAATAAAAACATTTATAAAAAAAAAATTCCTTCCAAAATGAATCACATCACACTTTTCTGCATTAAACTCCATTTGCCACCTGTCAGCCCAGCTCTGCAGCTTATCTATGTCCCTCTGTAACTTGTAACATCCTTCTGCACTGTCCACAACTCCACCGAATTTAGTGTCATCTGCAAATTTACTCACCCATCCTTCAGGTCATTTATAAAAATGACAAACAGCAACGGCCCCAAAACAGATCCTTGTGGTACAGCACTAGTAACTGGACACCAGTCAGAGCATTTCCCATCAACCACCACTCTTTGTCTTCTATCAGCTAGCCAATTTCTGATCCAAACTGCTAAATCACCCTGAATCCCATGCCTCTGTATTTTCTGCAATAGCCTACCGTCGGGAACCTTATCAAACGCTTTACTGAAATCCATATTCACCACATCAACTGCTTTACCCTCATCTACCTGTTTGGTCACTTTCTCGAAGAACTCAATGAGGTTTGTGAGGCACGACCTACCCTTCACAAAACCATGTTGACTATCTCTAATCAAATTATTCCTTTCCAGATGATTATACATCCTATCTCTTATAAACCTTTCAAAGACGTTTCCCACAACAGAAGTAAGGCTCACTGGTCTATAGTTACCGGGGTTATCTCTATTCCCCTTCTTGTACAAGGGGACAACATTTGCTATCCTCCAGTCCTCTGGCACTATTCCAGATCAGTTGTGATCTTGAACGAAAGAGCAAGCTTTCTCTCTCTCTCTCTCTTATATATTACATATAGAGTAGAGAGGTATATTATGTATGCAATGGCCAACCGATGTCCAATATCGACGAGCCTAAGTTGTATCCATTCAAATTCCAATGAAAATTTTTCTGTCCCATCTTATCGTCAGGCTCAAATCATGGCCCCCGTGTTCTCACGTCGTGCACATTCCGATGGAAAGAATAAGCTTAACATTAGTTTTCCTGTCATTTTGGATACGCCCAATGGCATCCGCATTTTCACCGTGAATGTGCTGCACGTTCGCTTCCCTGTGAACTGCTGTATGCATTGTCCTCATCCTGCAGCTTAGATTGCTGTGATAGTTTAAATGTGCTATTCCTGGGTTTGTCCTGATGAGTGCTAGACCAAAGGGTTTGGCAACGTGTCATTCTTTTTATAAATAAATAAAACTTAATAAAATAAAACTTAATTTTAGCATTTTAGCGCCCTTAACTTCCTCGTTGAATTTCACCGGGATTTCTGTGCCTCCTTGCCCCTCTCACATTTGAAAGTGGATTACACCCTGTCTAGTTGTCCCACTATTATTCCCACGGAGTATTGAAGCTTTTATATTATGTTGATAAATTCTTCAATTATTCGTACACTAGATCACGCCCAAGAATATTGGAGGATGTTGTGGAGGTAATAGTGAAGCTAACACGATAATGGGGGTAATGTGGAAAATGTAATGTTAAACATGCTGGAGAGCAACAAGTGATTCATTCGTTTTCAAGTAAGGAAATAGTAAATCGTTATATTAAGCTGAAACTTCACGCCATGTTTCGGTACTAAGGTAACATCACTTGCACAAACTAACACATTTTAACGTGTGCTGCCCATATTCCACGTTCCTCTCGTCAAATTAGATCAGCAAGAAATAAACTAACAGTAACTGAGACACTTTAACCTCCAGCTGACCTGAAACCAGTTTAATCTGCAATAAATTACAGATTAACTTTTGGGACCACCGACAAAAAGGTGATGAGCTGTCACATCAGTGTAAGTGGTTTCTTGGTAAATTCTACCAGCAAGGGTAAATCGTGTTCCGTTAAAGTCCTTGACTGTTATGATGAGCAGCAGAGTTGATTGATGGGGAATTGCTATTGATGGATCTCCAAAAGCCATTTCATAAAGGTGCTGTCCCACAACCTTGTGAGAAAATGTGAAGCTCATAGAATAAAGTGGACCATAAGACCATAAGACATAGGAGCGGAAGTAAGGCCATTCGGCCCATCGAGTCCACTCCACCATTCAATCATGGTTGATTTCAACTCCATTTACCCGCTCTCTCCCCATAGCCCTTAATTCCTCGAGAAATCAAGAATTTATCAATTTCTGTCTTAAAGACACTCAACGTCCCGGCCTCCACCGCCCTCTGTGGCAATGAATTCCACAGACCTACCACTCTCTGGCTGAAGAAATTTCTCCTCATCTCTGTTCTAAAGTGACTCCCTTTTATTCTAAGGCTGTGCCCCCGCGTCCTAGTCTCCCCTGCTAATGGAAACAACTTCCCTACGTTCATCCTATCCAAGCCCTTCATTATCTTGTAAGTTTCTATTAGATCTCCCCTCAACCTCCTAAACTCCAATGAATATAATCCCACGATCCTCAGACGTTCATCGTATGTTAGGCCTACCATTCCTGGGATCATCCGTGTGAATCTCCGCTGACCCGCTCCAGTGCCAGTATGTCCTTCCTGAGGTGTGGGGCCCAAAATTGCTCACAGTATTCTAAATGGGGCCTAACTAGTGCTTTATAAAGCCTCAGAAGTACATCCCTGCTTTTATATTCCAAGCCTCTTGAGATAAATGACAACATTACATTTGCTTTCTTAATTACGGACTCAACCTGCAAGTTTACCTTTAGAGGATCCTGGACTAGGACTCCAAGTCCCTTTGCACTTTAGCATTATGAATTTTGTCACCGTTTAGAAAATAGTCCATGCCTCTATTCTTTTTTCCAAAGTGCAAGACCTCGCACTTGCCCACGTTGAATTTCATCAGCCACTTCTTGGACCATTCTCCTAAACTGTCTAAATCTTTCTGCAGCCTCCCCACCTCCTCAATACTACCTGCCCCTCCACCTATCTTTGTATCATCGGCAAACTTGGCCAGAATGCCCCCAGTCCCGTCATCTAGATCGTTAATATATAAAGAGAACAGCTGTGGCCCCAACACTGAACCCTGCGGGACACCACTTGTCACCGGTTGCCATTCCGAAAAAGAACCTTTTATCCCAACTCTCTGCCTTCTGTCTGACAGCCAATCGTCAATCCATGTTAGTACCTTGCCTCGAATACCATGGGCCCTTATTTTACTCAGCAGTCTCCCGTGAGGCACCTTGTCAAAGGCCTTTTGGAAGTCAAGATAGATAACATCCATTGGCTCTCCTTGGTCTAACCTATTTGTTATCTCTTCAAAGAACTCTAACAGGTTTGTCAGGCACGACCTCCCCTTACTAAATCCATGCTGACTTGTCCTAATCCGACCCTGCACTTCCAAGAATTTAGAAATCTCATCCTTAACGATGGATTCTAGAATTTTGCCAACAACCGAGGTTAGGCTAATTGGCCTATAATTTTCCATCTTTTTTCTTGTTCCCTTCTTGAACAGGGGGGTTACAACAGCAATTTTCCAATCCTCTGGGACTTTCCCTGATTCCAGTGGCTTTTGAAAGATCAGAACTAACGCCTCCACTATTTCTTCAGCTATCTCCTTTAGAACTCTAGGATGTAGCCCATCTGGGCCCGGAGATTTATCAATTTTCAGACCTTTTAGTTTCTCTAGCACTTTCTCCTTTGTGATGGCAACCATATTCAACTCTGCCTCCTGACTTTCCTGAATTGTTGGGATATTACTCATGTCTTCTACTGTGAAGACTGACGCAAAGTACTTATTAAGTTCCTCAGCTATTTCCTTGTCTCCCATCACTAGATTACCAGCGTCATTTTGGAGCGGCCCAATGTCTACTTTTGCCTCCCGTTTGTTTTTAATGTATTTAAAGAAACTTTTACTATCATTCCTAATGTTACTGGCTAGCCTACCTTCATATTTGATCCTCTCCTTCCTTATTTCTCTCTTTGTTATCCTCTGTTTGTTTTTGTAGCCTTCCCAATCTTCTGACTTCCCACTACTCTTTGCCACATTATAGGCTCTCTCTTTTGCCTTGATGCATTCCCTGACTTCCTTTGCCAGCCATGGCTGCCTAATCCTCCCTCTGATAACCTTTCTTTTCTTTGGGATGAATCTCTGCACTGTGTCCTCAATTACTCCCAGAAACTCCTGCCATTGCTGTTCTACTGTCTTTCCCACTAGGCTCTGCTTCCAGTCGATTTTCGTCAGTTCCTCCCTCATGCGCCTGTAATTACCTTTATTTAACTGTAAAACCTTTACATCTGATTCTACCTTCCTTCTTTCAAATTGCAGACTGAATTCTACCATATTATGATCACTGCTTCCTAAGTGTTCCCTTACTTTAAGATCTTTTATCAATTCTGGCTCATTACATAACACTAAGTCCAGAATAGCCTGTTCCCTCGTGGGCTCCATCACAAGCTGTTCCAAAAAGCCATCCTGTAAACATTCAATGAATTCCCTTTCTTTGGGTCCACTGGCAACATTATTTACCCAGTCCACCTGCATATTGAAGTCCCCCATGATCACTGTGACCTTGCCTTTCTGACATGCCCTTTCTATTTCGTGGTGCATTTTGTGCCCCTGGTCCTGACCACTGTCAGGAGGTCTGTACATAACTCCCATTATGGTTTTTTTGCCTTTGTGGTTCCTCAACTCTACCCACACAGACTCCACATCGTCTGACCCTATGTCGTTTAGTGCTATTGATTTAATTTCATTTCTAATTAACAAGGCAACCCCGCCCCCTCTACCCACCTCTCTGTCTTTTCGATAGGTTGGAAATCCCTGGATGTTTAACTGCCAGATCTGAACCCCCTGCAACCACGTCTCTGTGATGCCTACCACATCATACCTGTCAGTCACAATCTGGGCCACAAGCTCATCTACCTTGTTCCGTACACTGCGGGCATTTAAATATAGCACCTTTAATTCCCTATTGACTGTCCCTTTTTGTTTTCTTAGTGTGGTGGACCTTGGTTTACTGAGCCTTTCCATACACTGTGTCATATTTTGTGAGATGGGGACTATCGTAACCTCTCCTGAGCTCTGTCTTTTCATGATTTTTTGTAATCCTAAACAGCTACGCTTCCCACTGATTCCTTCACCTCTTGGTTCCCTGACTTTCCCTTCCCCCCCCCAAACTCTAGTTTGTGGACAGTAGAAACATAGATCCGAAATTGGCTAAGAGCCAGGAAACAGCTCGAAGTTTTGAAGGGCTGTCTTGTGGACAGAAAGAAGGTTTATCGTGAAGTTCACAGGTATCGGAAACACGACGTAGCTCTTCCTGTTACATATTAATGAACTAGACCTTGGTGCAGAGGACAAATTTCCAATTCTGGGAACCACAATTGAGAAAAGATGTGAAACAATTTCAGGTGGATGCAGAAAATATTCACGAGATTGGTTCCAGTGATGAGGAAATTCAGTTTCGAAGATAGATTGGAGACATTGGGACTGCTTTCCGCATGGAGAAGGTTGAGATGCGATCTGATGGAGTTATTCAAAACTTCGAGGAGTCTGGAGAGAATAGATGAGGAGGAACTGTACCCATTGGAGAAGGATGAAATACCAGGGGGAAATATTGAATGTAATCAGGAAAGGAGCATTGAGATATAATGAGCAACTTTTACCCTGGAAGTGGCTATGATCTGGAATGGACTACTTGGGTTTGTGGGTAGACGCGGGCTCGATGGATACTTTCAAAAAGAAATTTGATTATTATCTGAAAAGAAAAAGAAACGCTAGACTCTGGGGGAAAGAGTGGTTTTGGGTAAATTGATCCTTTACAGGGCCGAGCAAATACACGACATACCGAATGGCCTTCTTCTGGACTGTAAGTATTCTCTGCATGCGTAAAGGGTAGACAGTGACGCAATGACAATACCACTGGTCTATTGATTGAGACGCCCAGGCTAACTCTCTGAGGACATGTGTTCCAATCCCACTACATCAGACCGTGTAACTTAAAAATGCGCTTCAAATTGTGAATTTAAAGTTAGTTTCAGTGATGGTGGCCATGAAAATATTGTCAGAAAAACACAGCTGATTCGCTGATGGCCTGCACGGAAGGGAACCTTCCATCCTGACCCAGTCTGGGCTCTCTGTGACCCACAGCAGCCTGGTTGACTCTTAACTGCCCTCTGGGATGGCCGGGAACCAAATACATTCATGGGATTACAGGTTGTCAACGAATGCCGGCCTTTCCAGCGAGGCACATATCCCATGAAATATTAAGAAACAGTATTTTAACAGCATATATGCGATAGCTAGGCTTGCCCAGCAGGTGGCAGTGAGACCGTTATTACTGGAATGACCTGAAGGAGAGATTGTCTCAAATATTACGGAATAGACTTTGCTTTTACTCATAGATCCTGTCTCTGTTTACATTACAGACAGACATGTTTCTGATAATTTGATAGCGGGTCTCAGTTGCTTTTATAGTCGACAAAATCCCAGTTATTGTTCTGAACTAAGACCCATTTACACCACACACCGGCAGTTACAACTACACTGAATTTTACAAAGAACAAAGAATATTAAAGCACAGGAACAGGCCCTTCTGCCCTCCAAGAGCGAACGAACCATGCTGCCAGTCCGAGCTAATGTAATAAAATTCCATGTCTCAATTCTTACATCACTAGATCCAGTCGCTACAGATACCAAATAACAACATGTTACTGTTTCCATCATACGAGACTCTGTCTCTCTCTCTCTTATTTCTTTGCGAGAACGTGATACACATATACAGTAGACATTATCTCAATCAATGCTGCACCAGTCCTGCCTCTGTTTATATCATGCAATTCTCTGTCTCTGCTGTTGCACTATGTTCTGTTTCTCTTGTTGCTGCATTTGTCCGTGTCATAACTTCTATTATTCTAGACTTGGTCTGCAAATTACTGAACCAGACTCTGTCTCAGTTTAAACACACAAAGTCTGGGCTTAGATAAAGTTACACTAGACTCTTATCCCAAATGGTGTCTTCGTTATTACTGCACTGGACCATGCCTCTGTTCATATAATACAGATGTGGAGATGCCAGCGTTGGACTGGAATGAGCACAGTAAGAAACCTGACAACACCAGGTTAAAGTCCAACAGGTCTTTTCAAATCATTCGCTTTCGGAGCACTGCTCCTTCCTCGGGTCAATGAAGAGGTAGGTTCCAGAAACAATATGTAGACAAAGTCAAAGATGCCAGAAAATGCTTTAAATGCGAGAATTTGCAGGTAATTTATTCTCTACAGATCCAGAGAGAGGGGTAAAGAGGTGAGAATTGTCTCAAGCCAGGAGAATTGGTAGAGTTTCGCAAACCCAGGCCAGATGGTGGTGGGCGAAAGTAATGCGACATGAATCGAAGGTCCTGGTTGAGGCCATACTCATGTGTGTGGAACTTGGCTATAACTTTCTGGTCGGCGATTCTGCGTTGTTGAGCGCCCTGAACGTTGCCTTGGAGAACGCTTACCTGAAGATCAGAGGCTGAATTCCTTGACTACTGAAGTGTTCCCCGACAGGAAGGGAACATTCCTGCATGGCGATTGTTGCGCTCTGTCTGTTCATCCATTGTTGCAGCGTCTGGTTGGTCTCGCCAATGTACCGCACTTCTGGACATCCTTACCTGCAACGTATGAGGTAGACAACGTTGGCTGTGTCACATGGGTATGTACCACATACCTGGTGGGTGGTGTTCTCACATGTAATGGTGGTATCCATGTCGATGACCTGGCATGTCTTTCAGAAATTGCCATGGCAATGTTGTGTGGTGTCGTGGTTGCTGATCTGAAGGCTGGGTAATTTGCTGCAAACAATGGTTTGTTTGAGGTTGCGCGGTTCTTTGAAGGCAAGTGGGGGTGTCGGAATGACTTTGACAAGAATTTCGTCTTCAAGAACTAGACAACGAAGGGTACTCTGTCGGATGTGTCCCGTGTTTGTCATCTGGGGAGTTCGGTGCGTTTCTTTGCTGTGGAGCGTTGGAACTATCGATCGATGAGTCGAGCGCCATATCCCGTTCAGACGAGGGCATCTTTCAGCGTCTGTAGATGTTTGTTACGCTCCTCTTCATCTGAGCAGGTCCTGCTTATATAGAGGGCTTCTCCATAGGAGATGGCTTATTTAATGTGTTTAGGGTGGAAGCTGGAGAAGTGGAGCATCGTGAGGCTATCCGTGGGCTTGCGGTAAAACAAAGTGCTGAGGTAACCATCCTTGATGGAGATGAGTGTGTCCAAGAATGCAACCGATTCTGGAGAGTAGTCCTTGGTGAGTCTGATGGTGGGATGGAACTTATTGATATCATCGCGTAGTTGTTTCAGTGATTCTTCGACTTGGGTTCAAAGGAAAAAAATGTCGTCGATGTATGTGGTGTTTAACGTCGGTTGAATGTCCTGTGCGGTGAGGAGGTCTTGTTCAAACTTGAGCATGAAGATGTTGGCGTATTGAGGTGCGAATTTGGTCCCCATGGCCGTTCTGTGTGTCTGGATGAAGAACTTGTTGTCGAAGGTGAAGACGTTTTGATCCAGAATGAAGCGGATGAGTTGCAGAATTGCGTCTGGAGATTGGCAGTTGTCGGTGTTGAGTACTGAGGCTGTTGCAGCAATGCCATCGTCATGTGTGATGCTGGTGTAGAGTACCGTGACGTCCATTGTGACGAGGAATGTTCCTGGTTTAACTGGTCAATTGATGCTGAGTATCTGTAGGAAGTCTGTCGTGTCACGTCTGAAGCTGGGCGTCCTTGTACGATGGGTTTCAGGATGCCCTCGATGCAGCCAGAGAGGTTCTCACACAGGTTCCCATTGCCTGAAACGAGAGGACGGTCTGGTGTGTTGGCCTTTTGTATTTTCAGGAGGCAGGAGAGATCTCCAACGTGGGGAGTACGTGCGATGAGAGCACGTAGGGTACTCTGAAGGTCAGGATCGAAGGTCTTGATCAGTCTGTTGAGTTGTTTGGTGTGGACCCAGGTCGTATCTGCGGGTAACTGTCGTGTTCCTTGTTGTTGAGTTGTTGGTACACGTCTTTGCAGTTGTCCGTTCTGTTCAGTATGACGGTGGTTTGGTCTGCTGGTTTGTCTGCTGGTTTGATGACAATGTTGTGGTTGATGTTGAGAGCGCTAATGGCGTTGCGCTGTGCTTGGGTGACGCTCGGGGCTGCCTTGTGAATGTGACTGATGAATCTGGCATTGACGCAACTCCTGACGGCTTGAGCATACATGTCTAGTCCAGGGCAGCGGACTTCCGGAGGGATCCAATTCGACTCTTTTCTCTTTGGTTCCCGCACCGCAGATCTCTCAGTTTGCTGTTCTGGTTCATTAGTTGTATATAATACAGGACCTTGTCGCAGTTATTACTGTACCGGCGCAGCCTAATGTTTATTCCACTGGATTGTGTCTCCGTTTATATTTCACTTATCATGTCGCTGCTTATATTCTGGGAGTGTCTATCTTAGTCTATATTACACTGGCCCCTATCTTACTTTACATTAGACTATACCCTGTCTGAATTTGTATTGCGATGGACATTATATCTGTTAATATTGCAATAGATCTTGCCTTTGTTCTTACTGCGTATCGCATGTCTCTGTTTATATCACAAAACACAAGGTCAGTTATGAATACCCTGGAGAACTGCGAGGTTATCCAATTTGGTAGCAAAACCAGAATGTAGACTATTATCTGAATGATATAAATCAGGTCTGGGGAATGTGCAACGAGACCTGGGTGTCCTTGTGCACAAGTCACTGAAGGTAAGCATTCAGACTCAGCAGGCGGATCTCATGAAAAAACATAAAATTCGAAGAAGATTAGGCAGGGTAGATTCAAGAAGGACGAGGAGTCGGGCGTCGGACTGGGGTCTGGTATAATAATAATCAGAGAGATCAGCGCCAGTGTATCAATAACAGAGACTACCGGGCCCGGGGTCAGACTGGGGTCTGGGATAATAATAATCACAGAGACCGGCTCCAGTGTATCAATAACAGAGACTGCCGGGCCCGGGGTCAGACTGGGGTCTGGTATAATAATAATCACAGAGACCGGCTCCAGTGTATCACTAACAGAGACTGCCGGGCCCGGGGTCAGACTGGGGTCTGGTATAATAATAATCACAGAGACCGGCTCCAGTGTATCAATAACAGAGACTGGTGATAATCTTCGGTGAAGGGAGGCAGGGGAGCTCATGAACAGCTAATGTTAAGAGGAAGTGAAACTATCAGAAAGCAATGATGCTCCGGGCCCTAGCCCAGGCTTCATTATCATGCTGAGTGACAGGGATGTGTGTGGGAATAGTGGATTGGAAACTTCATTGAGTGAGGTGCGTGTGATTGACTCCACCTAGAATCTTTATACCCAATGGGAGGACAATTATGGCAGACCTTATAATGATGCATCTGTCGGGGGAAACAAAAACATCTGTTTCTTCTCATTCTTACCAAGTTCTCCATTTACACAGACATGCAAGAGCCCGTTCCGGCAGCTTATGAAACCTATATTTATTTTGTAAATTTAGAGTACGCATTTATTTATATTTTCAATTAAGGGGCAATTTAGCATGGCCAATCCACCGACCCTTCACAACTTTGGGTTGTGGGCGTGAAAAATACACACTCACGGGGAAAAGGTGCAAACTCCACACGGGCAGTGATCCAGGACCGGGATCGAACACGGGTCCTCAGAAGCATAGGCAGCAGTGCTAACCACTGCACCGCCGTACCGTCCCAGCATATGTGCATTTATGTTTAATCATCAGATTGGGACACAGTCTAAAAGACAAAGCCTCATCACAGGAAGAATTAGTGCCACAAATGTTAATGATAATTGTTCTTTTTCGAAACAAGGGCTATTCACTGTTACTTTGTCCAAAGTAGTGGATTGCAAACAGCAACGAACCTCTGAAAGATTCGTGGCAATTATCTACACACACAGGTTCTGCCGAAAGACAGGATCAGCACAAGAGCAAAGATGTGTAATGATTGCATTTTATTCGGCCTCAATGAAGGACAGAGGTAGATCCAGAAAAGGTGCTGGGACAATGATTAGAGATGAACCATCCAACTGGTCCCATTCCCTCTCATCCTTCAGATCTTAATACCTTCAAATATTTATCCATCATTTTCCAAAGTTATTGTTATATCTGATTCCATCATACATTCCAGATGTATGTTCCAGTTTATAACAACTCTCTGTGTAAAAACAATCCTCCTGTTCAATACAGTAAATCTGTGTCCTCTGGTTACAGACCCTCCTGCCAGTTGTAATAGTCTCTCTTTAATCACTGTACTCAAACCTTGATGGTTTTGTTTTAGAAGTTTAATTAAACAGACACACATAAAGATGGAGAAAGATACAGAGAGAGAGAGAGAGAGAGTGAAACTGAGCGAAGAAATGAGAAAGAGAGAGGCGGGGTTGAGAGATAAAATCTGAGAAACCGTAAAGACAAATTACACAGGGAGAGGGAGAATGAAAAATAGTGAAATGGAACAAGATATCATTTCCTGGCTTCAGAGAACCGGGGAAACTCAGTGACTGATCCACTGACCATCCAGTTATGTCCTCGAGTGGAAGCTTTGAACAGATCACAACAGGTTCATTTGTAAATGTCACCGCAATGTGATCTGTGTGACTCTGCCCTGACTCTGTGGACAGATATAGGCCGCACTGACAGATGTTCTCACCAGATTGTGGTCCCTGGATTTATTTTCTGTTCAGAAGTGAGATGTGCGGTTTGGAACCGGCAGCAGAGAAACAGGAAGTTGTGTTACCTGAGAATGAAACAGCAGGCGTCAGTTTCATGTTATCACCGTGAACAGTCTTCCTGCCTGTGAGGGTGAACTCACTCTGACAGCATCAAGAACACCCACACAGATTGCTGCCGCTCTCAGCATTACATTCACCTCACTGCCCATTCCCTTGAAAAAGTTATATTATTTGTTTAAAAACACAGTAACCGATCGGGAGGTGCACAGATGATCTTCACTGGTCATAATACAACTAATAATCTGGAGACATGAAGGGAAATTGAAGCAACAATCTGTTAACAGAGGTTATACTAATGTAGAACATTTCATGTCACTTGATGTCAGAGCGAGAGGGGGGGGGGGAGAGAGGGGTGGGGGGGGGGGGGGGGGGGGGAGAGAACGCGGTTAAGTGAATGACCTGGTGCCTTTCTGGCACAGAATTTTCCTCTGATGACGTTTTGGTGCTTAATTATTTTCAGAAGTGCCTTCAGCAAAAAAAGATTTAAACACGAGGTGCCATTTAAACACTAGGTTCCAGACTCGGCTGATGTGTGCCTGTGTGAGTGAGTTAAGTCTGAGAGAGAGAAGAGGGTTCAACTGATTTAGGTGCAGCCTGAGACAGAGAAAGCGAGCTGAACCGATATGTAAGTAATTTGAAAGATACATTTGCCTTTTCAATGGAATGGACATCATGATATTACTGTCTAGATCACTCAAGACAATACATTACATATTGAGTGTAGCGCAGGATGTGGAAGGTAATCTCAATAAAATGTCGTCCTGTGCTGAAAAATAATTGCAATTATTGGCCACGCCATTTTGCAAACAATGAATAATGATGTGTTCCAGACTAACCGGCCCATATAGACATACAGGCGCATACATAGACACACCTATCCACACACAGACCCACACACATACACACACACACACACACACACATACACACCGTTTCAGACTCGGTCTTTCACAATCAGTGGCTACACCAAAAGCAAACAGAAATCCATTCAGCAAAAAGGGTGAAAGACAATTCGGACGATGAAAGGAAACAGTGGGTAATTGCCACAGATGAACACAAGGCTGAATTAGTCATATCCAACACAATGGAGTTTGTGACTGTGTTGTGCAATGTGACGTTCAATATGGCTCCTGTGTTTCTGTTCCTCAGCCTGGTGATGAAGTGAATGTCACAAGATTCGCTCCGACCTTGCAGCAAAATATTACACATCCATTACCAGACCAATCACACAACACCAAATAGTTATTCATTGTGCTTTTGTAAGTGAATTAAGGCTGAGAGAGAACAGAGACATTAATTAATCTAGGTGCAGGCAGGAGTTTGAAAGATGTATTTGCCTTTGCAACGAACGTCCATAACAGCTAATATTTATTGACACAACGAAATATATTCTTCCAAACACGTGAGTGCCCCTTTCCACACACTGGTATTGTCGCTGGGCTAGTAATCCAGAGACCCAGAGTCAAGCTCTGGGGATCCGGGCTCCCACCATGGCATGTGGTGAATTCATAGATCATAGAATTTACAGTGCAGAAGGAGGCCATTCAGCCCATCGAGTTTGCACCGGCTCCTGGAAAGAGCACCCTACCCAAGGTTAACACCCCCACCCTATCCCCATAACCCAGTAACCCCACCCAACACTAAGGGCAATTTTGGACACTAAGAGTAATTTATCATGTCCAACCCACCTAACTTGCACATCGTTGGACTGTGGGAGGAAACCGGAGCACCCGGAGGAAACCCAAGCACACACGGGGAGGATGTGCAGACTCTGCACAGACAGTGACCCAAGCCGGAATCGAACCTGGGACCCTGGAACTGTGAAGTGATTGTGCTATCCACAATGCTACCGTGCAGCCCACGATAGCAATTAAAAGTCTAATGATGACCATGAAACCATTGTCATGTGTAATCAAAACCCATCTGTTCGCTGATGACCTTCGTAACTAGTCTGACCTATGTATGACTCCAGATGACCCCACAGCAATGTCGTTGACTTTGAAATGCCCTCAGGGATGGGCACAATCAGCCAGCGGCATCCACATCCCGTGAACGAATAAAAAGTATTTAGTATCTTGAAAATAAAATTCCATCTTTCTTTCTGTCTGTCTGTCTGTCTATCTGTCTTTCTATCTATCTATCTATCTGTCTATATATATATATATATCTGTATATATCTATCTATCTATCTATCTATCTATATATATATCTACCTACCTAGCTATCTATCTATTTGTCTATCTTTTAGACAACCTTTCTTTTTTTTCATTCACTTGCGCGATATGGCGCCACTGATTGGGTCAACAATTATGGCCCATCCCAAGTTGCCATTCAGAAGGTGGTGGTGAGCTGCCATTTGAATCGCTGCAGTCCCTGATATACAGTTACGCCCATACTGTATTAGCGAGAGAAATCCAATATTTTCACCCAGCCACATTGAAGGAACGGCGATATATTTCCAAGTCAAAGTGTTGGAGAGGAACCTCCAGGTGTTGGTGTTCCAAAGTATCTGCTGTTCTTGTCCTTGTTGATGGTTGTAGCTGTGGGTCTGGTAGGTGCTGAATATGAAACCATCATTAGTTCCAACAGTAAATCTTGTGGATGGCAACAATCAAGCGACTGATTTGTCCTGGATGATACAAAGAACAAAGAAAATTACAGCACAGGAACAGGCCCTTCAGCCCTCCCAGCCTCCGCCGATCCAGATCCTTTATTTAAACCTGTTGCCTATTTACCAAGGTCTACTTCTCTCTGTTCCCCACCTGTACATATATCTGCCCAGATGCATTTTAAATGATGCTATCGTACCCGCCTCTACCACCTCCGCTGGCAAAGCATTCCAGGTACCCACCACCCTCTGCGTAAAAAACTTTCCACGCACATCTCCCTTAAACTTTTCGCCTCTCACCTTGAAATCATGACCCCTTGTAACTGACACCCCCACTCTTGGAAAAAAGCTTGTTGCTATCCACCCTGTCCATACCTCTCATAATTTTGTAGACCTCATTCAGGTCTCCCCTCAAACTCCATCTTTCCAACGAAAACAATCCTAATCTACTCAACCTTTCTTCATAGCTAGCACCCTCCATACCAGGTAACGTCCGGGTGAACCTCCTCTGCACCCTCTCTAAAGCATCCACATCCTTCTGGTAACGTGGCGACCAGAACTGCACGCAGTATTCCAAATGTGGCCTAACCAAATTCCGATACAACTGTAACATGACCTGCTGACTCTTGCACTCAATACCCCATCTGATGAAGGCAAGCATGCTGTATGCCTTCTTGACTACTCTATCAACCTGCGTTGCCACCTTCAGGGTACAATGGACCTGGGCTCCCAGATCTCTCTGGACATCAATTTTCCCCAGGGCTCTTCCATTGACCATACTGTCTGCACTTGAGTTAAATCTTCTAAAGTGCATCACCTTGCATTTGCCCGGATTGAACACCATCTGCCATTTATCTGCCCAACACTTCAATCTATCTATATTTTACTGAATACTCTTACAAATGAAATGAAATGAAATTATTGTCACGAGTAGGCTTCAATGAAGTTACTGTGAAAAGCCCGTAGTCACCACATTCCGGCGCCTGTCCGGGGAGGCTGGTACGGGAATCGAAACGTGCTGCTGGCTTGCTTGGTCTGCTTTAAAAGCCAGCGATTTAGCCTGGCGAGCTAAACCAGCCCCTTACAGTCTGCCTCGCTATCTGCAACTCCACCAATCTTAGTATCATCTGCAAACTTGCTCATCAGACCACTTATACATTCGTCCAGATCATTTATGTAAATCACAAACAACAGTGGTCCGAGTACGGATCCCTGTGGAACACCACTAGTCACCCTTCTCCATTTTGAGACACTCCCTTCCACCACTACTCTCTGTCTCCTGTTGCCCAGCCAGTTCTTTATCCATCTAGCTAGTACACCCTGAACCCCATACGACTTCACTTTTTCCATCAACCTGCCATGGGAAACTTTATCAAATGCTTTACTGAAGTCCATGATGGTGGAAAGCTTCTTGAGATTTGTTGAAGCTGCACTCCAGAGAAGTGGAGCTTTTGTTCCATTACACTTCGGACTTTTGCCTCGCAGGTGATGGACAGGCTTTGGGCAATCGGGATGTGAATTACTCGCCACCGGATCTCTACCCTTTGAACTGCTCTGGCAGCCACAGCATTCGTCTGGCTTGTCCAGAACAGTTTCCGGCCAATGACAACCCCAGGATGTTGATTGTGCGGTAGTCAATGAAAGTAAATCTGGCGCATTACTCTGTGGGGGAAGACTTGAGCCCTGAATGAAACCGAGTCTAACAAATTAATATCAGAGAATGGGCTCAACATAATATAAATGGAGACTTGCTGCAGTTGAACAACTGCTCCGAAATGGTGACTTCTAACATGTATAGCAACATTCATGCATTAATGGATTCGTGCATCCATTAATTAATCCGCACATAATGTAATATTAATAGATATAAGGTCTAATTCAATGATTAAAAAAGAGTCAATTGCAGTAGAGAGAGGTGTTGCTCAGTATATTTCTGAATGTGACTGCACCTATTTGTTAAAACAGTAAACACAGTCTCACGCAGTCATAACCGAGAATGGGTGAATTATAGTATGTACAGAAACATGGTCCTTCTTATTGAAATGTTTAACTGTAGATAGAATTATATACACAGATACAATGCTGAGGGAAAGGTAAAACGAAACATGGTCCTGTACAATCATTCCAGAGACAAGACCAAGTATAATAAAACTTGGTACACGGTTAAGTACAGTGATACCTGAAGCAGGGATGAATGTAATACTACGAAACACAATGTGCAGTAAAATATAAATAAATACATCGTCTAACTACAAGTAAAAACTCAACTAGAGTAAATTATTCAGGCCACAAAAGCATGATCTGATGTATTAATAACTAGAATAATACCGAAAGATAAAAACACTGAGAGGGTCAAATTTAGAGAGAACTGAGAAAGGACCTATTTTATTTTAAACAGAGATATGGAGGGGTGCGGTAATAAATGAGATGTAACCCATTGCACGATTAATATTATAAAAAGTCTTACAACACCAGGTTAAAGTCCAACAGGTTTTTTTCAAACCCTAGCTTTCATGGCACTGCTCCTTCCTCAGGTGAATGAAGAGATATGTTCCAGAAACATATATGTAGACAATTCAAAGATGCAAGACAATGCATAGAATGCGAGCATTTGCAGGTAATTAAATTTTTACAGATCTAGAGATGGGGTAATCCCAGGTTAAAGAGGTGTGAATTGTCTCAAACTAGGACAGTTGGTAGGATTTTGCAAGCCCAGGCCAGATGGTGGGGGGATGAATGTAATGCGACATGAATCCCAGGTCCCGATTGAGGCCGCACTCATGTGTGCGGAACTTGGCTATAAATTTCTGCTCGGCAATTCTGCGGTATCGCGTGTCCTGTAGGCCGCCTTGGAGAACACTTACCCGGAGATCAGAGGCTGAATGCCCTCGACTGCTGAAGTGTTCACCAACTGGAAGGGACTATTCCTGCCTGGTGATTGTCGCGCGATGTCCGTTCATTCATTGTTGCAGCGCCTGCATGGTCTCGCCAATGTACCACGCTTCGGGACATCCTTTCCTGCAGCGTATGAGGTAGACAACATTGGCCGAGCTGCACTAGTATGTACCTAGTGGGTGGTGTTCTCACGTGTAATGGTGGTATCCATGTCGATGATCTGGCACGTCTTGCTGCGATTGCCATGGCAAGGTTGTGTGGTGTCGTGGTCGCTGTTCTGAAGGTTGGGTAGTTTGCTGCCAACAATGTTTGTTTGAGGTTGTGTGGTTGTTTGAAGGCAAGTAGTGGGGGGTGGGGATGACCTTGGCAATATGTTCATTTTCATCGATGATGTGTTGAATGCTGCGAAGAAGATGTTGTAGTTTCTCCGCTCCGGCGAAGTACTGGACAATGAAGGGTACTCTGTCGGTTGTGTCCCGTGTTTGTCTTCTGAGGAGGTTGGTGCATTTTTTTGCTGTGCGCGTTGGATGAGTCAAGCACCATATCTCGTCCGTGCGAGGGCATCACTCAGCGTCTGTAGATGTCTGTTATGCTCCTCCGCATCTGCGCAGATCCTGTGTATACGGAGGGCTTGTCCATAGGGGATGGCTTCTTTAGTATATTTACGGTGGAAGTGGAGAAGTGGAACATTGTGAGGTGACCTGCAAGAACGCAGAATCGCTGAACAGAAACATATAGCCAAGTTCTGCCTACATGAGTGCGGCCTCAACCGGGGCCTGGGATTCATGTCACATTACATTTATCCCCCACCATCTGGCCTGGGCTTGCAAAATCCTACCAACTGTCCTGGCTTGAGACAATTCACACCTCTTTAACCTGGGGTTACCCCTATCTCTGGATCTGTAAAGACTTAATTACCTGCAAATGCTCGCATTCGAAGCATTGTCTGGCATCTTTGACTTTGTCGATATATATGTTTCTGGAACATACCTCCTCATTCACCTGAGGAAGGAACAGTGCTCCGAAAGCTAGTGTTTGAAGCAAACCTGTTGGACTTTAACCTTGTGTTGTAAGATTTCTTACTGTGCTCACCCCAGTCCAACGCCGGCACCTCCACATCATGATTAATATTGGTATTGTCTCGCACAGTAATAACTAAAACAGAGAGAATCGCATCATTTATAGGTACAGAAACTGGCATTAAATAAACAGAGCTGGCGGTGTACCGGAATTATTAAAACAAGGATACAAGTGGAGACAGTGCAATGCAGTAGAAACCGAGAATTTCCTCACACAGTCCAAAGATGCGCAGGTTGCATAGGACATAGAATATTACAGTGAAGTACAGGCCCTTCGAACCTCGATGTTGCGCCGACCCGTAAAACCACTCTAAAGCCCATCTACACTATTCCCTTATCGTTCATCTGCCTATCCAATGACCATTTGAATGCATTTAGTGTTGGCGAGTCCACTACTGTTGCAGGCAGGGCATTCCACGACCTTACTACTCTCTGAGTAAAGAATCTACCTCTGACATCTGTCCTATATCTATCTCCCCTCAATTTAAATCTATGTCCCCTCGTGCTGGACGTCACCATCCGAGGAAAAAGGATCTCAATGTCCACCCTATCTAATCCTCTGATCATCTTGTATGCCTCAATTTAGTCACCTCTTAACCTTGTTCTCTCTGACGAAAACAGCCACTAGTCCTTCAGCCTTTCCTTGTAAGATCTTCCCTCCATACCAGGAAACATCCTTGTAAATCTCCTCTGTACCATTTCCAATGCTTCCACATCCTTCCTCTAATGTGGCGACCAGAACTGCACGCAATACTCCAAAGGCGGCCGCACCAGGGTTTTGTACAACTGCAACATGACCTCATGGCTCCGAAACTCAATTCCTCTACCAAAAAAAGCTAACACACCGTGCGCCTTCTTAACAATCCTCTCAACCTGGGTTGCAACTTTCAGGGATCTATGGACATCAACACGGAGATCTCTCTGCTCGTCCACATTGCCAAGAATCTTACCATTCGCCCAGTACTCTGTGTTCCTGTTATTCCTTCCAAAATGAATCAAATCAAGGTTAGGTGGATTGGCGATTCTAAAAGATTTTCCCTGAGTGTACAAAGGTTAGGTGGGGTTATGGGGATAGGATGGAGGAGGGGTTCTCAGTGGGGTGGCGTTTTGGAGGGCCGGTGCAGACTTGATGGGCCGACTGGCCTCCTTGTGCACTGTCGGGATTCTATGATTCTATGATTCTTTGAAAAGACCGGGATTCACAATAACTGGGGCAGGGTTCTAATGCAGGGGTTACTGTTACAGGGTAAATACTCATAATAACGGAGACAGGGTGTGAAGCAATGATCAATGGAGGGGAGTCCAGAATCAGGGACACAGTCTAAGGAGATAGATGAGGAGAAATTTATTGACCTAGAGTGGTGAGCCTATGGAATTCTCTACCACACAAAACAGTTGGGGCCAAAGCATTGTATGTTTACTGGAAGGAATTATATATAGCCCTTGTGGCAATAGGGATCATAGGATATGGAGGGAAAGCGAGAACAGGTTACTGAGTTGGATGATCAGCCACGATCAGAATGAATGAAAGAGCATGTTCAATGGGCCGAACGGCCTATTCCTTCACCTATTGTCTATGCTTCTATACTTCTATTGTTCTATGTAATGCAAAAAAGCCTAAATTAAATATAATCTGAAACAGGGTCTAGTACAGTAATTCCTGATACAGGGTCTAGATTAATATAAACCGAGACAAGGTCGAGCGCAGTGATTTCTGATGTGGGGGGGGGGAGGTGGTGTTCAGTAATGTGAATTTAGACAGGGTTCTAGAGCACTAACTGCTGATAGAGCGTCGAGATTAATATAAAGTAAAACAGATTCTAGTACCGTAATTATTGATGCAGGGTCTAGATTAACGAAAACTGAGATAAGGTCTAATGCAGTGATTACTGATTCGGGGTATACATTCGTACAAAGCGAGAGAGGGTCGATTGCAGGGACTGCCCAAGATTAATGTTAATCAACGTAGGGCCGAGTGTGATGTTCACCGTTACACATTTGAGATTATATACATTAAGACATATGTGTGTTTTTTTCTGAGTCTTTGTGTGTGTGTGGACATTTTCACACCAAATTCCTGCACAAATATTTCCTTTGTTTTATACACCAATTAATGGGACGGAGTATGGGAAACTTTACTCTCCACATACTCTGCGTTTTTCCTGTTCTGCAAGTATCTGATGGTAGGGCAAAGAGGAAACTTTACTCTGTTCCTCACATGTGCTTTACCTGTCCTTCACATGTTAGATGGCGGATGTTGTGGAGGGGGCTTTGCTTTGTACTGTACCTGTCCTTCGAGTATTTGAGGGGAGATTGTAAAGCGAAGTTTATTCAGTAACTAAATGTTTACTGGTGGGCCCCTGGGAGTGTATAATGGGACAGGTTTTCGGAAGTTTTATTCTTTATCGAAAACTGTGATGCATTTGGCCTGAGAGTGTTTGCTGGTTCTGTGTGCCGGAAGCTTTGCTCGGTATGCAACCCCGTACTGTACCTGGCCTGCGAGAATTTGACGGAATAGTTTAGACAAGCAGAGCATTACTAAACCTGTCCTTGGCATTCTGATGGGACACGAGGAATGGAAATGTCTGGGACAAATATCTTAATGTCTGTGTCATATTTGAAAACTGGGGGAAATTGATGCTCAGGTGATTAAAGGGGCACTAGCAGAATGTGTACAACAGTGACTAAAGGACAGAATACAGTGTAGATGTTAACAATTGTTTCAGATTGGGTGGGGTACAGAGTGTTATTCTCCAGTGGGTAATATTAGCAGCGCTGCTTTTTAGAACATAGAACATAGAACAGTACAGCACAGAACAGGCCCTTCAGCCCTCGATGTTGTGCCGAGAAATGATCACCCTACTTAAACCCACATAACCCGCATACCCGTAACCCAACAATCCCCCCATTAACCTTACACTACGGGCAATTTAGCATGGCCAATCCACCTAACCCGCACATCTTTGGACTGTGGGAGGAAACCGGAGCACCCGGACGAAACCCACGCACACACGGGGAGGACGTGCAGACTCCACACAGACAGTGACCCAGCCGGGAATCGAACCTGGGACCCTGGAGCTGTGAAGCATTTATGCTAACCACCATGCTACCGTGCTGCCCCAAATACATATAAGAGAGGCAATATTACAATAATCATGGGGGACTTCAATATTCAGGAGGGCAGGAAACGTCAGGTTGGTAGCAGATTCCAAGAAATGGAATTTATGGAATTTCGATGATAAGTTTTTTGGAGCAGCTAGTGATAGAGGTCAGTCGAGAACAGGCAATTCTGCATTTGCTGATGTGTAATGAGCTAGACATGAATAGGGAACTTCAGGTGAAGGAACCCTCACGGGCAGTGACCACAATATGATAGAATTCATCCTGCAATTTGGAGGTAGAATCTGGAGTCAAATGTAACGGTATTACAATTGAATAAAGGTAACTACAAAGATAAAGGGAGGAGCTGGCCAGAGTTGATAGGACGCAGGGAAGATAGTGGAACAGCCGTGGCAGGACGTTATGGGGATTATTCGCGAGGCACTACACAAATTAATCCCAAGGAGGAGGAACCATGCTAAGGGGAGGAATGGGCATCCATGGTTGACAAGGGAAGTCAAGGACAACATAAAAGCAAATGAATAAGCAGACAATGTGACGAATATGAATGGGATGCCAGAGTATACGGAAGCATTTAAAAGCTGATGTAATGTAAAAGCTAATAGAGATTTTTATTATTACTTTTGAACTGGGGGCACTGCTTCTACGTTTTCAGACGATGCAAAGATACGTAGAGGAATAGGTTGTGCTGAGGAAGCAGAGAGGCTGTAGAAAGACCTTGTCAGGCCAAGAGAGTGGGAAAAGAAGTAGCAGATGGAATACAATGTAGAAATGTTTGAGGTTCCGCACGTTGGAGGAAACATAGAGTATTTTCTAATTGGGGTAGGGCTGAGGAAATCAGAAGCTCAAATGGACTTAGGAATTCTAGTTGAGGACTATTTTAAGGTTAACTTGCAGGATCGGTTGGCAGCAAGGAAGGCAAATGCAATTTTAGCATTCATGTTGCGAGGGCTAGATTACAGGAACAGGGATGCAACTGTTGAGGCTCCATAAGGCTCTGGTCAGACTCCATTTGAAATATTGTGAGCAGTTTTGCTCCCCTTTTCTAAAGAAGGCCTTGGAGAAGCTCCAGAGAAGATTCACAAGACTGACCCTCGGAATGACAGACTTTTCATAAAAGGAGCGGTTGAGGACTCTGTATCTGTGCTGGATAGAGTTTAGAAGGATGAAGTGCTGTGGGGGAGGGGACGCGGAGTGTGGGATGGGCGGGGGGGGGGGGGGGAGGGGGGAGCGGGGGGGGGGGGGTCACATTGAAACTTACAGAACAGCGAGAGGCCTATTAGGTGAAACTAGAACCCGAGGACACAGCCTCAGATTTAAGGGACGATCCTCCGAAACTGAGAAGAGGAGCAATTTATTCAGCCAGAGGGTCTTGAATCTGTGGAACTCATTCCCGCAGAAGGTTGTGGAGGCGAAATCACTGAGTGTCTTTAAGATATAGATAGACAGGTACTTGATTAATAAGGGGATCAGGGATTGTGGAGAGAAGGCAGGAGAATGGGGATTAGAAACATAACAGTCATGATTGAATGCGGAGCAGACTCAATGGACTGAAAGGCTGGTTTCCGCTCCTATGTCTTATGTTTTTATGGTAGGAAGACCATCTATGGACGGCTTGATTGCCGTCACAGATATGGTGGGTGGAAGGGCATCTTTCTATACTGTGAAACTCTCAGACTCCATGACTCTATGACAGGGTCTAAAGCAATGATCACTAATGCAGGGTGTAGATTAACCTAAATTGAGATTGAATCTCGTGCAGTGATGACTGATACAGGGTCTAGATTAACATAAATCGAGACACGTTGTAGTGCAGCGATTACTGATACAAAGTTTGATTAACCTTAAATGAGATAGCATCTAAAGCGGTGATTATTCATACAGTCTCTAGAATATTATAAACTGAGGCAGGGTCTATTGCAGTCATTCCTGCTCAGGGTCTGGATTAATATATGTGTAAACAGTTAATAGGCCAGACGATTAAAAACGTGGTCGACGAGGCCGGTTATGGGATGATTTTAATAAGGGAGTTGACGTGAAGAGGAGTAGTGTAGAAGGGACTTTAGTTTGCGGATTAGTTGCCTGAATACGCTGTATTCATTTTAACTGGCTGCTTCACTATATTTCATGGAAATAGGCACTTGGCAAAGCATGATGGATATTTAGCCTTATTTTTAGTCAAGAAGTTCTGTATGAAACAGTCAGTTTAAACAAGCATACAGCTGCACACTGTTTTGCTGACAGCAGACAACAATTTTTTCTTAGGCGAGGAACTCAAGGCCTGTCCTAGATATTGCTTACTGTAACTTGCTTGCCTTACCTCTGTAAAGCGGGGACATTTGGAATGACTGTGGTCTATCTAATCCCCCCACGAACTTTGTGTTAACTAAAGACCTTTGGCGAAAACTCGACGTGCTGACTATTAATTTCTTCAACAAGTAGGGAATGAATACCAGACCTTAGGACAGAGACATATGAAGACATCGAAAAGTGAACCAAATAATCCAGAAGATAACATTACATCTTGGTCGATTGGAGTTGCAAAAAATAAGAAAAATGTTTCATATGCACACCTACACGAACGATCAATACGTTTTTGCAGCGATTTTAGTTGTTCTTCTTAACCAGATGAGTGTTGTATGATTGGGTGGGCATTTCTCCTATGAGTGCCCACCATTACCATCGTGGCGATACTGTGAGAACACGGTTATGTCTAACTCTGCCAGTGCATTAGGTGATGGGTTAATATATTTTTAAAATAAATTTAGAGTACCCAATCATTTTTTCCAGTTAAGGGGCAATTTAGCGTGGCCAATCCTCCTACCCTGCACGTCTTTGGGTTGTGGGGGTGAAACCCATGCAGACACGGGGAGAATGTGCAAAATCCACACGGACAGTGACCCAGGCCCGGGATTCGAACAGGTGATTGGTTAATATAAATCGAGGCATGAATATAACCACCATCGTGAAAAAAAAGCTTTCCAATCGATAGAGCATAACACAAGAGTAAATTCATAATTTTGAACAAAACAGAGATTTCCTCTAAATTTTGGAAATTGCTGTGCACCGGTGTTCACATGTAGACATGTCTCCCAAGACCAGTTCATTCCTGGGATGTTGGTAAAATATTCAACTCAATATTGCCCACATGATAGCAGAGCAAATGCACATTTAATACAACTACTTATAGATATTAACAGGAATTAACATAATCTCAAAATCAACGATGATTGTACTTGGAGAAACAAGCGAACATGTACAATCATTTGTAATATCGAGAGACAACAGGAACATGGTCCGGTGTAATATCAACAGGGACAGGCCCTGGTGTGATGTAAAGAAACAAATTCCTGTGGAATATAATAGAGATGGAACTTAATGTAATATAATCCTATGCATATTCTAGCGTATTATTAACTGAGTGTAGCACAAACAGTAGTGTAGTATAGACAGGGACAGGGATTACTTTAATAGAAATAAAGACAGGGTCTTATTTAACATGAGAATAAACAGATTTGACGTAATACAGTGCATAGAAAATAGAGCAGGAGTGGACCATTCTGCCCTTCGAGCCTGCTCCTCTATTCATTCTGATCATGGCTGATCATCCACCTAAATAACCTGTTCCCATTATCCCCCATATCATTTGGTTCCGTCAGAGTTTTGATCCCCAAGCGCTTTATCTAACTCCTTCTTGAAAACATACAATACTTTGGAGTCAACTTCGCTCTGTGGTAGAGAATTCCACAGGTTCACAACTCCCAGGGTGAAGATATTACTCCTTATCTCAGTTTTAAATGGTTTAAACCATATCCTTAGACTGTGACCCCTGGTTCTACATTCCCCGCCATCGGACACATCCTTTCTGCATCCACCCTGTCTCGTCCTGTTACAATTTGATCGGTTTATAATCAGAGGGTGGATTTAATATTTCATAAATTAGTGTCTTCTGTTTTCTGACCCTCCTGCCAGTGAATCAAGTTTCTTCCTAATTAATCAAACAAAACCCTTCATAATTTTGACCATTTTTACACGCATCCCATAACCTGCTCGATTCTAAGGAAAACAATCCAAGCTTCCAACCGCTCTGACCGTGCAGCTCATACAGTGTGAAGACCCAGTTGTATATATTTTTATGCCTTGCTTGTATTCAGATGTTATTCTTGGAATAACTGACATTTTATATGGAGCCAGTGGAATTCCCATTCACCAATACCATCGTGTTAGAATAAGATGTAAGACGGGGGCAGCACGGTGGTGCAGTTGTTAGCACTGCTGCCTCACGGCTCCAAGGTCCCAGGTTCGATCCCGGCTTTGGGTCCCTGGGCGTGTCGAGTTTGCACATTCTCCCCGTGTTTGCATGGGTTTCGCCCCCACAACCCAAAGATGTGCAGCGTAGGTGGATTGGCCACGCTAAATTGCCCCTTAATTGCGAAAAAATAATTGGGTACTCTAAATTTATAAAAGAATAAGTCACAAGACTAATAAAAGACTAACCTCTGAAAATTAAATTGACCCATGGAAGGCTGCACCCAGAATTAGAACTTTAGATACACTGAGCAATATCTCAGAATGTAATGTCAAAATGCAAAGCATGATAGGTCTTGTTTCATGAGAATCAATATCACCTCTCACGACAGCCTGTGATCAAATGCAGGAGTATTTTATGTTTTAGTTGTTCCATCTTTTAGATGTGATTATATTACAGCCTTCGGGCTGCTTCGCAATATTGTTGCTGGACTGGTAATCTGGAGGCCTGAACTATTACTCCAGAGGCAGTACAAATTCCACCAGGGCATATTGCAATGATGTGAGCAGTTTTGGTCTCCTTACCTAAGGATAGATATTTTGGAGGCCGTCCAGAGAAGGTACATGGGTCGAATGGCCAACTTCTGCTCCTACATCTTATAGTTTTATAATTGAATGAATTAATAAGTCAGCAATACAAATAGTGCGTGGGTTTCCTCCGGGTGCTCCGGTTTCCTCCCACAGTCCAAAGATGTGCGGGTTAGGTGGATTGGCCATGCTAAATTGCCCGTAGTGTCCTAATAAAAAGTAAGGTTAAGGGGGGGGTTATTGGGTTACGGGTATAGGGTGGATACGTGGGTTTGAGTAGGGTGATCATGGCTCGGCACAACATTGAGGGCCAAAGGGCCTGTTCTGTGCTGTACTGTTCTATGTTCTAAATCGTCGTGTCATTCATAATACTCATGAAGCTCTTGAAATTTCCCAAAGCTCAGCAGGTTCACCAATGTCCTTCAGGAAAATAAATCTTCCCTCCTTCCCCTGTCTAGACTATATGTAACTAGTTCAGCAATGATGTGGTTGCCGCTTAACTACCTCTGATATTACCGAGCAAGCCAGTCAGTCGAAGAGAATCTGCAATATAAAGTCAAATGTGAATTCAACTGTGCAAAGTGCACCTTATCTAAAAGGTGGTTCTCATCCGGCTTCACAGGATGGACAGTTAATGCTGACTTTGTCAGTGAGGGTCATAGGCCGGGAATGAATGTTAAAAATAGTGCAAAGTGCTGCAGAATCCGGAAATCTAAAACAAAAACAAAATAAAAAAGGCTGCTCAGCAGGTCAGTGAGCATCAGCAGAGAGAGAAACAGATTCACATTTCTAGTGGATTGCCTCATTTACAGAATTCTAAAGAGTAGACCTGATTTTCCCAGTATCCTGGACCAATGTCCGTTCTTGAACATAAATCACAGATTGGTTGGTCACTGATCACATTTCAGGTTGTGGGATCTTGCTGTGCACAAATTCCCTGCTATGTTTCCAACATTACAGCAGTGACTAAATTCAGCAAAAATATATCAGTGAGTTTTCAGGGCATTGGGATGACCTGAGATCGGGTAAAGCATTTCACAAAAGCAAACTCTTTCCAAACGTTTACATTTTAAAATGCAAGTTGTAAGATTTTGAAAGATCTGAGATTAATGTGACTATAGATCACTCCTCTGCCTGATGTTTTAATTTATCTATTTTAAATCGGTTAATATTTCAATCAAATTAGCATTCAGTGGAATAACAGCCTGGTTAAAGATGCTTTATTAATTGAGACATCAGAACTTTCAGAATTAACACTTAATTCAACTGTATTCTTTAATTCAATTAAGTAACATCTGTTCTAATGGAGGGTTCTATACATTTTAATAGACTGTTAATATTCTTAAAATAACCGGCTATTTTGAGTTGAAACTAATCAATAAGTGGCTGTGTTTATCTCGTTTTGCTGACATTGTGCCAGTGAGGTGTTTAAGTAAATAAACACAGAAATAGAAGGCCCAGTTCAGACTGCAGACTGACAAAAACAAAACAACTATTTCCCTGCCAACACAGCACAGAAATAGAGATGAAGATGTAAATAGATTAACGGATTCAAGCAGTAATTGTTTTTGGACATTTATTTCTTCATCAGTTATATTAGAAAAATGTCATCATGATATCTATGTTCAGAATGAGGAAAGTTTCCCTTTAATCTCGAATATTATGACATGCCAAATGTGTTCGTAGAGTTTTCATGTATCTGATATCTGTGTCTTTCTCCCAATTGGTTCTGTCTCATGCCTCTCCACGATGGGTCATTGTCTGTAATCGACAAATTGAAGTCAACATGTGCCCAATATATTCTCTCAGCCCGATCACACCCCATTGGCTTCCAACTAAATGGATCGAATCCAATGAATTGGAATACATAGAGAGAGTTTTCTTCTAAAATGTGGTTAGAGCATTCAATTACCTTGTTGTGTTTAATCAGAACTGTAGAGAAAATTTTACTCTGTATCTAACCTGAGCTGCACAGAGTGGTGAGGATTTGATTTGGCAGTGCCGAATGATCTTTCCCTATATATAACCAGTCTGAGAGACATAGATAGTTTCTTGATTAATAAGGGGATCAGGGGTATGGGGAGAAAACAGGAGATGGGCGATTAGAAACATAACAGTCATGATTGAATGAGGAGGGGCAGCACGGTGGCGCAGTGGTTAGCATAGCTGCCTCACAGTGCCGAGGTCGATCCTGTCCCTGGGTCACTGCCCGTGTGGAGTTTGCACATTCTCCCCGTGTTTGCATGGGTTTCGCCGCCACAACCCAAAAGATGTGCAGGGTAGGTGGATTGGCCACGCTAAGTTGCCCCTTCATTGGAAAAAATGAATTGCTGACTCTAAATTTATTTTTAAAAATGATTGAATGAGGAGCACACTCGATGGGCCTAATGGTCTAGTTCTGCTCATGTTCTTATGGTTTTATGGTCTGAAGACCATCTGTGGACGATCTTAGAATAGATAGGTGCTTCATTGCCATCGCCGATACGATGGATGGAAGGGCGTCATTCTGTATTGTAAACCTCTAAGACTCCATGGCTCTATGACATGGTCTAAAACGATTATCACTCATACAGGGTGGAAATTGACCTAAACTAATCCAAAAACCTTTATTGCCACAAGTAGGCTTACATTAACACTGCAATTAAGCTACTGTCAAAAGCTACTCGTCGCAGCATTCAGGCGCCTATTCGGGTACACAGAGGGAGAACTCAGAAAGTCAAAGTTACCTAACAGCACGTCATTCGGGGCACGTGGGAGGAAACCATAACACCAGGAGGAAACCCATACAGAACACAGGGAGAACGTGCAGACTCCGTACAGTGACCCAAGTCAGGAATCAAACCTGGGACCACGGCGCTGTGAAGCAACAGTGCCACTGAGATTGGATCTAGTGCAGTGATTACTGATACAGAGTCCACACTAACATAAACCGAGACAGGTTCTAGTGCAGAAATTACTGATACAAAGTTTGATTCACCTTAAATGATATAGGACGTCGAGCAGTGACCATTGATTCAGAGTCTGGAATAGTCTAAACTGAGGTAGGGTCTATTTCGGTAATTCCTGCTGCAGGGTCTGGATTAATATATGTCTAAAGAGTTATTAGGTCAGATGATTGAAAGCTTGGTCGACGAAGCAAGTTATATGGGATGATTTTTATTAAGGGAATTGAGGTAAAGAGGAGTGTGGAATGCATACCAGAGCTCAGGGCCGAGACGCATGAAGACATGGCAAAGTGAAACAATTAATTCCGAAGATAGCATTACGTCTTGATTGATTACAGTTGCAAACATTTTGAACAATGTTTTTTCCACACCGACACGAACGGTCAATACGTTTTTGCAGTGATTTCAATTGCTCTCCTTAACCAGATGAGAGTTCTATGGTTGTTCAGATATTTATCCTGTGGGTGCCAATCTGGCGATACTGTGAGACACGGTTCTGTCTAACACTGCCAGTGCATCAGGTTCTGACGATCCACTCTGCCTATGCTCCTCATAATTTTGTAGACCTCTATCAGGTCGTCGCTCAACCTCCGTCGTTCCAGTCAGAACAAACCAAGTTTATTCAACCTCTTCTCATAGCTAATGCCCTCCATACCAGGCAACATTCCGGTAAACCTCTTCTGCACACTCTCAAACGCCTCCACATCCTTCTGGTAGTGTGGCGACCAGAATTGAACACTATACTCCAAGTGTGGCCTAACTAAGGTTCTATACAGCTGCAACATGACTTGCCAATTTTTAAGCACTATTCTCCGACCAATGAAGGCAAGCATGCCGTATGCCTTCTTGACTGCCTTCTCCACCTGTATTGCCCCTTTCAGTGACCTGTGGACGTGTACACCTAAGTCTCTCTGACTGTCAATACTCTTGAGGGTTCTGCCATTCACTGTATATTTTCCACCTGTATTAGACCTTTCATAATGCATGACCTCACATTTGTCCGGATTAAACTCCATCTGCCATCTCTCCACCCAAGTCTCCAAATGATCTAAATCCTGCTATGTCCTCTGACAGTTATCATCGCTATCTGCAATTCCACCAACCTTTGTGTGAGAGAGAGTCATTGGACTCGAAACGTCAGCACTTTTCTCTCCTTACAGATGCTGCCAGACCTGCTGAGATTTTCCAACATTTTCTCTTTCGCCCTACCAACCTTTGTGTCGTCCGTAAACTTACTAATCAGATCAGTTACATTTTCCTCAAAATAATTTATATATACTACCAACATCAAAGGTCCCACCACTGGTCCCTGCGGAACACCACGAGTCACAACAAGCAAATATATAAAATAATTTGTAATATCGAGACAGACAACAGGAACATGGTCCAGTGTAATATTAACAGAGACAGGCCCTGGTGTGATGTAAAGAGACACATTCCAGTGGAATATAAAAGAGGCGGAACTTAATGTAATATAATAATATGCATGGTTTAGTGTAATATTAATTGAGTGTGGCACAAACAGAACAGTGTAGTACAGACAGGGACAGGATTTACTTTAATATAAATAAAGGCAGAGTCTCATTCAACTTGAGAAGAAACAGATTTGACGTAATACAGTGACATAGAAAATAGAGCAGGAGTAGACCATTCTGTCCCTGCTCCGCTATTCATTCTGATCATGGTTGGTCATCCACATCAGTAACCTGTTTCCACTTTCCCCCCTGTCATTTGGTCCCTTTATAGCTTTGATCCCCAAGAGCTTTATCTAACGCCTTCTTGAAAACATAGAATACTTTGGACTCAACTTCGTTCTGTTGTATAGAATTCACAGATTCACAAATCTCAGGGTGAACACATTGCTCCTCATCTCAGTCCTAAATGGTTAACCCCGTATCCTTAGACTGTGACACCTTGTTCTAGCTTTGCCGGCCATCGGGACCATCCTCTCTGCATCCGCCCTGTCTAGTCCTGTTGCGATTTGATCGGTTTATAATCAGAGCGGAAAATTAATTCATATCTCATTAATCAGTGTTCTCTGTTTTCTGACCCTTCTTCCAGTGAATTAAGTTTCTTCCTAACTAATCAAACAAAACCATTCCGATTTTGACAATTTTCACCAGGCCTTCCCATAACCTGCTGGGTTATAAGGAAAACAATCCCAGCTTCCAACCGCTCTGACCGTGCAGCTGATGCAGTGAGAAGATCAGGTTGTACATATGTTTCTGCCTTGCTTGCATTTAGATGCTATTTTTGGAATAACTGATATTTTATATGGAGCCAATGGACATCCATTCACCATTACCATTGTGTCCGAATAAGACCAAGACTAATAAAGACCAACCTCTGAAAATTAAATTGACCCAAGTAAGACTGGACCCAGAGTTTGAACTTTAGATACACTGAGCAATATATCAGAATGTCAAAATACAAACCATGATAGGTTAGCAGTCTTGTCTAGTGGAATCCATATCACCTCCCACAACAGATACCTGAGCCCATGATCCAGACCTGTGATCGAATTCAGGAGGAGTGTATTATGTTCAGTTGTTCCATCTTTAGATGTGATGATTTCAGTCTTAGGGTAGTTTCGCAAAGATTATTACAAAACTGGTAACCTGGAGGTCTGAACTAATACTCCAGACACAGGAGTGCAAATTCCTCCAGGGCATATTACAGTGCTGTGAACGGTTTGGTCTCCTTATGTAAAGATAGATATTTGGGGGCAGTCCCGAGAGTGGAGGGATTTTCAAAGGCAGGTAGCATTTCACAGCACCGACAGAGGCTCTTCGGCCCATCGGTCCTCTGTCTGTCAGCAAATAAAGAAGAATCCGGCCTTGAATCACAGACCTTGCGGTAAACCGCCAAACACGCTGACCAATTGCACCACAGAGACTGACATGAGGAGAGCTTAAGTAGGTTAGGACTACACGCATTGGAGTTTAGAAGAATGAGAGGCGAAGTTACTGAGATTTATAGTTATCTCAGGGCACTTGACAATGTAGATGTTAAAGGTTGTTTCGGCTTGTGGGAGGGTCTAGGACCATAGGGCACAATCTAAGTGTAAGGTGCCACTCATTTCAGACGAGGATGAGGAGGAATTTCTTCTCTCAGAGGGTAGTGATTCTCTAGAATTCTTTGCCATAGAGAGTTGGCCTGGTCAATCAATGTGTTCAAGGCTGAGACAGACAGATTCTTCATCAGTAAGGGAATCAAGGGTTATGGGAACGACGTGGAAATGTGGAGTTGAGGATTTTTACCAGATTTGCCACGAACTCATTGAATGGCAGATCAGATTCCATGGGCCGAATGGCCAAGTTCTGCTCCAAATCCTATGGGGTTTTTGCAGCTGTAGAGACTTTCAATTGAATGGCTTAATCAATCAACCAAAAATCATCGCGTTGTTTATACTTCCGAAGAAATGGAAATTTCACGCGAAGCCCAGCAGGTTCACCAGCGTCCTTCAGAAGAAATCTTCCCTCCTTACTCTCTCTGGCCTATATGTGTCTCTATTTCAACAATGATGTGGTTGACTATTAACTATCTCTGATATTGCCGAGCAAGCAAGTCAGTTGAAGGGAAGATGCTACAGAAAGTCAAATGTGAATAAAATTGCTCGAAGTGCACCTCATCAAAAAGATGGTTCACATCCGGCTTCTCAGGATGGATAGTTAATGCTGACTTTGTCACTGATGGCTACATGGCGAGAATGAATCCAAAACTGCGCAAACTGCTGCAGATTCTGGAAATCTAAAACAAAAACAACAAAAAAGACTGCGGAGAAGGCCAGTGGGCATCAGCAGAGAGAGAAACAGATTCACATTTCAGATGGATTACCTCACTGATATAATTCTAAGGGCAGAGCTGCTTTTCCCAGTATGTTGGACCAATGTCCGTTCTTCATCTAAAATCACAAATTAGCTGGTCACTTATCACATCTCAGTTTGTGGAGCTGCTGTGCGCAAATTCCCTGCTCTGTTTCCAACATTACAGCAGAGACTAAATTCAGCAAAAAAATATCAGTGAGTTTTAAGGGCGTTGAGGTGACCTGAGGTCGCGTAAAGTGTTTTACAAAAGCAAGCTCTTTTCAAATGTTAACATTTTTAAAATGCTGGTTGTAATATGTTGAAAGATCTGAGATTGATGTGACTATAGATCACTCCTCTGCTTGATGTTTTAATCTATCTACTTTAAATAGGTTAATATTTCAATCAAATTAACGTTCAGTGGAAAAGTAGCTGGTTAAAGATGCTTTATTAATTGAGGCATCAGAACTTTCAGAATAAATTCTTAATTTAAAGTATTTTTTATTTCAATTAAGTAACATCTGTTCTAATGGAAGTTTCTATTCATTTTAACCAACTGTCAATATTCTTAAAATAAACCGCTATTTTGAGTTAAAACTAATCAATAAGTGACTGTGTTTATCTAATTTTGCTGACATGAACACTTCATTGTGACCAGTGAGGTGTTTATGTAAATAGACACAGAAATAGAAGATCTAGATTAGATTGCGGACTGAGAAAAGCAAAACAAATGTTTCCCCACCAACACCGCACAGAAATAGAGCAAATGATGCAAATAGATCAACGGATTCCAGTAGTGTTTGTTTTTCGACATTTTTTTAATTCATCAGTTATATGAGAAAAATGTCATGATGATATCCATGTTCATAATTAGGAAATATTCCCTCTAATCTCTAAATATAAGGGCATGCCAAGTGTGTTAGTAGAATGTCCTGCATCCTATCTCTCTCTGTGTCTTTCTCATAACTGGTTCTATCTCATGTCTCTCCACAAAGGGTCATTGTCTTTAATCGACATGTGGCCAACACTAATAACAATTTTACTGTGAAAAGCCCCGAGTCGCCACATTACGGCGCCTGTTCAGGTGAGCTGGAACGGGAATTGAACCCGGGCTGCTGGGCATGTTCTGCATCACAACCAGCTGTCTAGCCCACTGAGCTAAACCAGCCCTCTCAGCCCGAACTCACCCCGTTGGCTTCCCAACTAAATGCATCGAATCCAATGTATTGGAATCCGTCGAGGGAATTTTACTCTAAAATGAGGTTGGAGCATTCAATGGTCTTGGAGTGTTTAATGAGAACTGTAGAGACAAGTTTCCTCTATATCTGATCTGGGCTGCACATGGTGGTGAGGATTGATGTGGCAGGGTCGAAGAATCTTTCCTTGCACTAATCCAGCTGCCGAGGCCTTGGAGCATTTGACTGAAGAGTGTAGAGCAAGTTTACTTGCATGTAACCTGCACTGAACCTGCCCTGTGAGTGTTTGATATGACTGTGCACAGGGAGATTTACTCCGTATCTGAACTGTGCTGCACCTGACCTGGGTGGGTTTGATGGGAAAATGCAGAGGTTTCTTTACCCAGTAACTAACCCCACTGTCAACCTGTCTTGGGAATCTCTGAAGGAAGAGCGCAGAAGAGGTTTTGCCTGGTATAGAACTCTTGGTTTCTAGGCCTTTAATGTGTTTGAGCGAGAGGGAATTTAATTCTATATCTAAACAAACTGCAGCTGCTCTGAGAATGTTTGATGGGGACAGTGTGAGGGAGTTTCTCTTTGTCTCCAACCTGTGATGCACCTGGCCTGCGAGTGTTTGAAGGGGCAGTCGTCCCTGTCTCTGTATTGCACCAGGCTGTGAGCCCGTCTCTGTTTATATTATACTACCTTGTGCCTGTGTCAGTTTATATTAAATAAGGACCTATTTCTCTTTGTTCATATTAAACTAGGCCACCAATTAGAGGACATGTCTTGATCAATAAGGCGTTCAGGAGTTATTGGGAGAAGGGAGGAGAATGGGGATTAGGAACATATTGGCAATGATTGAATGGGGGAGCAATCGCGATGAGTCGAATGGCCTAATTCCGCTCCTTCATCTTTTGGACTGAGGGACCCTGTTTGTCTCTCTTTACATTAACCTACAACCTGACTCTGTTTCTATTAATTTAAACCTGTCTCTGTTTGTATTCCATTAGATACAGCCTCAATTCTGCACTGGGCATGTCTCTTCATATTACATTGGACCCAGCCTCGGTAATTGCTGCGGTAGACCATGTACAATGTTTTGGAAAATGGCTGAAGTGGAAATTGTGAAGATTAAAAAAACTGAGGGAACAGTGACAGTCTAAAATTCATTAGCGAGCAATGCTGATCTATGCCCAGATAAACGTCATAATCTGTCTTGTCACCACCCTGGATCTGTGGACATACAAGCGCAGACCTCCCTGATCTTCTTGCAGCCACTTCAACTTGTACAACTGAAATTCTATTGCCTGGGCCTAGTGCAATAAACTAAGGGAATGGAATAGTTGTAATTGTGTCACATAAACATAGGACAATTAGATAAATAACTGAGACAGAACCTAATGTTACAGCAACATTCATTCTCTTCACAGCAGGCATGCAGTAGCTGCATTGTGTAACATCGCCGGGCTGCACTGCAGAAACTCGCCAAGATTTCTTCAACAGCATCTTCCATACCCGAGACCTCCGAGAATCACTAGGGCAACAAGCACATGGGAACACAATACTCTGCATCCTGCTACACATCCAACTCTCTGGGGTAGGAATTGGTCTTGGGCACTGGCAACGAAGAAGTGCCAACTGAAATCTAATTCCGTTGACTGCACTGAAAATGAATATCAAATGTTGCATAGCACACACTGTATACACTATACATCCCGTTTCAGGCTGTTGCCATATACTGATTTCTTGTTCAAAATATCTATTTATTATATTATCTTTCCATCTCAAAGACCTGTGGAATAATGCGCCCACAATTCAAAATAGAGTCATCATCTGGTGCATTAATAAAAGGGAGCAGGTCTCGAAAACAAATAGGCAGATTCAGGATCAAATATAGAATCCCTACAGGGCAGAATGCCACTCGGCCCATAGCATCTGCCCCGACCTTTAAAAGAACACCTTCCCCAATCTCCTGCCCTTGCAACATGACCTGCGCATCCCTGGACACTAAGGGGCAATTTAGAATGGCCAATAAACCTAACCTACATATTTTTGGGTTATGGGAGGAAACGGGAGCACCCGGAGGAAAGCCACTCAGACACAGGGAGAAAGTGCAAACTCCACACGGATCGTCAAGAATTGAACCCTGGAGCTATGAGGCAGCAGTGCTAACCACTATGCCTCCGTGCCGCCGATAACATAATAAAAAACTGGGTCTAGTGCAATATAAACTGAGTTCTGGTCTAGCGGAGTGTCGATTGATACAAATTGAGACATGATCAATGCAGCAATAAGAGGGATATCGTACAACACAAGAATAACAGGGGCAGGGGCTAGTGTTATACAAACAGGGACATGGACAGGTGTAGAATTAACTAAAGCAGCATTGAGTTTATTAGAATCTAACTATCTTGTCGAGTAATAACTGAGACCGAACCACGTGATGCAAACAGAATGTTGTTCCAGTTACGATGCACAGATAAACGTTCTGATGCTGTAACCATTGTGACGTGTTTCGTGCCAGACGAACCGACATATGATTCAGTGCAGTTATTATTAATAATTTGTAATATAAACAGGGCGTGGGCCTGTATATTAACAACTGATACTCAGCCGAGTGCAGGGAAACTGAGACAGGACCTGCTGTAATGTGATAGAGACACGGCGAGTGTAATGTAAACAGAGGCCGGGGCTAGGTGAATGTAAGCTGACAGATATTTTAAAAATGATTTAATGGCATCTTGGTGTCACCAGTAACGTCAGCATTTGATGCCAATTCCTAATTGCCCTTGGGAATGTGGTGTTGATCCCGCTATTGAACCATTGCATTCCATACTGAGCACGTCCACCCACAGAGCTGATAGGAAGGGAGTTCCAGGATTTTGACCAGTGACAGTAAAGAGATATAGTTCCCATCTTCTGCACTGTAAATTCTATGAAATCTATGAAGATGGTGTGAGGCTTGTCGGGGAACTTGCAGGTCCTGCTGTTACAATGCGTCTGCCGGGCCTGGTCCTTCTAAATGTCTGAGTTCGTGGGTTTGGAAGGTGGTATAGAAGGAAGCAGTTGCTGCAGTACATCCTTGTATATCGCTCACGCTGCTAGAATTGTACACCCGTGATGCAGGGAGTGAATGTTTCAGCTGGTGGATGGGGTGTTCCTCGAGTCGGCCACTTTGTCCTGGATGACGTTGAGATTCTCGAGTGTTGCTTGAAGGGCGCACTTCAGACAAATGGAGAATATTCAGTTAAACCCCTGACATCTGCCTTCTAGATGATGAGTCGGGGTTGGGAAGTCAGGAAGTGAGTAACTCACCGTAAAATTTCCAGCCACTGACCTGCTTTTGTAGCCACATTATTGAAATTGTTCTTCCAGTTCAGTTTTTCATCAATGCTAATGATGGTGGGGGATTATATCAAGGCAGTGTCATTTAAAATCAAGGGGAGATGGTTAGCATCTCTATTTTTGGGGTGGTCATTGCCTGACACTTGTCAGCCCAAGCCTGAATGTTGTCCAAGTCTTACTGTACATGGAGACAGACTTCTTCAGTATTTGAGGAATCGAATATGGTGCAGAACATTGGGTAATCATCAACGAACAACCCCACTTCTGACCTTATGATGAAGGTCCGGGTCCGGGGGCACTATGCTAGGACACTATACGTGACAGGATGCTCCTTGACATTTTTCATGAAGTTGCTGATGATCGAATGCGGACTGATAGGGAAATAATTGGCCGGGTTGGGTTTTTCCTGCCTTATGTGGACGGGTCATGTTTGGCAATGTTACACATTGTTGGGTACAGGGCAGTGCTGTACCTGCACTGGAGCAACTTGCCTGGGGCGCAGCCAGCTCCAGGCCACACATCTTCAGTATTGTTGCTAGAATGTTGCCAGGGATAATGCATTAGCAGCGCCGTCAGCCGTTTGTTGATATCGTGTGGAGTGAATCAAATTTGCTGAAGACTGACATCCATGATGATGCAGACCACCGGAGGAGGCCGAGATGGATCATCATCTCGGCACCTCTGGCAGAAACTTTCAGTCTTGTTTTTTGCACTGACGTGCTGGGCTCCCGCATCATTGAAGAGGGGAATTTTATTGAGGCTCCTATTCCGGCCTTTTGTTTATTTATTCGTTACTATTCAGGACTGGATGTGGCAAAACTGCAGAGTCAGATCCTGTATATTGAAAATAGGATCACATTGATTGTGTGATATAAACATTGACAAGTACTGGTGCAGTATTAATTGAAACAGTGCCGTGTATAAAAACAAAGACACTGTCTAGCCTAACAAAAATACAGATGGAGTCCAATTTAAAATTAGCAGAGGCAGCAGTTATTATTGAGGCAATGTCTGCTTCATGTGATGCAAGTCACCTCGATTTAAATCCCATCTGCTGGCCAAACTTTACAATTGCAGTTGCTGTGAAAATGTTGCTGTCAGGTATAATCCATGATGTTGATGTATCCATAATCCATTTCCACAAATGTAATATCACATCTACTTCTACGGGAGGTGACAAAATTTAAAGTGTAACTAATTGCAGGTGTGGCTGACTGATTCTCCCACATTGAGATCAGTACCAGAGCAAAGCGGCTCAATTCCTGGTAAAGCGTTTTTGTTCATCTTTGTTAAATAGAGGAATGTTTACCTGGGCGTTCTATGGAGCCCATGGGAAATTTAACATTAATCTCACAAACATACTGTTGGGGAGTGTTTATTGATTGATTATACCACCTGCAAAATGGTTGGGTCCATTGTGTCCGAAGCTTCCCAGGAAGTTAACATGGGATTTTAATTTTCAAGGGGAAATGTGTGTGCGCGTGTAAGACAGAGAGAATGCGTGCGTGGGAGACTGTGTGGCTGTGTTTGTGTGAAACACATGTTGCGCACAAATTTAACAAAGGCCACGGCATCCTTCTATTTCCAATAGATACACAGCAAATAGATCCACAAATGTTGCACATGAAGCTCCCAGTTGTCGTTCTGTGTTGCCGTTTTCTCGGTTTTTGTCGATTTCAAAGCTGCTAAATCCACTGGTTCACACCAGCCCACCTACAGTGTCGAATGTTTATTGAGATTGATGAAATTGATTAAAGTAAGGTGAAGCGGTAGACATGTGGCAGAAAGAGCAGATCGTGTTCAGAGTAAATCTTGCGACACACACACAGCACCTTACTTCCAGCAACATTCCGCCTGCAAGCAGATGAAGTGTTTAAAGTGTAAAGCTAGCAAAGGCCTTCCCAGTGCTGCAATGAGTGAGATATGTCAATAGTTGTTGCACTTCCCTCTGTCCACTTTGTTTCCGATATTGGTTATGATTTTACATCATGAATCTCATGTGGGATGCCTTATATGTTCCAGCAGAGAAGGCGGAGGCCATAAATGGTCAGAAACATAGCAATTATATTCACCAATTTTCATTAATTTATGAATATAAATGATTAGATTCAGCAATTGCCATCGTTCCACAAAGTCCTGTTTTAAATGAAGTTATATGGTGTGGGCACCGAGGGCTAGGTCGTGATTTATTGTCCATCGCTAATTGCCTTTCACAAAGAGGAGGTGAACTGCTTGTTTGAACCTCTGCAGCCACTCTGGTGTAGGTACACCGACGATGTTGTTAGGGAGGCAGTTACAGGCTTTTGAGCCAGCGACAGCGAAGATTCGGTGATATATTTGCAAGTTAGGATAATGAATGATTTGGAGGGGAATTTCCAGGAGGTGATCTTACCATGTATCAACTGCCTTTTCCTTCTAGAAGGATATGGTCCTGGGTTCCGAAGGTGTTTCGAAAGGAGATTTGCTGCGTTCCTGCAGTGTATCTTGTGGATGGGACATTATTGCCATTATTCGCCGGAGGTGGATTGAATGAGTGTTTGCACATGGGATGACAATAAAGCTTCTTTAGCCTGGATGGTGTCGAGATTCTTGAATTTTGTTGGAGCTGCACCCAGCCAGGCAACTAGAGAGTATTCAATTACACTCCAGGTTTATGCTTTGTAGATGGTGAACAGGCTTTGGGAGTCAGGAGGTGTGTTGCTCACCGCAGGTTTCCTGGACGCTGATCGGATCTTGTAGCCTCAGCATTTATATGGTCAGTCCGGTACAGTTTCTGGTCAATGGTAACCCCAGTGTATTGATCGTGGGGAATTCAGCGATGACAATATCAGTGAATGTCAAGGAGCGATGGTTAGATTCTATTTTGTTGGAAATGGTAATTGTTTAGCAATTCCGTGGCGAATATCACCAATTGTCACAAGTCACAAAGTTAAATAATGACATTATTCAATTATCTTCAACACAACATAAGAAGTTCCATTCACCAATTATGATCCGCACTTTCTTTTACAAAATGTAAATAGAATTCATTTAATGGAGGTGGTTTTGAGACCATGAAGCGACCAGCCGTGATGATTGAATGGCGGAGCAGGCTCGAAGGGCTTATTTGCTTATTTCTGCTCCTAATTCTTTTCTTGTGTGTTTAACATAATTTATTAAGGTTAAACGTAATTGAATAGCATTGACCATTCTGTCACCAAGAAGTCACATCTACACCGGAATTCAATGTGAAATGGAATTAGACCACACCGAGGAGAATGTGCAGCTACCCAGCAGCCTCTGCGCTGTATTGGTCAGTGATCACCTCATCGTCACACAGAATCGCCAGACTGGGGTGTGAGATGATTTTTAAAGTGCCGGTAGAAATAAAAATGCCTTTACCTAATGTGACGTTAATGAACCTTTACTTCCCAATGTCTTATTACACTGTTTTGGAAAGTAATTCAACATTTACAGCTCTCCACTGAGTTTCACAGTATTTCTGTTTTCACATTAATATGTTTTTAGTCTGCTGTCTTCATTAATTTGGGTAGGGACATCTGGAGTGACATATTGTACACGAAATGGCCACATGTTCCAAATATTACAGCCGTCCTCCACAATGTAATCACGTTCCCGCTTTCTGTTTTTGAGATGAAGATTCGCCATCAGCAGAGAAGAATCACCAGCACCGCAGGAATATCTCCAGTTCCCTCTTAGTGACGTCTAGCTCGTTATTTGCCGATAGTCTGGGGAGGGAATTCACCCAGAAAGGCTTCAGCCACCGAATGTATCAGGCGATACAAATTATAAAGGACCAACTTAAATTTGTGAAATCATCAAGCGCAAAACTGAGAATGTAGAACAGCATCTTTCAGGGCCATCTATCCATCCGTCCATCACCTCCAGTCACTGAATCCTCAATCACAATATTCAGGCATCCAACTAACACTCATCTCTACATCAAATCAGTGATCCCTTTATATTTTGGGTGGATGGTGATGCAGTATTAATGTTATTGGGCCAGTAATAAAAATGCCCGGGTACAAATGCTCGGGTACAAATCCCACCATAGTCGGAGTGGGAATTTGATTCCACTTAATTTAAAACAATTTAAAACATAAAATGATCCGCAGTACTGTTGCTGGGTAGATTTGTTTATAAATAGTCCTCATTGACAATGTTAAGAGTTTGAAGTTGGCTTGCAGCCAAGCGGTCAGTACTGAGCCAACAGATCTCTGAAAAAAATCCAGATGCTTCCTGTAAACAACATTGAACATTCGAGCCTCCCTGACTGCAGGCGGCTGGATTGCTGCCAAATACTGTGTGGGGCAGATTAACCTGAATATTAATGGATTCAATGGGATTTATCCATTTAACAATAAATGTTTCAGTCGCACATGAAGTAAGCGTTTTAAATGGTGATCCATCTAAATAAATATATTCAGTAAATGATCTGTTCACTCTTAGATTAAACATTATCGGAAAATAGTAAACTATTTAATTTATATAAGTTCCGTGTGAAGGTCACTCTAGTTATGAAAGTCCGTTTGTGAAGAACCTAATGAAGTGAGAGTGAGTGGTGTTGATGGACCCAATCCACAAGCCCAATCAGATGAGAGGAATTGCAAAAAAATATAAGTTGAATTAAAAGAAAATCATAAAAGTGCTCAAAACCCGGCGGAATTCTTGGAATATTCTCCGAGTTGTTGACCTCATTTAAACTTTTACCTGATTTTCACCGTAGTCTGTAAAGTTTAATTTGTGTTGATTTCCATTATTTAACAGTCTCTCTCATTGCTGCCAACGAGTGGAGAAATGACCAGTTCATGACCTGCTTCATTGGAAGATAGAACATTTATTCCTGTGATATTGTGTAATATTCCGCAAAGTCCTGATATCCTGTGTTCCCAACACCAGTGAATGTTAGACAGCCGGTGGTCAGTGAAATTAGCGGCAATGATTTGGATGCTGAAGGATAACTTTGCTGATCGCCGTGTCCGTTATGATTCATTAACTTCTCTGTCAAATGTTAATGTCAATTTTATGTTTCTGTCAACTCACTGCTGAATTATCAGACAAGTGGCTTGTTTTACCGCTAATGTTCACATGACTGAGGCGCAGGGACAGTTCCAGAAATTTAAGGAGAGCTATTGTGTAATGTTAGCAGTCTGTCTTGTCTGCAGACCCGCAATGCAGAGTGATCATCCGCACTGCAAATGGAATCACCTTGTTCATTCCCGCATTTAGACATAAATCGTCAACAATTCCTCTGATAAATGATACTTTTTTGCAAATGGAATAGAGACCCGGAGTGTTGTAAATCAGACTGACATACAACCTATTCCCTAACAAAATAATTCGTCTATTTGAGATCATCTCAATATATTAGAGTAGAAATAAAGGGACTGAATTTACAATGGAATAGTTTTTTTTTTATTAACAGATGCGCAAATGTAATTTCGCAATGGGGTCATTATAAAGAATCAATTCAGACAACCAAATATCCCGATACAGATCAATGTATATTTTAATAATAACCTATAGTAAATCTCTGGATCCATTCTGTTGGGGGTGTGGAAGGCGGGACGTTGATACAGTCGCCGCCTCCACCAGGGAATCAACAGGCGGCGCCTGGAAAGCCGCCCCCTTCTGCCGGGTATTTAAATGCCGCTCACTGGGACCCGAATCCAACAGTCCGGGAGCTGGTTTGGTCACTGAGTTCCTGACACAACCATTTCCCCCAAATGACCAGAAGGATGAGGTGGGCCATTTCTCTCAGTTTGTTGCTGACTTTCTTATCCCGTGAGTAGTTTTTATTGTCCAAGTCTCTCACTGTTACTGTTTCAGTGTTAGTCTCTCTCTAGAATGTTCCAGAGTCACCAATCATTTCACCAGCATTAATCCTCGGCCTTTTTGATATATTTTTACAGGTGTCCAGTCGGATGTTGTGTTGACTCAGCCAGAGGCAGAGACCGGGCGTCCCGGAGGCTCCCTGACACTGACCTGTAAAACCAGCGGGTTCAGCCTTGGCAGCTACTGGATGAACTGGGTCCGGCAGGTTCCCGGGCAGGGGCTGGAGTGGCTGGTTCAGTACCTCGATTCATCCAACACCATCTTCTACGCGCCAGGGATTCAGGGCCGATTTACTCCGTCCAAAGACACTTCAAACAACATCTTCTCTTTGGCCATGACGAACCTGAAGACCGAAGATACCGCCATCTATTACTGTGCAAGACACCACAGCGAGAGGAACCAGGGCTGGACCCGCACAAGAACAGCTCGAGAGGGAATTCAGCAACTTGCACCTTAACCTGAAGGTTAGCACTTGATCCAAATCTAATATTAATGTCAGTGATCAGAACCGGACCACGAGCCGCGTCTGACACAACTGAGACAGACAAATGTTCGCAGTAAAACCTAACAAACCTACCGATATCAATGTGACTGTGTTTATATGTAATGTCTCAGTTTCAGCAATCACTGACCTGAATAGGATACTTGTTTTGTTATGTCTATAATTTGGAGCAGAGCTTTGTACATTGTGTTTTGTAAACTGCAGTATAAATTGTAAATTAGATCAGAAGTAAACGTGTATTTGTAGCGAATATTGAGTGGCAGGACTGAACAGAGAGTGAGTGCAGTTTTTGTGCGGGTGTCTGTCACTGTGACTACAGCAGTGGGTCACAGTGCTGTGCACAGCGACATCCTCATACAAAAACCTCAGTGATATAGTTTGTTCAAATTGGTGTTCAGCGCCACAGCAGGATTGTCAATGTCAATGAGTTTTAAATAAAACAAAGTTTGGAAGTAATATTAGTTTGCAAAAAGCAATAAAAATCTTCCACTTTATCACTGTTGACCGACACGCGAAATATGCACAGAGGGTTTAAAAGTGTTCCGATCCTCTTTGTAAATGTAATGACCAGGACAAGCTGAAATAACTCACCCATTCGCTCTTGGAAGAGACAGTTAGGTTTTTGAGTGAACAGTGAAATTAAATCTCTGTATTTTACAGTTAACAGTCTGCCGCAGTATTTGACACGCTGTGTCTCACTGTGATAACTGGGGCACAGCAGTTACTGTCAATACAAAAAGCCCCTCAGCACTAATTAACTGAGGCTAGCTCAGTGCTCGCTTTTACAATCCAACTTTATTCACAGTGAAGCATTATTTATTTCCAACACTGACAAAATAATAATAATTAATGTGGAAAATTGGTGGTCGTTATTTAGTCACAGTTGGTGTTTTCAATAACATTTCCATGTCTGTGAAATGTAAAACATTCGGTCATTTATGAAGAGAGAACGGTATCCACAAATATTAATATAATTTCCTGAAAATTAATCGTGAATTTTCTTTGCCATTGGTTTGTGAATATTTAAAATAATGGTGGATTTCTGTCTATTTTGTGCAGGTGCGGTTATTGTATGGAGCAGCCCAGGGAATGTAACACTGTGACTACTTCGACTACTGGGGACAAGGCACCATGGTGACGGTGACTGCAGGTAAGAACCATTCCGTCATTTACCAACTGTTTTACTTGAGTATTTGTTTTATATTTTTCTGCATTTTCAAAATCCATTCGTTCACTGAAATGTGTTTTGGTGGATCATGTATTGAGATGTTGTTGCAATGTTTCATTTGATTCTGCTGAAAGGGGGATATAGAATCCCGCAGTTTCTTGACAGAAAGATGCTGCTGAGGGATTCAGTCCCTCTTTGCTGTGATTTGGTGTTTATTTGCTGAGGATACTGTGTGGCTGGGTTACTTTAAATACAAGACGACTGTTTTTATGATGTTTAATCTCGGTTCTATCTAATGTCTGCAGTTTGTACCGTCTTCTGCACAAGTGTTTGAGATCGACGCCAACATTGACAAAATGTGCTAAAGTTTCTGTATTATCTTATTGAACATGTTCTGCTTACTGAAAGTGCTGATGATTTATTCAAGTTTTCTGTTTAGTTTACCTGTTCATTCATTTGATGAAATGAGGGTTTTGTGCATTCTAAATTGAGATGTTCTTGCAATGTTACATTTGGTTCTGTTGGAAGTGTTTGTAGAATTGAGCTGCTTCTCCATGATGTTTCACTCCTTCAGTGATGTGATTTGGTGTTTTCCTGCTGAGGAATGTTTTTGGGTGACTTTGTGTAGGAAAGTTTGTGAAACGGTTTGGTGTGTCTGTATTGTTTCAACCCGGTGACACTGAGCGGTTACACGTTTTGTGATTGAATGCAAAGAGTCTACGTGTTTGAAACTGCTTGTCGCAGGATTGTCGGCAGAAAACAGGGAGGCTGTTTCTGCATCGTGAAAAAAGTGAAAATTGTAGATTAAACTAAGCCACGTTTTACGATAATCCTTTCCGAGCACAAGTTGTTGCTGCAATCAGTTTGCCGTTTGTGCAAAGTTTAATCTCGGTGGCATCTGATGGTTGCAGCTTTTACCATAACTGCAAACATTAAAAGCATTTAAATGTGTTTGAAAAATGACTCAATATGAAAAAATGTGGTAAAGTTTCAATATTTATTTGTTAATATTCCAGCTCCTCGCAATGCTATTGCTCTTAGTCCAGATTTCTGTTTAGTTTAATAATTCAACATTTGGCGATGGGCTGGTTTGCTGGATATTGATATTTTCTTGCAATGTTAAGTTTGATCCTGTTCGATGTAGAGTTGAGTTGCTTCTCCATAAACGCGTTTCATTGATGTGATTTAGTGTTTTGTTCTGCTGAGGAGATTGTGTGTCTGGGTGACTTTAAATGATTCAGATCTGTCAAACGGTTCAGCGTTTCTGCATTGTTTCTGCATTGTTTAAACTCGGTGACACTGAGCGGTTACACGTTTTCTGGTTGAATGCAAACAGTCTCCACGTTTGAAAATGCTTGAAGGGCGATTGTCGGGAGAAAACAGCCAGGCTTAAGAAAATAATCGAATAAAGATATATTGATGCATTTTGTAATTTTAACTGATGCTTCCAGATTAAACGAAATAATGACCGAAACGCCCATGCAGAACATAGTAACATTTATATAATTCAAACAATTGCAATGCGGTGATACAACTCTATATTAACCAAGGGTTATTTTAGATTAATATAATTCATCATTAATCACCTTTCACAATCCTGCTGTGTTCTGCACGAGGTTAACATGACCGGACAGGTTTCTAGGCTGGAAATACTTTGTAGTTCCAGTTATTCTATTATTTCAGTGCCGCTGCAACCATATTATACCTTCACTGTAATGCGTAGTTGGATAGGTGGGAATTATCACTAATCTAACCTGAAACAGTTTTCTGAGATGTGGAAGTCGCTGCCAATCAATGAATTGTTCCCATGATTTTATTTGTATTATAGGAAAGTTCAGATTGCATATGGCAAGAGATTGAAAAGTAAAAGCTTGAATGTCAAACCGATGTATTTATTTAGTTACAAAAGTTTAACAGTACCTTTGCATTTTATAATGACATCCTGTCTCCCATAGATGTGCTCTCCACACGATAGAATTATAGGAAGAACAGATGATAGGAAAGTAAGAATGATTATATCTTAGCTTTCGGCTTAAATTTTATTAAATGCTAAATTCAACAACAAATTATCCACTCCACTTGTTCATAATGGGTGAGTTTTGCAAATGATTTGAATAAACATTACTGAGCTGTTCTCGTTATATTCATTACTTTCTGAGAATAGATGGAGTTTATGATTTATCAATGTTTCCAGAAAGGCACATATTTTACACATTTGTAGGTCGAATAGAGCAATTGGAGTTTAAAGAAATGTGAATATGGTCAATTAAATGTTCAGATGTTTCCATCGAGTAATTTGGAGTTTACTGTTCAACATTATTTGATTGTCATGTTGTTTTAATTAAACCCCAATTATTTCATAACGCTCTGGGTAAAAACAATTTGGGGATTATTGAATGCTATTTTTATTATATTTATTATTATAGTACAGATAATCGAATAAAGAATTAGCTGACAATTAACAATAACTTACAGTACAATATCAGTGAGAATTAATTCAACATAAATGATCTCCTACAATTGAGTTGTATCCTGGCGTGCAATATCTCAAATGTTTTAGAGAATTTTAATAATATCTGAAATTAATTGATGAACCCATACATTTCATTATACTGCTGCGTGCAGCTCAATTATTTTACTGATTACATTCTTTTGCCCTGATTATTTTTCTGATTACATTTAATTGTGTTTTTAGATCATATCAGTGGGTAATGTGAATATTTCCTGGTTTGTTTAATTATTACCCTGTCACTGAGTCTCTGTTCCGTCATTAATCTGGCCTGAATCTGTAATATTTAATCTGCTCATTTTCAGCAAAACTACTTTTTGCCCAATTATCGAGTTTTGAGATGGACAGAGAGAAATAGTTAAAAACCGAATGCAGTTTTGAAATTAATGTCAGTTTAATTTCAAATAAGTTACTAAATTATTGTTGTCGGAAGTTGACCATTGATAAATTAGAATCAAACAGTTTCATGAAACTGACAGATTGAACAGATCTATCTGCTGGAACTCGATTGTTGCCATGTGTGTCTGTTCAGTTTCTGTGCGCGCGGTCACTGTGCTGGGACCAGGAATCTTCCTGATTGGTTGTAAATCTTCTGCTTCATTTTCCAATATTTCAGGGAGTACAATTTGATCAATCTCTTTAATAAAACTTGTATATGTGTGGAATGTGGAAATTATACTTGATGTTTGACTAGGTGACTCAGAAAGGGGATTCCAAACCCAGATTGTGACAGTCAGAAAGAATTCAGCAACGCCAGACAGGCTGGAGAAGGAGATTTGGTTGATTTTTAAGCAGTGATATATCGGTCTTGGGAATTTTCGATTCGGCAATGCAGAGAGCGATTTATTGGGTTACATTCCGTGCTATGGCAGTCCTTGATCTATTTAATGCGTCAGTGCAGCGGAGAAATCCCTTTGCATTTGATTTTTAATCCTATCCTAGGATTCTGGAGGCGCTGGCAAGGCTAGATTTTAATATATATCCCTGGGGCTGGTTTAGCTCACTCGGCTAAATCGCTGGCTTTTTACAGCAGACCAAGCAGGCCAGCAGCACGGTTCCCGTACCAGCCTCCCCGGACAGGCGCCGGAATGTGGTGACTTAGAGCTTTTCACAGTAACTTCATTGAAGCCTACTCGTGACAATAAGCAATTTTCATTTCATTTCATTAAGGGTCCTTGGGAAAGTTTTGATGTGAAGCATCCTTGAATAGCTGCAGTCCATGTGGCGGAGGTATATCTGCAATATTGCTAGGCAGGGAGGTCCAGAATTTTGACTCGGCGACAGTGAAGGATTGGCAGTATATTTCCAAATCAGGATGGTGAGTGTCTTGGAAGGGAACTTGCAGGTGTTGGTGCACCCATACATCGATACAAACACATACACACTCTCACTCTCTCACTCGCTATTTCTCTTACATCCTCACACAAACGAATTCTCTCACGCGCATAATCACAATACTTCTTTCAAATATACACACTGTGCCTCACACACAATCACACACTCACAATCTCACTCTCAGACACACTGTGATGATCTCTCACTCACGCGCTCTCACTCACACACGCTCTATCTCACACGCACTCTCTTTCACCAAATCTCTGACACACTTTGCCTCACTCTCACACCCACTCTCAAATGCACAGGCCGTCTCTCTCCCTCACCTACAAGCATAATCGCTCTTCAAACGTAGCATTTTTTTCTTTCAGGCTCTCTCTCACACATATTCCCTCTTATATACATATACAATATCTCAGACGCACACAAACTCACCAACACATTATTACTCTCTCACTCTCTCGCTTACACGCTCTCTCAAACGTGCACCCTGGCACATGCCCTCTCTCTCTCTCTCTCATGGACACTGTCTCATTCTCTCTCTCTGTTGACAAACAAACTATTTCTCTCTTTCAGGCATGCAGTATCTCACACTCTCACACATTCTCTCTCTCTCTGACACACACACTCTCTCATCCGCACATTCTTTCTCTCACACACTCCCTCTCTATGGCAGACACACTATCTCAGACACACAGATCTCTCTCTCCCACACACAGTCTCACATCCATAATCGCTCTTCAAACAGAATCATTCCTTATTTCACACACATAATCTCAAACATACTATCTCTCTCCCTTTCTCTCACACACACTTCCACAGACACAAACACGCACCCGGTCACACACATACATTCTCTCACCTGCTCGCTCTCATGCACATTGTGTCACGTGCCTCTCTCAAACAATCTCTCTCTTTCGCACATGCACACTCTCATACACAAACACATACATACTCACACAAGCACTTATTTCTCTCTCTGACACACACTGGTACATACATACCTCGTGAACACACTTTCTTTCACTCAAACACAGACATGTTGAGGGCATTTAAAAGTTTATTGGATAAGCATATGGATGATAATGGCATCGTGTAGGTTAGATGGCCTTTAGTTTTTGACTTCCCATGTCGGTGCAACATCGTGGGCTGAAGGGCCTGTACTGCGCTGTATCGTTCTATGTTCTATGTTCTATGTTCTTTGGCATACTCTATCACATGTTCTCAGAAACACACAAACGTGCCCACACATTCTGTCTCTCTCTGACACACGTGGTCTCTCTCTCACTGTCTGAGGTACACACCCACGTGCTCTCTAATCTCTCACACACACTCACATACACACACAATCTCGAATTCACGCACACAATCTTCCCATTACACACTCTCACACACATTGCCTCTCTCACTCACACACAAAATCTCTCTCACACACATCCCCTCACACATACTTACACAGAAACTCTCCCTTGCAAATTATTTTATTCTCCCTCTAACACCTATCTCACATACATACACGTACTCGGTCTCTCTCACACACACAGGAACACACACATAGGGGCACACAGGAACACACACATATGTTCAAACACACATACTCAGGAGCACACGCACACACATCACACACACAGCAGCACACAAACAGGAACAGATACACACACTCACAGACACACAGTAACATGCACAAGGGGATACAGAGGGACACACACACACACACAGGGACAGACACACGCTCACACACACACACATGAACACCTAGGAACACGCACACAGGGATACACACACACAAGAACGCACAGACAGCTGAGTGTGACTGTTCGTGACATCAAGGCAACATTTGAACCAGTGTTGCATCAAGGACCCCGAACAAAACTGAAGTTTATGGGAATCGGGGGAAATTCCCCGCTGGTTTGAGTCATACCGAGTGGAAAGAAAGATGGTTTCGATTGTTGGAGATCAATCATCTCAGTTCCAGGACATCACTGCAGGGGTTCCTCAGTGTTGGCCCCATCATCTTTAGCTGCTTCAGCAATGACCTTCCAAAAGTCAGAAATGGGGATTTTGGCTGATCATTGAACGATGTTCAGCACCATTCATGACTCCGCAGTTACTGAAGCAGTCCATTGCTAAATGCAGCCAGATCTGGACTATATCCAGGCTTGGGCTGACAAGGGGAAAGGAACATTCGCACCAGACAAGTGCACGCAATGGACATCTCAAACAAGCGAAGATCGAACGATCACCCCATGCCATTCAATGGAATTACCATCGCTGAATGTCCTGCTGACCATTGACCAGAAACTGAACTGGACTCGCCATATACACTGTGTGGCTGTGACAAGAGGTCAGAGACTCGGAATTCTGCAACAAAAACACCTCCTGATGCCCCAAATCTTGTCCACCATCTGCAACACCAGGTTAAAGTCCAACAGGTTTGTTTGGAATCCCTAGCTTTCAGAGCGCAGCTCCTTCATCAGGTGAGTCACCTGAGTGAGACTTCTTACTGTGCTCACCCCAGTCCAACGCCGGCATCTCCATATCACCATCTGCATGGCACATTCAGGAGTGTGATGGAATACTCTCCACTTGTCTGGATGAATGCAGCTCCAATGACACAAAAGTAGCCCGCTTGATTGGCACACCATCGACAACCACTCCCTCCCTCCACCACTGAGGAACACTGGCAGCAGTGTGTAACACCTACAACATGCTCTGAAGGAACTGGTCATGGCTGCTTGGACGGCACCTTCAAAACTCACAACAGCACCATCTGTACAAGGACAGCAGACACATGGGAACATCACCAACTGGAATTTCTCCATCAAGCCTCTCACATTGTTCCTTCACTGTCCATGATTCAAAATTCTGGAGCTGCCTCCCAAACACCACATGGACTGCAGTGGTTGAAGAATGAAGCTCACCACCACCTTCTCAAGGGCAATGAGGGATGGGAAATAAATGCTGGCCCAGCCAGAGACGTCTGCATCACAAGAATTAAGAAAACACACTCTCTGACACAATATGACAATAATTTTACGGCCTGAAATTGCCATTTTCAACATGAAAATCTATTAAGTTGCAGGATGGTTCATTGTTCCAGTTCCGAATTGTTTTGTACAGAATGAAATTACACCGACATTAAAGCAGCTGTCCAGTGATCTACACTGCTGTCTGATTTTACACAGCCGGTGTTACTGAAAGTATTAAAGCAGCTGCCCAGTGATCTACACTGCTGTCTGACTGTACACAGCCGGTGTTACTGAAGTAGAGATGCCGGCGTTGGACTGGGGTGAGCACAGTAAGAAGTCTTACAACACCAGGTTAAAGTCCAACAGGTTTGTTTCAAACACGAGCTTTCGGAGCACGGCTCCTTCGGGCATCGTGCGACTATCAACAGGCAGGACTGTTCCCTTCCAGTTGGGGAACACTTCAGCAGTCAAGGACATTCAGCCTCTGATCTCCGGGTCAGCATTCTACAAGGAGGCCTTCAGGAGACGCGACAACGCAAAATTGCTGAGCAAAAACTTATAGCTAAGTTCCGCACGCATGAATGCGGACTCAACCGGGATCTGGGATTCATGTTGCATTACATTCGGCCCCCACCAACAAGCCTGGACTTGCAGAGGCCTACCGACTGAACTGGCTTGGGACAATTCACACCTCTTTAACCTGGAGTTACCTCTCTCTCTGCATCTTTGATGATTTGATTGCCTGCAGGTGCTCGCATTCCGGGGCATCTCTGACTGTGTCTATATAAACATTTCTGGAACAAGCCTTTCCATTCACCTGAAGAAGGAGCCGTGCTCCGAAAGCTCGTGTTTGAAACAAACCTGTTGGACTTTAACCTGGTGTTGTAAGACTTCTTACGGTGTTACTGAAAGTATTAAAGCTGCTGCCCAGTGATCTACACTGCTGTCTGACTGTACACAGCCGGTGTTACTGACAGTATTAAAGCAGCTGCCCAGTGATCTACACTGCTGTCTGACTGTACACAGCCGGTGTTACTGAAAGTATTAAAGCAGCTGCCCAGTGATCTACACTGCTGTCTGACTGTACACAGCCGGTGTTACTGAATGTATTAAAGCAGCTGCACAGTGATCTACACTGCTGTCTGACTGTACACAGCCGGGGTTACTGAAAGTATTAAAGCTGCTGCCCAGTGATCTACACTGCTGTCTGACTGTACACAGCCGGTGTTACTGAAAGCTGATCAATGTGTAGAATCAGGACAGGATGGATGGAGAGGAAGAGGAGGAGGTGGGGGTGGTGCAGCCGAATGGAGGAGCCCCCAGCTCGGCTGTGGACAACAGACAAGAGAAAGCTGAGCCTGAGCGGAATCTCATCCAGAGAAACATCGCCCGGCTTGGCCAGGAGTACCTGAATGATCACTCATTCACCCTCACTCACACTCACTCACCGTCACTCACACTCACTCACACTCACTCACACTCACCCACACTCACTCACACTCACCCACCGTCACTCACACTCACCCACCGTCACTCACACTCACCCACACTCACTCACACTCACTCACTGTCACTCACACTCACTCACGCTCACTCACCATCACTCTCACTCACTCACACTCACTCACTGTCACTCACACTCACTCACTCTCACTCACACTCACTCACCCCTTTTCACACTCACTCACAGTCACTCATACACACTGACTGATTAACCCATACTCATTTACCGACACTAAGTCACAATCCCTCCCTCAATCATCCACCCTCATGCATCCATACCAACTAACCCACATTCATTCACACACCCACACTCACCTATGCACATCGTCAATCACCAACCCTCATTCCCTTACCCTCACTCACTCACAGTAATCCATCCGAACTAACTCACCCTCCCTCACCCACCTTGTCATCCACATTCACTTCCTCACCCTCACTCACCAACCCTCACCCAGCCTCACTCACCCACCCTCACTAACCAACCCTCACCCACCCTCACTCACCCACCCTCACTAACCAACCCTCACCCACCCTCACTAACCAACCCTCACCCAGCCTCACTCACCCACCCTCACTTACCAACCCTCACCCAGCCTCACTAACCAACCCGCACCCACCCTCACTCACCCACCCTCACTAACCAACCCCTACCCAGCCTCACTCACCCACCCTCACTACCCAACCCTCACACAGACTCACTCACCCACCCTGACTAAACAACCCTCACCCAGCCTCACTCACCCACCCTCACTAACCAACCCTCACCCAGCCTCACTCACCCACCCTCACTAAACAACCCTCACCCAGCCTCACTCACCCACCCTCACTAACCAACCCTCACCCAGCCTCACTCACCCACCCTCACTAACCAACCCTCACACAGCCTCACTCACCCACCCTCACTAACCAACCCTCACCCAGCCTCACTCACCCACCTTCACTAACCAACCCTCACCCAGCCTCACTCACCCACCCTCACTACCCAACCCTCACACAACCTCACTCACCCACCCTCACTAACCAACCCTCACCCAGCCTCACTCACCCACCCTCACTAACCAACCCTCACCCAACCTCACTCACCCACCCTCACTAACCAACCCTCACCCACCCTCACTAACCAACCCTCACACAGCCTCACTCACCCACCCTCACTAACCAACCCTCACCCACCCTCACTAACCAACCCTCACCCAGCCTCACTCACCCACCCTCACTAACCAACCCTCACCCAGCGTCACTCACCCACCCTCACCCAGCCGCATTCACCCACCCTCACTAACCAACCCTCACCCAGCCTCACTCACCCACCCTCACTAACCAACCCTCACCCAACGTCACTCACCAACCCTCACACAGCCTCACACACCCACACTCAGTCACCCCACTCAAACTCACTCACCCTCATTCACCAACCCTCACCCACCATCACTCACTCACACTCACTCACCCACCCTCACTCACCAACCCTCACCCAGCCTCACTCACTCACACTCACTCACCCACCCTCACACTCACCAACTCTCACTCACACTCACTCACACTTACACACACTCAACCAGCCCACTCACACTTACTCACTCACCCCCACTCACCCTCGCTCACCAACAATCACCCACCCTCATTCACTGTCACTCACTCGCCCACTCTCACCCACACTCACTCTCTCACACTCATTCACCCACACTCAACCACCCCACTCTCACTCGCTCACCTTCACTCACCAACCCTCACCCACCTTCACTCAATCACTCCAACTCACCCTCACTCACCAACCCTCACCCATCCTCATTCACTCTCACTCACTCACCCACCCTCACCCTCACTCACTCACACTCATTCACCCACACTCAACCACCCCACTCACTCACTCATCCTCACTCACCGACTCACACTCACACTCACACACACTCACTCACCCACACTACTCACACTCAGTCACACTCACTCATCCTCACTCGCCAACCCTCATCCCCTCTCTCACACTCATTCACGCAACTACATTTACTCACTCCCACTCACCCTCACTCACCAACCCTCACTCACACTGACTCACACTCACTCACCCACAACCAACCACCCCACACAAACCCACTCACCCACTTTCAATCACTCACACTCACTCAACCACCCTTACTAATGGAAATCACTCAGTCCCTTCACTCAGCCACCGTCACTCACTCACACTCACTTATTCACTCACTCCACACAACTTAATTCACTCCCCTCACTCAACCAGTCTCACACGCCCAGCTTCGCTCACTTTTCATAACTCACGCACCCTCATTCACCCACACTCATTCGCTCACCCAATGTGATTCACTCACCCACACTCATTCACCCTCACTCATCCACCCTCATTCACTCAACTTCATTTACACGCCCTCACTGAGCCTCACCTTCATTCACCCACCTTCACTCACTCAGTAGGCCTCATCCACACATCCTCGCTCACCCACCATTACTCACGCAGCCACATTCATAAACCTCAGATCACCCAAAATCTCACTCAACACCAAACCACCCACTCATTTATTTACATGCTGTGGAGATGCTGGCGTTGGATTGGGTGAGCACGGTAAGAAATCTGACAACTCCAGGTTAAAGTCCAACAGGTTTGTTTGAAACACTAGCTTTCGCAGCACTGCTCCTTCCTCAGGTGAGTGAAGAGGTAGGTTCCAGAAATATATATACAGACAAAACTCTATATGTATGTTTCGGGAACATATCTTTTCATTCGCCTGAGGAAGGAGCAGTGCTCCAAAAGCTCGTGTTTGAAACAAATCTGTTAGACTTTAACCTGGTGTTGTAAGACTTCTTACTGTGCTCATTTATTTTCAACCACCACCGTCGCCCATGCATCCTCCCTCACTCACCAATCCATCCTCACTCATTTACAATTGCACGCCCATCCTCATGCTCCACACTCATACGCGCCCACCATTGTTCATGCACACACACTGACACACCCAGCCACCCTCTTCTCACTCCCGCCCTAATTCACACCCCTGCTATCTCACCCTCATTCACTTGTCCCCTTGCTCACTAAATGGGAGGAGTTAGTCTGCAATGAGAGAGGAAGAGAGAATTGGAGCGAGGAGTGAGAGCCAGTGTGCACGAATGTGGTGGCCTGGCAAGGGAGCAGTAAGACCCAGGAGAAAGAGAAGAGAGCTGGAGGGAACCGTCAGGGTCGGGGGCGGGGAGAATTGTAAAGAGGACGTGGGAAAATATCGAGGGAGAGGAACATGTCAAAGAGTCATGGAATAGAGCAGAGAGCCCTGGAAAAGGTAGAGAGTTGGGGAAATGTGCGGGAAGCCTCGGAAAAGGCAGAGAGCTGTGGAAAACTGCGGGGAGCCTGAGAAAATATAGAGAGCTGGGGAAAAGCACAGGGAGCCTGGGAAAATATAGAGAGCTGGGGGAAAGCATAGGAAGCCTGGGAAAATATAGAGAGCTGAGGAAAGGACAGGGAGCCTGGGAAAAGGCAGAGAGCCGGGGGAAAGCACAGGGAGCCTGGGAAAAGGCAGAGAGCCGGGGGAAAGCATAGGGAAGCTGGGAAAAGGTAGAGAGTTGGGGAAAAGCACAGGGAGACTGGGAAAAGGCAGCGATCTGGAGAAAGTACAGGGAGCCTGGGAAAAGGTAGAGGTTTGGGGGAAAGCGCATGAGCCTGGGAAAAGGTAGAAAGCTGGGAAAACGTGCAGGGAGCCTGGGAAAGAGTAGAAAGCTGGTGAAACGTGCGGGGAGCCTGGGAAAATGTAGAGAGCTGGGGAAAAGCGCAGGGAGACTGGGAAAAGGTAGAGAGCTGGGGGAAAGCACAGGAAGCCTGGAAAAGGTAGAGAGCAGGGGAAAAGTGCGGGGAGTCTGGGAAAAGGCAGAGAGCTGGGGAAAAGCGCAGGGAGTCTGGGAAAGGGCAGAGAGCGGGGGAAAGCACAGGGAGCCTGGGAACAGACAGAGAGCTGGGGAAGAGCACAGGAGCCTGGGAAAATGTATAGAGCTGTGGGAAAGCGCAGGGAGCCTGTGAAAAGGTAGAAAGCTGGGGAAAAGTGCGGGGAGTTTGGGAAAAGGTAGAGAGCTGGGGAAAATGACAGGAAGCCTGGGAGACGATATGGAGATGGGGGAAAGCACAGGGAGCCTGGGAAAAGATAGAGCTGGGGAAAAGCGCAGGGAGACTGGGAAAAAGTATAGAGCTGGGGGAATAGGACAGGGAGCCTGGGAAACGTTTGAGAGCTGGAAGAAAGCAAAAGGAGTCCGGAAAATGCAGGAAGCGGGGCGAAAGCTCAGGGAGACTGGGAAAAGGCTGAGAGCTGGGGAAAAGCGCAGGGAGCCTGGGAAAAGGCTGAGAGCTGGGGAAAAGCGTAGGGAGACTGGGAAAGGCTGAGAGCTGGGGAAAAGCACAGGGAGACTGGGAAAAGGTAGACAGCTGGGAAAAAGCGTAGGATGCCCGGGAAAAGGTAGAGAGCTGGGAAAAAGCACAGGATGCCTGGGAAAAGGTAGAGAGATGGGGAAAATCACAGGAAGCCTGGGAAAAGGTAGAGAGCTGGGGAAAATGACAGGAAGCCTGGGAGATGACATGGAGATGGGGGAAAGCACAGGGAGCCTGGGAAAAGATAGAGCTGGGGAAAAGCGCAGGGACCTGGGAAAAAGTATAGAGCTGGGGAAAAGTGCAGGGAGCCTGGGAAAATAAGGAGCTGGGGAAAAGCGCAGGGAGACTGGGAAAAGATAGAGCTGGGGAAAAGCGCAGGGAGACTGGGAAAAAGTATAGAGCTGGGGGAATAGGACAGGGAGCCTGGGAAACGTTTGAGAGCTGGAGGAAAGCAAAAGGAGTCCGGAAAATTCAGGAAGCGGGGCGAAAGCTCAGGGAGACTGGGAAAAGGCTGAGAGCTGGGGAAAAGCGCAGGGAGCCTGGGAAAAGGCTGAGAGCTGGGGAAAAGCGTAGGGAGACTGGGAAAGGCTGAGAGCTGGGGAAAAGCACAGGGAGACTGGGAAAAGGTAGACAGCTGGGAAAAAGCGCAGGATGCCTGGGAAAAGGTAGAGAGCTGGGAAAAAGCACAGGATGCCTGGGAAAAGGTAGAGAGCTGGGGAAAATCACAGGAAGCCTGGGAAAAGGTAGAGAGCTGGGGGAAATGACAGGAAGCCTGGGAGACGACATGGAGATGGGGGAAAGCACAGGGAGCCTGGGAAAGGATAGAGCTGGGGAAAAGCGCAGGGAGACTGGGAAAAAGTATAGAGCTGGGGAAAAGTGCAAAGAGCCTGGGAAAAGAAGGAGCTGGGGAAAAGCACAGGGAGACTGGGAAAATGCAGAGAGCTGGGGAAAAGTGCAGGGACCCTGGGAAAAGGTAGAGAGACGGGGAAAAGCACAGGGAGCCTGGGAAAATGTAGAGAGCTGGGGGGAAAGCGCAGGGAGCCTGGGAAAAGGTAGAGAGCTGGGGAAGAGCACAGGGAGACTGGGAAACGGTAGAGAGCTGGGGAAAAGCACAGGAAGCCTGGGAAAAGGTAAAGAGCTGGGAAAAAGCACAGGATGCCTGGGAAAAGGTAGAGAGCTGTGAAAAAGCACAGGATGCCTGGGAAAAGGTAGAGAGCTGGGGAAAATCACAGGAAGCCTGGGAGACGATATGGAGCTCGGGAAAAGCACAGGGAGCCTGGGAAAAGATAGAGCTGGGGAAAAGCGCAGGGAGACTGGGAAAAGTTATAGAGCTGGGGTAAAGTGCAGGGAGCCTGGGAAAAGAAGGAGCTGGGGAAAAGCGCAGTGAGACTGGGAACAAATAGAGCTGGGGAAAAGCGCAGGGAGACTGGGAAAAGGTAGAGAGCTGGGGAAAAGTGCAGGGAGCCTGGGAAAAGAAGGAGCTGGGGAAAAGCGCAGGGAGACTGGGAAAATGCAGAGAGCTGGAGAAAAGTGCAGGGAGCCTGGGAAAAGGTAGAGAGCTGGGGGGAAAGCGCAGGGAGCCTTGGAAAGGATGGAGCTGGGGGAAAGCACAGGGAGGCTGGGAAAAGGCAGAGAGTTGGGGAAAAGCACAGGGAGTCTGGGAAAGGGCAGAGAGTTGGGGGAAAACGCAGGGGGTCTGGGAAAGGGCAGAGAGTTGGGGGAAAGCACAGGGAGCCTGGGAAAAGATAGAGCTGGGGAAAAGCGCAGGGACCTGGGAAAAAGTATAGAGCTGGGGAAAAGTGCAGGGAGCCTGGGAAAATAAGGAGCTGGGGAAAAGCGCAGGGAGACTGGGAAAAGATAGAGCTGGGGAAAAGCGCAGGGAGACTGGGAAAAAGTATAGAGCTGGGGGAATAGGACAGGGAGCCTGGGAAACGTTTGAGAGCTGGAGGAAAGCAAAAGGAGTCCGGAAAATTCAGGAAGCGGGGCGAAAGCTCAGGGAGACTGGGAAAAGGCTGAGAGCTGGGGAAAAGCGCAGGGAGCCTGGGAAAAGGCTGAGAGCTGGGGAAAAGCGTAGGGAGACTGGGAAAGGCTGAGAGCTGGGGAAAAGCACAGGGAGACTGGGAAAAGGTAGACAGCTGGGAAAAAGCGTAGGATGCCCGGGAAAAGGTAGAGAGCTGGGAAAAAGCACAGGATGCCTGGGAAAAGGTAGAGAGATGGGGAAAATCACAGGAAGCCTGGGAAAAGGTAGAGAGCTGGGGAAAATGACAGGAAGCCTGGGAGATGACATGGAGATGGGGGAAAGCACAGGGAGCCTGGGAAAAGATAGAGCTGGGGAAAAGCGCAGGGACCTGGGAAAAAGTATAGAGCTGGGGAAAAGTGCAGGGAGCCTGGGAAAATAAGGAGCTGGGGAAAAGCGCAGGGAGACTGGGAAAAGATAGAGCTGGGGAAAAGCGCAGGGAGACTGGGAAAAAGTATAGAGCTGGGGGAATAGGACAGGGAGCCTGGGAAAAGGTAGAGAGCTGGGAAAAGCACAGGATGCCTGGGAAAAGGTAGAGAGCTGGGAAAAAGCACAGGATGCCTGGGAAAAGGTAGAGAGCTGGGGAAAATCACAGGAAGCCTGGGAGACGATATGGAGCTGGGGGAAAGCACAGGGAGCCTGGGAAAAGATAGAGCTGGGGAAAAGCGCAGGGAGACTGGGAAAAGGTATAGAGCTGGGGTAAAGTGCAGGGAGCCTGGGAAAAGAAGGAGCTGGGGAAAAGCGCAGGGAGACTGGGAAAAAATAGAGCTGGGGAAAAGCGCAGGGAGACTGGGAAAAGGTAGAGAGCTGGGGAAAAGTGCAGGGAGCCTGGGAAAAGAAGGAGCTGGGGAAAAGCGCAGGGAGACTGGGAAAATGCAGAGAGCTGGGGTAAAGTGCAGGGAGCCTGGGAAAAGGTAGAGAGCTGGGGGGAAAGCGCAGGGAGCCTTGGAAAGGATGGAGCTGGGGAAAAGCACAGGGAGGCTGGGAAAAGGCGGAGAGTTGGGGAAAAGCACAGGGAGTCTGGGAAAGGGCAGAGAGTTGGGGGAAAGCGCAGGGGGTCTGGGAAAGGGCAGAGAGTTGGGGGAAAGCACAGGGAGCCTGGGAAAAGGTAGAGAGCTGGGGAAAGCACAGGGAGCCTGGGAAAAGGCTGAGAGCTGGGGAAAAGCATAGGGAGCCTGGGAAAAGGCTGAGAGCTGGGGGAAAGCACAGGGAGCCTGGGAAAAGGCTGAGAGCTGGGGAAAAGCGCAGGGAGACTGGGAAAAGGCTGAGAGCTGGGGAAAAGCACAGGGAGACTGCGAAATGGTAGAGAGCTGGGAAAAAGCACAGGAAGCCTGGGAGACGATATGGAGATGGGGCAAAGCACAGGGAACCTGGGAAAAGATAGAGCTGGGGAAAAGCGCAGAGAGACTGGGAAAAGGTATAGAGCTGGGGAAAAGTGCAGGGAGCCTGGGAAAAGAAGGAGCTGGGGAAAAGCGCAGGGAGACTGGGAAAAGATAGAGCTGGGGAAAAGTGCAGGGAGCCTGGGAAAAGAAGGAGCTGGGGAAAAGCGCAGGGAGATTGGTAAAAGGTAGAGAGATGGGGAAAAGCACAGGGAGCCTGGGAAAGGGTAGAGAGCTGGGGGGAAAGCGCAGGGAGCCTGGGAAAAGATGGAGCTGGGGAAAAGCGCAGGGAGACTGGGAAAGGCAGAGTGCTGGGGAAAAGCACAGGGAGCCTCGGATACGGCAGCGAGCTGGGATGGGGGGGGGGGGAACACATGGAGCCTGGGAAATGGTATAAAGCTGGGTTAAAGTACAGGGAGCCTGGGAAAAGGCAGAGAGCTGGGGAAAAGCACAGGGAGCCTGAGAAAAGGCAGAGAGCTGGGGAAAAGCACAGGGAGCCTGGGAAAATGCAGAGAGCTGGGGAAAAGCACAGGGAGCCTCGGAATGGGTAGCGAGCTGGCCGGAGTGGGGTGGGGGGGGGGGGCGGGGGGTGGGGTGGGGGGGGGGGGGGGGGACACGGAGCCTGGGAAATTGTATAAAGCTGGGTAAAGTATAGGGAGCCTGGGAAATACGAGAGCTGAGTAGTGAGCAGGTGAGATGACCAGAGAGCTGAGCGCAGACAGGGGAGAGAATCTGCAGGAACACGGGGAAAAGTGGTAATTGCTGGGCCAAAGCCAATAATCAGGGGGCAAAGTGCCATGTTCTGGGGAAAAGCACAAAGAGCAAGTGGAAAGTTCCAGAAGCTGAGGCAAAGAGCAAACAACCTGGAAAGATGCAGCTGGGCAAATTACAGAAGTGGAGGAAAGATCAGAGAGCTGGGAAAAGCGCAGAGAGCTGGGAAAAGGACAGGAAGCTGGTTATCACGGATACATGGAATGCGGAGTTCATCCCACAATCTGCTCCGCCATAATCATATTGAATGGTGCAGGAGACCTGAGGGACGGAATGGCCGCATCCCGCTTTTAATGTCCAGGGTCCTGTAATTGGAGAATTTTGGAGTTACTTGCACATGTGCTCAAACGTAGAATTTTATAGTCATTATTTAAATACCTGGATGATTTTTCTGAAGCAAAGTCACGACTCCCTGTTTTGGGGAGTGGGGGTAGTGAGGTGGAGAGAGGGGGGGACATCAGTCAGTTTGAACACAGGCAATTTCCAAACAGCAATGACCGAAATGAAGAGACAACTTCTTTATCACAAAGTGCTGTTGGTGGAAAAAACATTGGTGTCATAAATAATGGGGAAACCCTCCGCTCTGCTCATTGAAAGGAATGAATGGTACATTTTCAGATGACACCATAATGCTAATTTCTGCAAGGTGTTAGAAATGGAGAAAGAGATGTGAGTTTCTAAAGAGGGAATAAACAAATGGTGATTCTCAAAAGTTAGAAGTAACAGAAGCTCAAGTATGGATGCAGTTTTAATGCGAACGGTTTATGATAAATTTGTAACTTTATCCAAATTCTAAGTTGTATGATACCTTAATGACAAATCCCAGAGTCTAACTTGTTCAATTGGCCATTCTCTCCCAGCGACACCGTCTCCACCCACTCTCTACAGCCTGGTCTCCTGTCAGCAACACAACACCGACGGCTCCGTCACCTACGGCTGTTTGGCGATGGACTACTCCCCAGAAATCACCAGCCTTACCTGGAAGAAAGATGGGCAGCTGATCAGCACTGGAGTTAAGGAATACCCGTCAGTGAGAAACAAGAAGGGAACCTACACCCTGAGCAGCCAGTTAACCATCACCGAGTCAGAGGGGGAATGCAGCAAAATCAGCTGTGAGGTTCGACACAGCGGCTCAGACAAGAGCATTGGAATGACATGTAAGTGTTATGGAAACTGCGCGAAGCAGAACCGCTGTGATTACTTTATTTACACCTTTGGCTATAACATATTTATGATAAAGTGTGCTGTTCTGATTCCTGAGGAAAATATTGGCCGCAGTAACAGTTAAAATATAATAAATCATTTTATTTATCACACCATCTTCTGCAAGAAATGTCTAAATTGTGTTTCTTGAAGGCCCGCCTGGTGTCCCTCCAAATGTTATCCTCACCGTGAGTTCCAGTGAAGAAATCACAAGACAGAAATTTGCAACCATCGTCTGTTCAATTAACGATTTCCAGACCAATTCAATCACGGTAAAGTGGCTGAAGAAAGGACAACCCATGGCTTCAGGAATTGTCACCTCTCCCGCCTGTGAAGTGAACGGGAACTTCTCGGCGAGCAGTCGGCTGACAGTCTCTGCTGGGGAATGGTTCAGCAAAGCGGTCTATACCTGCCAGGTCACTCATCAAGAGGTCACCCAAAGTCACAACATCACCGCGTCTGGTAAGAGACACAAACAGAGGAAACAATAAATCATCCTGCACTCTGATGTTAATCCAAATCAGGAATTTATTAAAATCAGGACAAAGCACAGAATAACTTCTAATTTACTGCCATGTAGTTTGTGTTTCATTCTGATGTAAGAGCTGCATTTGGATTGCTCACCATTCAGGATTTGATCAGCAGAGAAATAAATGTTTCCCTCTAATTTGAAGTCATTTAGTGAGTGAGGTGGATTTGATATCAGCCTTATCCTGAGACAGCTGATTATATTTGAGAGGCAGTGGGTGTCTGAACCCCTTTATTGATAACAGCTCCAAGGAAAATTGTTGGAAAGTTCATTCAACCTATTTGTAAATCAGCCTTCCGTATTAGGTTTCCGAGATCAGGATTGGAATATTTGTATTGGGAATGCTGCAATACTCGTTCATTAGAATGCCATTGGTGCTGACTGTATTTCACAATGAGAATCGTTTAAGATGACCAAACTGGTTTTCCATTGTGTACAGAAGATTAATGGCGATCATTAGAAGTTTCGAAGTTGATTTATTCCCATTGAGTGAGTGAAGGCTGAATCCTTCTGTCCTGATTCTGAAGATGAAACTTGTGTTGATTTTCATGTTTTCATTCACAGATCCTTCTGATTGTATTACCGCCTCAGTAACAATACTGCCACCACCAATAGAACAGGTCTTACTGGAGGCGACTGTCACCTTAACCTGCGTCATTTCGAATGGTCCTTATGGAGTCAACGTGTCCTGGAGTGAAGCGAAGAAGCCGCTGAAATCAGAGATTGCCGACCAGCCTGGGGCAGATACTGAGAGCGTGGTCAGCAAATTAAACATCTCGACACAAGCCTGGCTGAGTGGGGCTGTGTTTGACTGTGTGGCGAGCCATCAGGACCTGCCAACTCCTTTAAGAATTTCAATCCACAAAAAAATAGGTGAGCGGTGAAACTGAAGCAATAAGTGAGTCATTGTGTCTATTTCTAGTGTCAGTGCAGCGGTCAGTATTTAGTATTCAGTGTATTTATGGTCCATTCTGATTGGTAATTCCACGACTAAAAATTTTGGGCCTGTTGATCTTAAGGGGGAAATTGCTACGTAGATGAAGGAACAATGAATTAAAAGCAGTGATATGGGGTTTAGACGGAGCTAGACCAATGGCCACAAGACGTAGGAGCAGATGTAGGCCATTCAGCCCAACAACACTGATCCAGCCTTCAATGAGATCATAACTGATCTGATGTGATGATCTTCAACTCCTCTTTCCCGCCTTCTCCCGCTGTTACCAGACACCTAAACGACCCTCTTACGGACTGACCTCATTAACACTACACCTCTGTATGCTTCACCCGATGCCGGTGTTAAGTAGTTACATTGTGTACCTTATGTTGCCCTGTTATGTATTTTATTTTATTTCCCTTTCTTTTCATGTACTGAATGATCTGTTGAGCTGCTTGCAGAAAAATACTTTTCACTGTACCTCGGTACACGTGACAATAAACAAAATCCAATCCCATATCTCTCATTGGTTTAAAATATGTCTCTCTCAACCTTGAACATACTGAACAACCCAGAATCTACAGCCCCCTGGGTTAAATAATTCTACAGCTCCCCGACGCTCTGAGAGAGGAAATTCCTTCTCATCTCTGTCTTAAATGGGCGAACATTGACTATGTGATCCTGCACTCTGGTCCGAGATGCTCCCACAAGGGAAAACAATCTCACAGCGACTACACTCCGAAGCTCCCTGAGAATCTTTCATGTCTCAATTAGGCCGCCTTCATTCTTCTAAACTCCAATCAGTCCAGGCCCAGCCTACTTAACCTCTCCCCATAAGAAAATCCCTCCATACTCGGGATCAACATCGTGATCCATCTCTGGACTGCCTTCAAAACCAATCTGTCTTCCTTAGATAAGGGCACCAAAACTGTTCAAAGTATATCAGGTGTAGACTAACTAATGCCTTGTATAGTTTTAGCTCGACTTCCCCATGTTTATATTCTATTCCCTTTGAAATAAATGTCAACATTCAAATTGTCTCCATATTACCTGCAGAACTTGCGTTTTGTGGTTTCTGCGCGAGGACCCCCAATTCCCCCGTTACCTCAGCTTCCTACAGTCTTTCTCCAGCTAAATAATATTCCGTTATGTTCCTCCTCCTACCAAAGTGTCTCACCTCACATTTCTCAACATTATGTTCCATCTGCCAAGTTTTTACTCAGTAACTTAAGCTGTCTCTATCCCTCTCTAGCTTTTCTGTAACCTCACCACTTGCCTTTATATTTTTGTCATCTGCAGCCGTAGGAATAGTACATTCATTTATTAAACACAGTTTTGAAATTTATGTATATTACATCTACTGCCCCCCTTTCTCTAGCTTTCTCCTTATCACCTCAAATAAGGGCAATAAATTTGTCAGGCATGATTTCACCTTCACGAAGCCGGGCTGACTCTGTTTGATTATATTGTGTATTTCTAAATGCTCAGCTATTGGATCCGTTATAATGGACTCGAACCGTTTCCCACTGACAAATGTTAAGGTCACTGGCCTATACTGTAGTTCTCTGTTTTTGTCTCCCTCCCTTTTGAATAAGGGTGTGACATTGGCAGTTTCCCAATCCTCTGGGAGTAAGGTGGGAGGAGCCTGGTGTGGAGTTTAGACACCAGCACAGAACAGTTGGGCCGAATGGCCTGTTTCCCTGCTGTACACTTTCTGAAAATTTCGAATCCAATATCCGTAAATTCTCAGGGAAAAGGATTGTGTCCACCTCTGCTCCGAGCTGGGAACCAGGACAGATCCTAAAGTGGAAAATGGAAACCTTTAAAATCCAACACAAAACACATTTCTCCCACATCTAACCCGCGGTTCCATTGTCTCCGGAATTCCCCATTTTATTGACATTTATTGTACATTTTCTGCAGATCCCAATCCGCGGGAACCGTCCGTCTCTGTCCTCCTGCCCTCGGCTGAAGACGTCTCCGCTCAGAGATTCGTCTCCCTCAGCTGCTTAGTGAGAGGTTTCTCCCCCCGAGAGATCTTCGTCAAGTGGACCGTCAATGACAAGCCGGTGAATCCCGGGAACTACAAGAACACCGAGGTGATGGCGGAGAACGGCAATAGCTCCTTCTTCATGTACAGCCTGTTATCCATTGCAGCGGAGGAGTGGGCCAGCGGCGCTTCTTACTCCTGTGTGGTGGGACATGAAGCCATCCCCTTGAAGATCATCAACAGAACGGTTGATAAATCCAGCGGTAAACCCAGTTTTGTGAACATTTCCCTCGCTCTGATGGACACCGTTAATTCATGTCAATGAGAATCTATTGGTTATATTTTGAACTAAAATAAAATAATAAAGATTGTTTTCCTCCAATTGTGATTTAAATGTACAGCCGCCTAATTAATGGAGCTTCCACTTTGCTGATATTAGATCTGTTCAATGAGACCCGGATTTCTACAGGTCTCGGCCCCAAGTCTGATACAATCAGAGCTCCCAGCTCAGATACACCCTGGGTTAGAGACAGAGTAAATCTCATTCATTCCAGGATTCAGCAAAATATCTTCATTGACTTTCCTCCCGCTGAGGAGAAATCGGATCATTCCCCATTTCAGACAAACAAACACATCACATTTAGATCTCGGTGTTCCTGCTTTTCTCATTGTCCACCCCTTTAAAATTAATGTCACCTTTAAATTGCTGTAACACACCCACTGGGAACTGAATTGAGGATCACACAGAAACATGGACCAACAATGCCCAGTCAATGAGAGGGCAAAGTGAAATTGTTAATCCACTATACCCGCACTTCCCCAACAGAGAGAGGGGTAGGGGCATTAGTTAGTCCACTGTAACCCACTTCCCCAACAAAGAGAGGAAGAGGGGCATTACTTAATGCACTGTACCCCCACTTCCCAGGCAAAGAGAGGGGTAGGGGCATTAGTTAACACAGTGTACCCCCACTACCCAGGCAAAGAGAGGGGTAGGGGCATTAGTTAACACAGTGTACCCCCACTACCCAGGCAAAGAGAGGGGTAGGGGCATTAGTTAACACACTGTACCTCAATTTCCCCAGCAAAGAGAGGGGGAGGGGCATTAGTTAACACACTGTACCCTCACTTCCCCAACAAAGAGATGGTGGGGGCTGAGTTAATCCACTGTGCACCCTCTTCCAACAATGAGTGGAGCGGCATTATTTAATCCACTATACCCACACTTCCCCAACAAAGAGAGCTAAGGGGCAATGCTGACCCATTTTACCTCCACTTTCCCGACCAAAAGAGGAGGAAGGTGACGATTGAACTCTCTGTATCTCCACCTCCAGCAGGGAGAATCCAAAGGCAATTTGCTGAGCTGACCAGAGAGAGGGAGATTATTAACTCAATACTTCCCAGTCCCCAAGCAGGGAGTTTGGAAGTAAACGGTTCTCTAGACTAAGAACTCAGTTACTGACATTACAAGGCGGCATGTAGCTTACTGGCTGAAGGCTTTAAAAGACAATCATGATAAAGATGTTCTTAAAGTATCTATTTATGCAACAGCATTTTTAACACCCTTGTTCCTCTTATCCGTATGCTGAGACCGATTCCCCAGAATCCAAATCCAGACTGGTGATTGAATTCTCGCTGGGTTTTCACTGTTCTCTCCTGAGGCACCTCCTTGTATTTTTGCATTAGGACACCTGATGTCAGCTTGCAACTCACAGAAAACACATTTATATGCAGAAAGTTCAACATATTCTACATCGGTACCAATAATACCCACAACTGGCAAAGCTACAGGCAGCTGATACAAATACACAGACAGATAAACAGACACAGACACTACACACACATGCACACAGACCCACAAACACACACACGCTCACACGTGGACACAAACACACACATGGACACACACATAGAAACACATGCATAAACATACACCCAGGCACAACGAACCACACATATTTTGACACAAAAACACACGCAAAGGTGCGCAAAAATTCACAAACATGCACATAAACACAAACAAGCCCACATTTATACAGAGACAGACACACGTGCACATCCACACATAGACACACAAATCCACACACACAAGTGGCTACACAAATGTACACAGACACATACAGCCACATGTCCACAAACATATAAAACCAGACAAGCAGACTGACAGAAGAATATTAAACACAAATGTAACCAATAACATGTACATTAGCAGAATTTCACGATGACAGAAATATTTCCATTTAGAGACAATAATCCACACTAACACACTTATGGACACACGTAGACACATATTAGCAGACTCGTACACACGCTAACACGAACACAAATGAATACACATAGAATCATCAATACACATCAATAGATAGTTATAAACAACCATCAACGAATAAATAGCACTGCTGCCTCACAGCGCCATAAACCCGGGTTCAATTCCAGCCTTGGGTGATTGTCTGTGTGGAGTTCCCACGTTCTCCAGTGTCTGTTCCTGTTTCCTCCGCCTGCTCCGGTTACCTCCCACAGTCCAAAGATGTGCAGGTTAGGTGGGTTAGCCAGGCTCTATTACCCCTTAGTGCCCACAACGTTAGGTGGGGTTACGAGGTTCTGGGGACAGGGCAGGGGCATGCGTCCAGGTAGGGTGCTCTTTCGGAGGGTCGGTGCAGACTCAATGGGCCGAATAGCCTCGTTCGGCACAGTCGGGATTATCCGATGATGATTCTGTGATGAAATACGCGCATCTACAAACAAACACACACACAAACGCACTTACCCAGACACAAACATTAAGACAATGACATGCATGTTGAACGTATAAAGACACATTAACACTTTTATCACTGGGCAGGGAAGTATAAACTTATATTAACACAGGCATTAATATATAAACATAGATTTCAACACACAAACACACACAATAAAACACTCATATATAAACATTGACTTAAGATAAATTTACACAAAGGCGCTGACACACAGATATACAGATCAATACTCATTGACACATGAACACACACAATGACACTTATAAAGACATCGCGACACACAAATGAAGAGTAAAGAAACACGAATTTCGCATCTACACAGACACAAAAGCTAAAGAACAAACACAAACGTCAGACAAGGGCGGCACGGTGACGCAATGGTTAGCACTGCTGCCTCAGGATCCCGCTCCTGGGTCTCTGTCCCTGTGGAGTTCCCCGTGACCCATGGGTCTTACCCCGACAACCCAATGATGCGCAGGCTAGGTGGATTGGCCATGCTAACTTGCCCCATAATTGGAAGAAAAAAGTTAGAGATCGATTTCCGAGTGTCATGAACTCAACAGTAGATATGCAATGAAAATATATTAAAGAATGAATTAGCAGCGGGAGAAAATGATACGGGAATATTAAAAACAAAACGTGTATTAAATTAAATTTAAAATGCTTATTGTCACGAGTAGGCTTCAATGAAGTTACTGTGAAAAGCCCCTAGTCGCCACATTCCGGCACCTGTCCGGGGAGGCTGGTACAGGAGTCGAACCGTGCTGCTGGCCTGCTTGAAAAGCCAGTGATTTAGCTGAGTGCGCTATTATTAGCTCTGTCTGGGAAAGGGGAGCCTCTATTAACCAGCCTCTATTAACAAACAATCTGATTATATTTATTCGGCTCTATTCCCGTAGATACCACAGACCACACCTGGACTGAAGACGATGAGGATGATAATGGGAACATCTGGACAACCGCTTCCACATTCATCACCCTGTTCTTCCTGAGCATTTCCTACAGCGCTGCAGTCACTCTGGTGAAGGTGAGAAGATTCAATCCACTCACACTTCAAACTGACAGAAGTCGTTTAAAAACACTAAATGTTTGATTGATTAAAAACTCTAACATCAATGTCCCAGATCATAAACATCTGCTTCATCATTTTCTCTCTCTTTTACAGATCAAGTGATGGGTTGACGTTCGGATGCTGTAGATTTCCCTCAGCTGTTTATTATGATCTGTGTGTGACAGAAATACAATATCTCCTCTTGGTGACTCTAACAGTAAAATCCTCTCCGTTTATTATTCTGCATCTGTAACTGAGACAATCATGGACAGTATTTCTGCTTTTCAGTTTGAAATGTACGAGATAATTTTGGCTGTATTGTAATTGTAGCTAGTAATTTCTTTCAATGTCATGTCTAAATAAGTATCTTATCACGTACCTTATTTACAACAGTTACCTTCCCTTTATGTTGAGCTCCTGTTCTCTCTTGTGTCTGTTACAGTTGTACATACATTTGGCAGCTCAGAGGGCATGTGTTATGTTCTCACTGTGACCCTCAATCGTTCTGTTCCCTTTTGTAAACATCAAAATAAACTTTTGTGTAATATTTTCTCTGAAATTTTAATAAATATTGAATGAAAAATGAAGAAAATAAGACTAATCTGAACTCCTTTCTCTAAGGTCCATCAGCACCGCTCCATTTCCCCGGTTATACAGTTTTCTCCCCTTTCCCAGACAGATATTTCTCACCAGGCCTGTCTGGGATGTGTCTGAACTCAAGGCCCCTCAGTGAAAGAGCCACTGCGCCACCATGCGGCCCATTCGGGTTAAGACAACTTCACCTTTGCCTTTTTATGGTAAACCCCAGAGACAGAATGATTTCACAGCTGAAGAATTCCACAGATTCACTACCCTCTGATGGAAGAAATGTCTCCTCACCTCTGTCCTAAATTTGAACCCCTTCCTCTGAGATTATGCCTCTGGCCCTAGACTCTCCCACAAGAGGAAAGAAGATGATTTTTTTAGGCTGTGTAACTGGTTGAAGCTCTTTCCACAGTCAGTGCACTCAGATGTGTGTGGGTCTCGGGGCTTTTCCAGTCACACTGATGTTTGAAATCTCTTCCCACAGTCAGAACAGACAAACACATTGACAGTTTGTGATATTTAGATGCTAATGAATTGAGTGACAGTCAGATCTGGATGTTATATTTGGTTCGAGTTGCCCAGCTGCCAATCCTCCCGTTCTAATGCCTGAAAAAGAAGTTTACAAAAATGATCACCAGAAGAACAGGGTAGAAATTCACAACAGATCATTTTAGTTTCTATCAAACCTTCTTTCCTCTCTTGCTTTCCCCAAGCATGTGGTCCAGTCAAAATAAAAGTCCAAAATCAGCTAGAAACCACAACAAAAGTGTAACTGCCTGTGCGGAGTCTGCCTGTTCCCACCGTGTCTGCGTGGGATTCCTCCGGGTGCTCCGGTTTCCTCCCACAGTCCAAAGATGTGCAGGTCAGGTGTGGCCATGCTAAATTGCCCTTATGTTAGATGGGGTTGCTAGGTTACAGGGATGGGGTGGAGGTGTGGTCTTAAGGTAGGGTGCTCTTTCCAAGAGCCGGTGCAGACTTGATGGGCCGAATGGCCTCCTTCTGCACTATAAATTCTATAATTGTATCTCTATGTATTGAACAATCCAGGGAGGTAGGAGAGAGGCAGGGAAATGAGAGCTGGAAGGAAGGCGCGGGTTACATTAACGAACATGGTATCTCCAGGAGTAGGGAACGAGGAGAATAAAGACGAAAGACAGGAGCAACGGCAGAAGCAGAGGTGAGCGCAAGACGGCAGCGAGATCCGTCCGGGAGAAGCAAGCGACAACACCAACACCAAACCCATTCGAGTATTGCTCACTGTAATTGTTTCTCCTGCACCCGAATGTATATTTACCTCCCCAATCTCTCCACCCCCCCCCCCCCCCCCCCCGCCCGCAAACAGTCGCTTACTGATGTGTTGTAAATAATTTTGCCAGGTGTACAGAGTTGCTGCTGTTGAGCTGGTGCACAATACCCTACCAATTATTCTATTTTATTTTTTATTGTATTTTCTTAAATTATTCACTATTTTCTTTTCTTTGGTATGTTGGGGTGTGTCCTTCTCTTCTATACATGTGTGTGTGTGTGTGTGTATATATATATATATATGTTTCTTATCCTGTGTACATAACGGTAAATATACTTTGTTCAAAAACCCAACAAAAAACATTTACCAAAAAATATGTATTGATCAGCCAGTCAGCCTGAAATCTGCCTCACAATGTCCGGGTGATTGACGGCAGCTCCAGACCAATAGGAAGAGGAGGGGCGGTACTGGAGGGCAGAACGGGAGCGGCTGGTCCTCCAACCAATCGGAGTGAATGAGGGGCGGGGCCCGCTGTGATTGAAGCATGCGCAATGTGGGTAATGGCGATGTAGAAGGATGTCTTTTTCAGATCGGAAATCGGTATGAGGCGTTTAACAATACGGAGGGAGCGAGAGATCGCGGGGGTGGGCGGAAACGTTGTGTAAAGTTGTTGCAATCGCAAACCTCTGAAATGTTTACGGGACCCAGTTTGTACCGAGCTGAGCTGCAGCTCATCATCTTCGGCTCGGGTTAACGGCCGCCATCTTTATTGGATGTGCATCAGGGCGCATGCGCGTTTATCATCTTTGTCGGGGCGATGTTTCAATGAGTGGGAGGGGCTTGTTCCCCATTGTTCAGAATGGAGACAACTTGTCCATCAAACTGGATTCGTCTTTGAGTCCCAATGTCTTATTGATGGGGCAAAGCGGTGGCAGAGATGGAAAGAAAAGGAAGCCAATCCTGCTCTCCAGATTTCGCTGTCTCATTGTCCATCCTGCCTGATGTGTCCAAAGCTCTGTGGCCCTGTTCAGCCACATGAAGACCCAGGGCAGAAACTCACAACCCTAAGTCAGCATGACCCTCAAATCAGGGGACTGCTGATGACGAGGGTCAGTGTGCAGCGGCGGGGGGGGGGGGGGGGCGAGGCGGCATAAGCGGTAATCCTGGACCAGGGAGCAGGAAGAGAGGTTGTGAATTTCTATACTGAACTGACTAATTGATTTTGGAAACTCCTTTTATAGGGGATTAGTCAGGGAGGATTTACACACAGCAAACTCAAACCAGGAGAAATGTTTATCTTTCCTGAATTTTATTTCTGGACTGACAGTGATGCCTTTGTAAACTTCTTTCACAGGGACTTAGAAAGGGACAGGAAACTCACAATCAATCCTCACATCAAATTCTGACAGCACTTTTCTGGTGATCAGGACCTGGAGATTATTGACCTTTGTGTGTAAGCATTGAGTTCAAATCATTACCACACTGTGTAAATTTTCTTCCTCATATCTCCCCTGTAGATCTTGCTCACAATCTTAAATCTGTGTCCCATAATCCTTTTACAATCTGCTATTGAACAGCTTTTCTTTACCTTTTGCTGGGTTTGCCGTTGTCATTTCCGGTGCCTGGGTCGATGACGGGAGGTCTATCTGGTTTCAATCCCTTTTCCTGTTTTTGTAGCGGTTGAATGGGCTTGGACCAGTTCAGTTCAGATCCAGAAAACAGTTGAAATCTCCTCCAAGAATTAATTGATGTGTATCCATGTATGGGGGAACAATTCTTTTTACAAATGCCACATTATCCTAGTTAGGGGCATAGCCATTCACCAGCATCACCAATGTACCCGCCAACCACCCACTGACTACCGTGGTTACATTGCTGCCTCACGGCGCCGGGATCCCAGGTTCGGGTCTCTGTCTGTGTGGAGTTTGCACATTCTCCCCGTGTTTGCCTTGGTTTTGGCTCCACAACCCAAAGATGTCCAGGGTAGGTGGATTGGCCATGCTAAATTGCCCCTCAATCGGAAAAAATGAATTGGGCACTCTAAATTCATATTTAAAAAAAACATTAACACTGCAATGAAGTTACTGTGAAAAGCCCCTGGTCGCCACATTCTGGTGCCTGTTTGGGTACACAGAGGGAGAATTCAGAATGTCCAAATGACTTAACAGCATGTCTTTCGTGACTAGTGAGATTAAACCAGAGCACCCGGAGGAAACCCACAGTAGACACAGGGAGAACATGCAGACTCCGCACAGACAGTGACCCAAGCCAGGATTCGCACCTGGGATCCTGGAGCTGTGAAGCAACAGTGTTACCCACTGTGCTACAGTTACTACCCCTTAAAACATGTTGCTTGGCCAACAGAAAACATTATCAAAGGGCTTGTCCGGGATTTGAACCCGGGGCCTCTCGCAAATTTCGAAACCAAAACACCCGAAGCGAGAATCATACCCCCAGACCAATGAGCCCCTCAATGAAGGCAGTCACCTCCTCTGGAGTCTCAAAATGAAAGTCCTTGGACTCATCTGCAACTTGTAGCTTTGCTGGGTAAACCACCCCGAATGGAACTCCTTTCTTAGATAGAGCAGCCTGAACCTTATTAAAGGCCGCTTGCTTCCTCACCAGCCGGCTCCCACATACTGGTAAATCCTCACTCGGATAACTGAGTGAATCCCTTCCCACACTCGGAACAGGCGAATGGTCTGTCGCGGGTGTGACGATGGTGATGAATTTCCAGCTCACATGGAGATCTGAATCCCTTCCCACAGTCCCCACATTTCCATGGTTACAGCATGCTGCTGGTGTCCTTGTCCCTCTCTACGTTTGACGATCAGTTGAACTCAAGTGTGTGTGTATCGGGTCTTTTTTCAGTAACGCTGATCTTTAAAAAAAATAAATTTAGAGTATCCATTTTTTTTTCCAATTAAGGGGCAATTTAGCATGTCCAATCCACCTACCCTGCACATCTTTGGGTTGTGGGGCTGAAACCCACGCAAACACGGGGAGAATGTGCAAACTCCACACGGACAGTGACCCGGGGCCGAGATCGAACCTGGGACCTCGGCACCGTGAGGCAGCAGTCCCAGTCACACTGATGTTGAAAATCTTTTCTTACAGACAGAGCAGACAAACATTTCTTCGTCTACATTCACAGGCCAATGATATTCAGGTCCTGATGAATGGAGTGACTCTGTTAAATCTTGCTGTGAAGTTTGATTTGAGTTTCCATTTGTAAATTCTCCCCTTGTAATATCCTGTAAGAGGAGTTTATAAAAGTCATTAGGGGCAGGCACGGTGGCTCAGTGGTTAGCCGAGAACCCGGGTTTGATCCCGGGTCTCTGTCCATATGGACTTTGCACATTCTCCCTTGTCAGTATGGGTTTCAACCCCACAATCCAAAAAGATGTGATGGATAAAATTACCCTTTAATTAGGACAAAATACAATTTTGTACTCTATATTTAATAAAAAAACAATAGTCAGCACTCAGTCCAGGATAGAAATTCTGAACAGACAATTCTAGTTTCTCTGGAACATTTTTCCCTCTCTTGTTCCCCCAAAGCTGTAAATCCTCGTCCCACTCACTCTCCGTCCTCCCTGGGCTGAAATCCAAACCCATCTCACCATCTGCACCATTTCTTTCCTCCACTCCCAGTTTTCTCCCTCCCCCTCCTCTGCCTGGGTTCAGTTCTCCAGCTTCTGTCTGCAGACTGACAATAAAATCAATGGGTCTCATTGGGGCCTCCAGTGGGTGTTTGTGAATACTCCCTGTCCACCTCCCTGGGTTTCCTTCCTCCCCACAGACCAGGGCCACGATTCTCTGGTCCGGCGTCAGAGTGCCGGCGCCAAAACAGGAGTACTTTACTCCAGCGCAGGTTTCGAGACCCGATTCCCGGGTCCTGGGGGGGCCAGAACGGCGCTGAAGTGGTCCATGCTGCTCCAGCTGCCGGTCCTGGATGTACCCCACGTCCATCCCCCACAGGCCGCCCCGGACCGTTCAACCCTGAGGTCCCACCGGGCCCAGAGCATGTTAGAACAGCGCCGGCGGGACTAGGATTTTTTCAGTCGGCCGGTCGGTCCATTCGGGCCGGAGAATCACGGCGCCGCCGGAGGATCGCCGCTATGGCTGTTTGCAGCGATTCTCCGTGCGGCACAGCACAATGCGCGCCTGCCCAATTTTTTACATGTGGGAGAATGGCGTTGAGGTGGTGTGGCGCAATTCGCGCAGTCCCCTGCCAATTCTCTGGCCCGGCAGGGTGTTGGAGAATCACGACCAGAGTCCTCTGATGATTTGAGCCCAACCTCGAATCACGTTAAATTTCAATTTAATTGGGAAACAAAATTAAATGAAATTTCGTGGCTCCACAAAGTGTTTCCAACTCCTGCCTCCCACCCCGTTAACAGGTGGATGCAATTATTTTTCTTACTGAAAGGGTGGTCTCTGGGGCCATGGTAGTGCTGTGGTTAGCACTGCTGCCTAATGGCGCTGAGAATCCGGGTTCGATCCTAGCCCCGAGTCACTATCCATGTGGAGTTTACACATTCTCCCCGTCTCTGCGTGTGTCTCACCTTCACAACCCAAAGATGTGCAGGGTAGGTGATTTGAACAAGCTAATTTTGCACCTTAATTGGAATAAAAGGTTGGTTACTCCAAATATATTTTTAACAACTCTTTCCTAATGTTTACAATGAAAGGTGTGGGTACCCCAGGACAGGGTTACATTTCAGGGACAGTAAATGGACAGGGATCCGTCTCATGTTCTTATCTGGTACAGATTAGATATATTAATTACAGTTCCGTAATAAAATTCATAATTATTTCTCGCCATGTACTATAAGACTGTAGCTACGTTATAGATTTCCAGCTATCTCTTCCCTCAGAGGGTTGTGTTGGATTTCTCTTCCACAGGGACCAGTTGTATCTGGGGGTCATTGAATATATTGAAGCACAAGTTAGACAGATATTTTATTGGCAATGGAGTTAAGGGTTATGGGGAACATGTAGGAAAATAGAGTGAAAGCTGAGATGAGGAGGGATTTCTTCACTCGAGGATGTGGTGAAGCTTTGGAATTCCCCAGAGGAATATGGAGCCTCAGTCATCAGGGATGTTCATGACAAATATTGATAGGTTTCTAGATACTGAAGATATCGAGGGATATGGGAATCGTGTGGGAAAATGGTGCTGAGGTGGATCGGCAAAGGATCTCATTGAATGGTTGAGCAGACTCGGTGGGCCGAATGGCCTACACTTGATCCTATTATAATCTCTGCGTCCTGGTCAGGAAGCAGTGAGCTGAACTTGGATCTGTCAATCAACATGAATCAGCCCTTCAGGAGAATTGGGAGGGTGAATATTAGATACAGCAGAGTGAGAATGGAGGGAGATTGTGTCGGATGGAGATTTACAGATTTTGGAAAAGGAGAGGAAATTATATTCCATAGGAAGTAGAATTGTCTTCTGAGTTTCTATCCTGTAATAACAGTGATGACTTTCGTAAATTGTTTTTAAAGGATATTAGAAGAGGAGGAATTATAGACAGAAATCTCAAACATCACGTCTCGATGTGACAAACTCACTCGATTCCTTCTGATCTGAAAACAACGGGCTCTGAACATCATCGACGAGAAGGAGAAATTTTTGTCCGATCTTTCGGCGTCAAAAGATTTGAAATATCAGTGTGACTGGAAAAGCACCGAGACCCACACCACACATCCGAGTGAGAGAGTTCCAGTGAACTCACTGCGAAAAGAGCTTCAACCAGACACACGGCCTGAAAAAAACATCACACCATTCACACTGAGGAGAGACAGTGCACATGTTCTGTGTGTAGACAAGGCTTCAACTGATTGTCCAATCTGGAGAGACACGAGGAGACCCAAAACATGGAAAAACCGTGGAAATGTGCTGACTGTGGGAAGGGATTTAGAGCCCCATCTGTGCTGGAGATTCATCGCCGCAGTCACACTGGGCAGAGGCCATTCACCTGCTCTCAGTGTGGGAAGGAATTCACTCAGTTATCCAGTCTGCAGAGACACCAGCGAGTTCGCACTGGGGAGAGGCCATTCACCTGCTCCCAGTGTGGGACGGGATTCAGTTCTTCATCCAACCTACGGAGACATCAGCGACTTCACACTGGGGAGAGGCCATTCACCTGCTCCCTCTGTGAGAAGGGATTCAGTGATTTATCCACCCTGCAGACACACCAGCGAATTCACACTGGGGAGAGGCCATTCATCTGCTCTCAATGTGGGAAGGGATTCAATAACTCGTCCAACCTTCGGAACCATCAGCGAGTTCACACTGGGGAGAGGCCGTTCACCTGCTCTCAGTGTGGGAAGGGATTTGTTAGTTCATCCACCATGAAGAGACATAAGCGAATTCACACTGGGGAGAGGCCATTCACCTGCTCTCAGTGTGGGAAAGGATTCAGTGATTTATCCACCCTGCGGAAACATCAGCGAATTCACACTGGGGAGAGGCCATTCACCTGCTCTCAGTGTGGGAAGGGATTTGTTAGTTCATCCACCATGAAGAGACATAAGCGAATTCACACTCGGGAGAGGCCATTCACCTGCTCTCAGTGTGGGAAGGGATTCAGTAATTCATCCAACCTTCAGAAACACCGGCGAGTTCACACTGGAGAGAGGCAATTCATCTGCTCTTAGTGTGGGAAGGGATTATATAGAAACATGAAAAGGGAGAGCAGGAAGAGGCCATTTGGCCCTTTGCGCCTGATCTGCCATTCATTATGATCATGGCTTATCATCCAACTCAATAGCTTAATCCCGCTTTCCCCTCCATATCCTTTGACCCCCTTCACCTTCAGTGCGATATCTAACTGCTTCTTGCAAACAAATAATGTATTGGCCTTAAAGTTTTCCTGTGGTAACAAATTCCACGGGCTCACCAGTCTCTGGTTGAAGAAATTTCTCCTCATCTCTGTCTAAATGGTCTCCCCCGTATCCTCAGATTGCGACCTCTGGTTCTGTACACTCCCACCATCGGGAAAATCTTTCCTGCATCTACCCTGTTAAGTCCTGTTCGAATATTATAGGTTTCTATGAGATCCCCCTCATTCTTCTGAACTCCAGCGAATACAAACCTAACTGATTCAATCTCTCATACGTCAGTCCCACCATCCCAGGAATCAGTCTGGTAAACGCTCGCTGCACTCCCTCTAGAGCAAGAACATCCTTCCTCAGATAAGGAGACCAAAATTGCACACAATATTCCAGGTATGGCCTCGCCACGGCCCTGTGTAATAATAGCAAGATATTCCTGCTCCTGTACTCAAATCCGCTCGCAATGAAGGCTAGCATACCATTTGCCTTCTTTACCGCCTGCTGTAGCTGCGTGCTTACCTTCAGTGGGCAGCAGAGCAGAGCTTCTGATTGGCTGTTCCGGGGAGATTTGCATACGTGCAGTGCGGTCAGCGTAAGTTGAAGGTGCACCTGCATCAGTGACCCGAGGAGTTCGACGGAAGGTGAGCATCCAGCAGAGGGCAGCAGAGCAGAGCTTCTGATTGGCTGTTCCGGGGAGATTTGCATACGTGCAGTGCGGTCAGCGTAAGTTGAAGGTGGTTTGTGAAGGGGCTGTTCTCGAGTGACAGCTTTACCCGAAACACTACTTACATAGTGTCTCCCACCCATCCTCCTCCTCTAACCAATAAAAAGCTCTGTCCGTTGGATTGCTAAACTAACAAGCTTTTTATTTTTTTATTTTTCAGTTGTTGGGAAGTTAGTCCAGTGGGAATGGAGGCTAGGGCAGTTGAATGTTCCTCCTGCAGAATGTGGGAGGAAAGGGTCACCTCTAGTATCCCTTCTGACTACATCTGCGGGAAGTGCACCCAACTCCAGCTCCTCGAGAGCCGCATTAGGGACCTGGAGCTGGAGCTGGATGAACTTCGGATCATTCGGGAGGCGGAGGAGGTTATTGAGAGGAGTTATAGGGAGGTAGTCACACCTCAGGTAAAAGAAGAAAGTAGATGGGTTACCGTCAGGGGAGGGAGAGGGAACCGGCAGGCAGTGCAGGGATCCCCTGTGGTCGTTCCCCTCTATAACAAGTATACCGTTTTGGATACTGTTGCGGGGGACGACTTACCAGGGGTAAGCAATAGGGCGCAGGTCTCTGGCACAGAGTCTGTCCCTGTTGCTCAGACGGGAAGGGAGAAGAGGAACAGAGCACTTGTCATTGGGGACTCCATAGTTAGAGGAACAGACAGGAGGTTCTGTGGGAACGAAAGAGACTCACGGTTGGTATGTTGCCTCCCAGGTGCCAGGGTTCGTGATGTCTCTGATCGTGTTTTTGGGATCCTTAAGGGGGAGGGGGAGCAGCCCCAAGTCGTGGTCCACATAGGTACCAACGACATAGGTAGGAAGAGAGATGGGGATTTGAGACAGAAATTCAGGGAGCTAGGGTGGAAGCTGAGAGCTAGAACAAACAGAGTTGTTATCTCTGGGTTGTTACCCGTGCCACGTGCTAGCGAAGTGAGAAATAAGGAGAGAGAGGAGTTGAACACGTGGCTACAGAGATGGTGCAGGAGGGAGGGTTTTGGTTTCCTGGATAATTGGGGCTCATTCTGGGGTAGGTGGGACCTCTACAAACAGGATGGTCTTCACCTGAACCAGAGGGGTACCAATATCCTGGGGGGGAGATTTGCTAGTGCTCTTCGGGGGGGTTTAAACTAATTCAGCAGGGGGATGGGAACCTAAATTGTAGTCCCAGTGTACAGGATGTTGAGAGTAGTGAGGTCAGGGATAGGGTTAAAAGTTCGAAAGAGGGCACCGGCAAGCAGGACGCTGGTTTGAAGTGTGTCTACTTCAACACCAGGAGCATCCGGAATAAGGTGGGTGAGCTTGCAGCATGGGTTGGTACCTGGGGTCTCGATGTTGTGGCGATTTCGGAGACATGGGTAGAGCAGGGACAGGAATGGTTGTTGCAGGTTCCAGGATTTAGATGTTTCTGTAAGAACAGAGAAGATGGTAAAAGAGGGGGGGGGGTGTGGCATTGTTAATCAAGGAAAGTATTACGGCGGTAGAAAGGACGCTTGAGGACTCGTCTACTGAGGCAGTATGGGCCGAGGTTAGGAACAGTAGAGGAGAGGTCACCCTGTTGGGAGTTGTCTATAGACCTCCGAATAGTCCCAGAGATGTCGAGGAAAGGATTGCAAAGATGATTCTTGACAGGAGCGAGAGTAACAGGGTAGTTGTTATGGGGGACTTTAACTTTCCAAATATTGACTGGAAATACTATAGTTCGAGTACTATAGATGGGTCAGTTTTTGTGCAGTGTGTGCAGGAGGGTTTTCTGACACAGTATGTAGACAGACCAACAAGGGGCGAGGCCACATTGGATTTGGTACTGGGTAATGAACCCGGCCAGGTGTTAGATTTAGATGTAGGTGAGCACTTTGGTGATAGTGATCACAACTCGGTTATGTTTACTTTAGCAATGGGCAGGGATAGGTATATACCGCAAGGCAAGAATTATAGCTGGGGGAAAGGCAATTATGATGCTATTCAGCAAGATTTAGGAGGTATAGGATGGGGAAGGAAACTGCAGGGGATGGGTACAATCGAAATGTGGAGCTTTTTCAAGGAACAGCTACTGCGTGTCCTTGATAAGTATGTACCTGTCAGGGAGGAAGTTGTCGAGCAAGGGAGCCGTGGTTTACTAAGGAAGTTGAAGCACTTGTCAAGAGGAAGAAGAAGGCTTATGTTAGGATGCCATGATGTGGAGGGATGGAGGTTCACTAGGTTAATCACAGAGCTGAAGGGGTTGGATTACGAGAACTTGAGTAGACTGGGACGTACTCATTGGAATTTAGAAGGATGAGGGGGGATCTTATAGAAACATAAAATTATGAAGGGAATAGGTAGGATAGATGTGGGCAGGTTGGTTCCACTGGTGGGTGAAAACAGAACTAGGGGGCATAGCCTCAAAATCAGGGGAAGTAGATTTAGGACTGAGTTTAGGAGGAACTTCTTCACCCAAAGGGTTGTGAATCTATGGAATTCCTTGCCCAGTGAAGCAGCTGAGGCTCCTTCATTAAAAGATAAAGATAGATAGTTTTTTGAAGAATAAAGGGATAAAGGGTTATGCTGTTCAGGCCAGAAAGTGGAGCTAAGTACACAAAAGATCAGCCATGATCTCATTGAATGGCGGAGCAGGCTCGAGGGGCCTCTACACGATGACATCAATAAGTTCCATCCCACCATCAAACTCACCATGGACTATTCTCCAAATTCAGTTCCATTCTTGGACACACTCGTCTCCATCAAGGACGGTCACCTCAGCACCTCGCTTTACCGCAAGCCCACAGATAATCTCACGATGCTCCACTTCTCCAGCTTTCACCCGAAACACATTAAAGAAGCCATCCCCTATGGACAAGCCCTCCGTATACACAGGATCTGCTCAGACAAGGAGGAGCGCAACAGACACCTACAGATGCTGAAAGATGCCCTCGTACGAACGGGATATGGCGCTCGACTCATTGATCGACAGTTCCACCGCGCCACAGCAAAAAACCGCACCGACCTCCTCAGAAGACAAACACGGGACACCACTGACAGAGTACCCTTCGTCGTCCAGTACTTTCCTGGGGCGGAGAAACTACGACATCTTCTTCGCAGCCTCCAACACATCATCAGCGAGGATGGACATCTTGCCAAGGTCATCCCCACACCCCCACTACTGGCCTTCAAACAACCGCGCAACCTCAAACAAACCATTGTTTGCAGCAAATTACCCAGCCTTCAGAACAGCAACCACAACACCACAAAACCCTGCCAGGGTAATCTCTGCAAGACATGCCAGATCATCGACATGGACACCACCATTACACGTGGAAACACCACCCACCAGGTACGCGGCGCATACTCGTGCGACTCGACCAATGTAGTCTACCTCATACGCTGCAGGAAAGGATGTCCCGAAGCGTGGTACATTGGCGAGACCATGCAGACACTGCGACAACGAATAAACGGGCATCGTGCGACTATCAACAGGCAGGACTGTTCCCTTCCAGTTGGGGAACACTTCAGCAGTCAAGGACATTCAGCCTCTGATCTCCGGGTCAGCATTCTACAAGGAGGCCTTCAGGAGACGCGACAACGCAAAATTGCTGAGCAAAAACTTATAGCTAAGTTCCGCACGCATGAATGCGGACTCAACCGGGATCTGGGATTCATGTCGCATTACATTCGGCCCCCACCAACAAGCCTGGACTTGCAGAGGCCTACCGACTGAACTGGCTTGGGACAATTCACACCTCTTTAACCTGGAGTTACCTCTCTCTCTGCATCTTTGATGATTTGATTGCCTGCAGGTGCTCGCATTCCGGGGCATCTCTGACTGTGTCTATATAAACATTTCTGGAACAAGCCTTTCCATTCACCTGAAGAAGGAGCCGTGCTCCGAAAGCTCGTGTTTGAAACAAACCTGTTGGACTTTAAACCTGGTGTTGTAAGACTTCTTACTATGTTAGGATGAGACATGAAGGCTCAGTTAGGGCACTTGAGAGTTACAAGTTAGCCAGGAAGGACCTAAAGGGAGAGTTAAGAAGAGCGAGGAGAGGACACGAAAAGTCGTTGGCGGATAGGATCAAGGAAAACCCTAAGGCTTTCTATAGGTATATCAGGAACAAAAGAATGACTCGAGTAAGATTAGGGCCAATCAAGGATAGTAGTGGAAAGTTGTGTGTGGAATCAGAGGAGATAGGGGAAGCATTAAATGGATATTTTTCGTCAGTGTTTACACTGGAGAAAGACAATGTTGTCGAGGAGAACACTCAGGTTCAGTCGACCAGGCTAGATGGAATTGAGGTTCAAAAGGAGGAGGTGTTAGCAATTTTAGAAAATGTCAAAATAGATAAGTCCCCTGGGCCAGATGGGATTTATCCTAGGATTCTCTGGGAAGCCAGGGAGGAGATTGCAGAGCCTTTGTCCTTGATATTTATGTCGTCTTTGTTGACAGGAATAGTGCCGGAAGACTGGAGGATAGCAAATGTTGTCCCCTTGTTCAAGAAGGGGAGTAGAGACAACCCTGGTAATTATAGACCTGTGAGCCTTACTTCGGTTGTGGGTAAAATGTTGGAAAAGGTTATAAGAGATAGGGTTTATAATCATCTTGAAAAGAACAAGTTGATTAGCGATACTCAACACGGTTTTGTGAAGGGTAAGTCATGTCTCACAAACCTTATTGAGTTTTTTTGAGAAGGTGACCAAACAGGTGGATCAGGGTAAAGCTGTTGATGTGGTGTATATGGATTTCAGTAAGGCGTTTGATAAGGTTCCCCACGGTAGGCTATTGCAGAAAATAAGGAAGTATGGAATTGAAGGTGATTTAGCGGTTTGGATCAGTAATTGGCTAGCTGAAAGAAGACAGAGGGTGGTGGTTGATGGCAAATGTTCATCCTGGAGTTCAGTTACTAGTGGTGTACCGCAAGGATCTGTTTTGGGGCCACTACTGTTTGTCATTTTTATAAATGACCTGGAAGAGGGTGTAGAAGGATGGGTTAGTAAATTTGCAGATGACACGAAGGTCGGTGGAGTTGTGGATAGTGCTGAAGGATGTTATAGGATAAAGAGGGACATAGATAAGCTGCAGAGCTGGGCTGAGAGGTGGCAGATGGAGTTTAATGCGGAAAAGTGTGAGGTGGTTCACTTTGGAAGGAGTAACAGGAATGCAGAGTACTGGGCTAATGGCAAGATTCTTGGTAGTGTAGATGAACAGAGAGATCTCGGCATCCAGGTACATAAATCCTTGAAAGTTGCCACCCAGGTTAATAGGGCTGTTAAGAAGGCATATGGTGTGCTAGCCTTTATAAGCAGGGGGATTGAGTTTCGGAACCACAGGGTCATGCTGCAGCTGTACATAACTCTGGTGCGGCCACACCTGGAGTACTGCGTGCAGTTCTGGTCACCACATTATAGGAAGGATGTGGAAGCTTTGGAAAGGGTTCAGAGGAGATTTACTAGGATGTTGCCTGGTATGGAGGGAAGGTCTTACGAGGAAAGGCTCAGGGAATTGAGGTTGTTTTCGTTAGAGAGGAGAAGGCTGAGAGGTGACTTAATAGAGACATATAAGATAGTCAGAGGGTTAGATAGGGTGGACAGTGAGAGTCTTTTTCCTCGGATGGTGATGACCAACACGAGGGGACATAGCTTTAAATTGAGGGGTGAGAGATATCGGACAGATGTCAGAGGCAGTTTCTTTACTCAGAGAGTAGTAGGGGTGTGGAACGCCCTGCCTGCAACAGTAGTAGACTCGCCAACTTTAAGGGCATTTAAGTGGTCACTGGATAGACATATGGATGAAAATGGAATAGTGTAGGTCAGATAGGCTTCAGATGGTTTCACAGGTCGGCGCAACATCGAGGGCCGAAGGGCCCGTACTGCGCTGTAGTGTTCTATGTTCTATGTTCTATGGTGTACAAGGATACCCAGGTCTCATTGCACATTCCCCGCCTCTCCTAATCTATGGCCGTTCAGATAATAGTCTGCCTTCTCATTTTTGGTACCAATGTGGATAACCTCGCATTTCTCCAAATTATACTGCATCTGCCATTCATTTGCCCACTCACTCAACTTGTCCAAATCACACTGAAGGATCTCTGCATCCTCCTCACAGCTCACCCTCCCAAGCACCTTGTGTGATCTGTAAATTTGGAGATATTGCATTTTGTTCCCTCATCTAAGTTGTTAATATATAAGTGGCGCAGCTGCCTCATGGTGCTGAGGATCAGGGTTCAATCATGCCTGGGTCACTGTCTGTGTGCAGTCAAGTTCTCGATTTTGCGTGGGTCTCACCCCCATAACCCCAAAGATGTGCAGTGGAGGGGAACTGGCCACGCTAAATTACCACTTAATTGCAAAAATAGAATTGGGTACTTTAAATTTGAAAAGAAAAATCATTTATATATCTTGTGAATATCTGGGCCCAGGCACTGATCCCAGCGGTACCCCACTAGCCACTGCCTGCCAATTTGAAAAAGATCCATTAATTCCTCCTCTTTGTTTCCTGTCTGCCAGTCAGTTTTTTATCCATCTCAAGAGACGACCCCTAATCCCATGAGCTTTCATTTTACACACTAATATCTTATGCAGGAATAAGTCGAAAGCCATCTGAAAGTACACATATACTACATCCACTGGCTCTCCCTCGTCAACTCTACCAGTTACACACTTGAAGAATTCCAGTAGATTTGTCAAGCATGATTTCCCCTTCATAAATCCATGCTGGCTCTGTCCGATCCTGCCACTGGTTTCGAAGTGCTTTGCTTTAAAATCTTTGATAATGGATTCTAAAATTTGCCCCACTGCCGATGTCAGGCTTTCTGGTCTATAATTCCCTGTTTTGTCTCGAGGTCCCTATTTAAATAGTGGAGTTACATAAGCCATCCTCCAATGTGCAGGAATTGTTCCAGAGTCTATAGAATCCTGGAAGATGACCACCAATGCATCCATTATTTCTAGAACCACTTCCTTAAGTACTTTGGGATACAGATTATCAGGCCCTGGGGATTTATCAGCCTCCAATCCCATCAATTTCCCCAACACAATTTCTCGAATATTGATCTCCTTCAGTTCCTTCCTCTCACTAAATCCTGCGTTCCCCAACATTTCTAGCATCTAATTTGTGAAGCCAGAAGCAAAGTATGTATTTATTTGCTCAGCCATTTCTTTGTTCCCTATTATACATTCCCCTGTTTCTGACTGAAAGGAACCTACATTTGTCTTCACCAATCTTTCTCTTCACATACCGACAGAAACTTATAAAATCAGCCTAATTTCCTGTTTTCTGCCATTCCCAACATCACCACTGCAGTTTGGGGGTCTAGATACAATGCCCACTAATGTTTTTTGCCCCTTGGTGTTTCTCAGCTCTACCCATACAGATTCCACATTGTTGGAGCTAATATCCTTCCTCACTATTGCATTAATTTCCTCTTTAACCAGCACTGCCACTCCACTGCCTTTTCCTTTTTGTCTGTCCTTCCTAAATACTGAATATATTCAATTCCCATTCCTGGTCATCCTGCAGCCATGTCTCCAGAATCCCGATTATCTCACACCCGTTTACATCTATTTACACAATTCACTCGGTTATGCCGTCTGCAGTCACACCAGCGTGTTCATTCTGGGGAGAGGCCGTTCACCTGCTCTCAATGTGCGAAGGGATTTTGTAATTCATCGCACTTTCTGAGACACCAACAAGTTCACAACTGATTACAGGGATTGGATTCTGCTGTTATTGTTTCTGTTCTCAATTACATCCAGGACTGCATTTTGTTCATTCTGTTGGTCAGTGGGGAAGGTCAGAGGGTTTCTTTCTGCTGGACTGGCTGGTCTCATGGCTTCTCCCCCAGTGGGCTGATTCTCTCTGAGCCTTCTTGCAAATATCTGGTTGCACATTTCACAAGGATCAAAGAGTGAAAGGGAGTTTGGAGGTTCATAGATCATGGAATTTACAGTGCTGAAGAAGTCCATTCAGCCCATCGAGTCTGCACCGGCCCTTGGAAAGAGCATCCCAACCAAGCCCGCACCTCCACCCTATCCCAGTAACCCCACTTAATCTTTTTTGGACACTAAGGGCAATTTATCATGGCCAATCCACCTCACCCGCACATCATTGGACTGTGGGAGGAAACTGGAGCACCCGGAGGAAACCCACGCACACTCGGGGAGATCGTGCAGACTCCACACAGTGACCCAAGCCGGGAATCGAACCTGGTACCCTGGAGCTGAGAAGCAGCTGTGCTAACCACTATGCTACCATGCTCTTCAGGTTAGAAGATATTTCATTACCATTTCTGTTTTGAAATCCCCCAAATCATGCCACATTGCCATGAAGATGGGCTATGGTGGTTACATGGTTCTTTTGTTTAATTTGTCTTGGTGCTTCTCACAGAAGAAAACTATCAGGGTCTGAGGGGCATGTTGTCTGAGGTGCACTGGGAAACTACATTACATAGTATGGTGGGTGACAGGCAATCACTAATATTTATGGAATTATTACAGATTTACATGGGGATCGGTTAGCTCAGTTGACTGGATGGCTGGTTTGTGCTGAGTGACACGAACAGCACAGGTTAAATTCCCATAGCGGCTGAGGTTAGCCATGGTCTGTCAGTATTTGTGCTCCACATGACCCTCCACCCACCCCTCTATATCCCCCCCCTCTATACCCTCCTTCCCCCCCCCCCCCCCCCCCCCCCCCACCATCAGCATCTCCCTCTATTCCTTTCTCTCTCATGTATGTATCTAGCTTTACGTTCAATGGATTAATGCTGTTCACCTCAACCACTGGCTGTGGGAGTGAGTTGCACATTCTCACCACTCGCTGGTAAAGAGGTTTCTGCTGAAATTCCTATTGGATTATTGAATTCCTTCATAATCTGAAAGACTTCCTCCAGGTCACCCATCAGTCTTCTCCTTTCCAGAAAAAAGCAGCCCCAGACTTTCCTGGGTGTTAAATGCTCTCAGTTCTGTATATTATGAATCTTTGTTGCACCTTATCCAGTGCCTCTATTTCCTTTATCGAAATGGAGATCACCAATGTTGACACTGCTCCCAGTGTAGTCTAACCCCGGTTCTAAACAAGCTGAACATTTCCTCCGTGCTTTTCAATTCTATCTCTCTAGAATGGAACCCTATATATAATTGCCCCACACTTTGGGAAAGATGTGAAGTTCTCAGAGACGGTGTCGAGAACATTTACGAGAATGGTACCAGAGATGAGGGACACCAGTTAGTTGGAGTGACTGGAGCAACTAAATTTCACTCCTGAGATCACAGCATCTGGAGGGTGGGGAATGGGGCCATTCAGCCCTTTGGGACCGTGTCGGCTCCCTGTGGAGGAAGCCAGTCTGTCTATTGCCCCGTTCTATCCCCAAATCCCTGTGAGTTTATTTCTCTCAATGCCTGTCCAATTTCCTATTGAAATCATTCCATCATCTCTGCATCTCCCACCCTCATAGGCGATAGGTTCCAGGTTGTTACCACTCCCTTTACATGTACACAAGGCTGTTCGAGCACAGAGGAGTCTATTTGGCCCATTTTTCCTATGCCAGCACTTTGTACAGCGACCCATTTAATCCCAGAGTTCGGCTATTTTGTTTTCTTTTTCAGAATGCATCAAATTCCCTTTTGGAAATTGCATTCCAATGAGATTCCAGCACCATTTATCGACAGTGCATTCCAAATCACAAAAACTCGCTGTGTTTTACAACAAATAATTGTGCATATGGTGTGTGTGGATTTTCACAGAGTATTCAAAATGGTGTCAATGACGTGGATATTACACAAAATTAAGACTCAATCTTTATCAATGATTCTGGTGAGGACACCGAGTGTAATATATGCGGACAATTAGAATAAATGTACATTTCTATAAAACCTCTCGACCACTGAACCTCCTAAAGTGTTTTAAAGCCAATGGAGTACTTTTGAATTGAAACATATTCACTGTTGTAATGTAGGAAGCTGTAAGTACGTATGTGTAATTACATTTAGTTTTGAAATTGTTATTTTCATAGTGTATTCACTGTCATTAGTAACACGGTCAAGGAAGCCCTTTTATACCTCGAACATGCAGCTTCCTGCAGCCATTTCACCTTCTGTACCTTTTCTGTATTAACCACATTGATTTCACAGCAAAAAGCAATAATTAAATTCATGATTATTCAGTAGTGAACATAGATTATCATACATGAATTGGTGTGCGAGGTAGTTATCTTGTAAAGACTAGTTCTTTATTTTAAAAAGTAACACTTCCAACCAAAATGTTTCCAGAAACTGCAGAGCTATCAGAATTTGTTTGAAAAAATAAATTACTTTATAATTTTGAGAAGTTACAAGACATCATATTCTGCCAAGACTATGTGGGCTGGGCAGAGGTGTAATGGTATTGTTAATGGTCTAGTAATCCAGAGACCCAGGTTAATGCTCTAGGGATCTAGGATCAAATCTGCCTATGACAGGGGCAGCACGGTAGCATGGTGGTTAGCATAAAATGCTTCACAGCTCCAGGGTCCCAGGTTCGATTCCCGGCTGGGTCACTGTCTGTGCGGAGCCTGCATGTCCTCCCCGTGTGTGCGTGGGTTTCCTCCGGGTGCTCCGGTTTCCTCCCACAGTCCAAAGATGTGCGGGTTAGGTGGATTGACCATGCTAAGTTGCCCGTAGTGTCCTAAATAAAAAGTAAGGTTAAGGGGGGGTTGTTGGGTTACGGGTATAGGGTGGATACGTGGGTTTGAGTAGGGTGATCATTGCTCGGCACAACATCGTGGGCCGAAGGGCCTGTTCTGTGCTGTACTGTTCTATGTTCTATGTTCTAAAAGTCTCAAATTCAAAGTCTAATGTTGACATTGTTGATCGTTGTAAAAACCCGTCTGGTTCACTAATGTCCTTTATGAAATCTGCTCTCCTTTTGTGGCCTGTCCTGCACGTGACTCCAGATCCACAGCAATGTTGTGGTTGATTTGTAAGTCTCCTTAAATAGCCTCACAAGACACGCAGTTCAAGGGCATTGGAATGAGCAGTAAATGCTGGCCCAGCCAGTGACGCCCACCTCCCATTAATGAATAATTTTTAAGAAGGCTCATTGTTCAATCTGAAGACTAATAAGAAACTGTCTCTTTTATTGGATTTGATTAATTGTCACGTGTATCGAGGTACAGTGAAAAATATTGTTCTACATTTCCAGACAGATTGCTCCATACATGAAAATACATAGGACATACAATAAATATACAATGTAAATACATAGACACAGACAGCGGGTGAAGCATATGGATTATAGTACTACTCAGAAAAGAACCAGTGTATCTTGTATTAACCAAATGTTTTAATTAAAAATGAGTGTATTAATTAGTTTGTAACATGATTAAATAAGTAGTGATCCTTAATTGAGTGACAATTAATGAAACTTTTTTTTTATTCATTGGACATTGGCGTCGCAGGCTGTGCCAGCATTTATCACCCATTCTTATCGATTCCAGGCTTGGGTCACTGTCTGTGCGGATTCTGCACTTTCTCCCCATGTCTGCATCCCCACGTAGACATGGGGAGAAGGTGTAATCTCCACACCGACAGCCACCCAAGGTTGAAATTGAACCTGAGTCTGAGTCCCTGGCACTGTGAGACAACAGTGGTAACCATTGTGCCATGCTAACAGTTGACTCTGGTGGGATTTGAACCCACAACCTTTGAATCCCTTACTTGCCATTAAGTAGAAGTCCAACACACTATCCATTGTGTTACAGAGTCATACATATCCTTTAATCCCTTTAGCCCCAAGAGCTGTATCGAACTCCTTCAAATTGTACAATGTTTTGTCCTCAATGACTTTCTGTGGTAATGAATTCCACAGGCTCTTCACTCTCTGGGTGAAAACATTTCTTCTCACCTCAGTCTTAAAAGTTTTACCCCATATCCCCAAGCTATGACCCCCTAGTTCTGGACTTCCCACCATTGGGAACATTCTTTATGAATCTACTCTGTTCATTCCTGTTAGAATTTTATACGTTTCTTTGAGATCTTCTCATTAAAAAAGAGATAGAGAAGCAGAATTCGGCCATTCAGCCCATCGAGTTTGCTCTGCCATTCGATCATGGCTGATATGTTTCTCATCCCCATTATCCTGCCTTCTCCCCATAACACCTGAGCCTCTTATTAATCAAGAACCAATATATCTCTGTCTTAAAAAGATTGACGGGCATGGCCTGGTGCCACATGGCCATCAATTAATTTCCTTTCCCCCAAGAGAAATCAAGGACTTGACACAGTGTGTTTGAGACAAAGCTGATTTATTTCACAAACAACAAGATATTAAAACACTAGCCCAGCTCAGTTACAGGGAATCGAAATAAACCCCAATTGTCAGATTGAAGATGGTTCAGTTCTGGGTGTGATTATCAGTGGCAGTAACAGCAGAATCAACACTTTTCAGATGAACAGAGGGTAAATATAAATTGGTTTGACAGTTCAGGAATCATCAGTGGCATCTTATGATATGGAGAAATTAGCTCAACCATTCTATGAACTAAAATTTAGTCTGGCCTGGTGTCACCAAGCTGACATCCAGTCTTTCTCTGACACATTATTCTTAATGACATAGCTGACAGGTTAAGAGTGAAAAAGTCAACTGTTAGCAGTAAGGGGGAAGAGGCAGGTTTGTAGATGTCCTACAGTGTTACAAACGGGCTCATTGGATCTTATTCTGTCCCATCTTACATTCAGCTGACAGTAAAATGACTAAAATACTGCAACATACAGGCATTTGGGGACAACGGTGAGATTGCTGCTCAGATTAGTTAAAGTCTCCATATTGTAAAATGGATCTAGAAGGACTGGAGAAGATGCAGGAAAAGATATTTGAATTATGCTTGGACTGGCAGGTTACACCCAGTGAGAAAGATTGGATACGGCGTAATATTTTCTCTGGAAAAGGGAATGAAGGATGACCTGATCCTGTAAGATTATGAACAGGTTTGATATGAAAGATAAGTGGAAGATGTTTCCAATGGATAAGAATAAATATGAGTTAGTGATTGATTAATCTAATGTGCAGTTCAGAGGGAGATCACTCACACGCTTCACGTGTGCAAAGGGATTTCCTCAGTTTTCCCACTGGTTAACACTCCAACTTTAAAAGCCCAGACAATTTGATCCAATTGCAGCAAATTGTTATGGACGAGGGGCAGTTTAACTGTTCTGTCCAGGAAGACAAAAATCACTGTTCACCTGAACCTGCTCAGACCCCAACCCGTTAACAACTCACTGTCCGTGTTTGGTCTGTTGTCAATCACACCCAGGACAGACTGTGGTGGAAGGGCCTGTGCTCTTTAGTTGCTGTATTAATTTATTTAATACATTTGTTCCCTTGGCCCAACGGTACCAATTGTAATCGGTTGGCAAAGCATAATTTCTGTCAACGATATCTATTCCAATGGCGGAATTAGTACCCAACATGAATTGTGGCCGAGAATGTGCTCTATCCACATTACAGAAGCTCCTCGCACATGCGCAGAGTCCGGCGGTGTCCGGCGCATGTGCAGTTCAGGTTGTCGCTGACGGTGCGAGGAGCGGGATAGAAACAATTGATCGACTTTCAGGATTGGAGCCGGTGGGTGGCCGGGGAGCAATAGAAGCTGCGGAGTGAGCCGGGAGGCTTCATAAATACCCTGTGGAGGCTTCAACTCCCGAGTAAAATGTTAACGGTCCCGTCTTAAACAGCACCGAATAGAGTGAGAGCTGAGTGGTGACAGGCCCGGGTTACCGGCCGCCATCTTTACAGAGTACAAGGTGCCACAGGGCGCATGCACTGCCAGTCTGGCCCGGATACCAACTCTCCCGGATTGACTGACTGGAGTCTCCAGGATTTTATTTCATTTGGAGTCACTGGCTGGACCAACATTTATTGCCCATCCCTAATTTCCCTGGAACTGAATGGCTTTCAAGACCATCTTGAAGGGCATCTAAAGAGTCAACCACATTGCTGTGGTTTGGAACCGTGTCGGCCAGACCAGGTAAGGATGGCAGATTTTAATTTCTGTTCATTCACGGGATGAGGGTGTCGCTGGCTGGGCCAGCATTCACTGCCCAGCCCTAACTGCCCTTGAACTGAGTGCGTCTCAGAGGGCATTTTAAGAGTCAACAAGCTGACTGTCACATGTACATAGAACATATAGTGCAGAAGGAGACCATTCGGCCCATCGAGTCTGCACCAACCCATTTAAGCCCTCACTTCCACCCTATCCCCGTAACACAAAACTCCCTCCTAACCGCTTTTGGTCACGAAGGGCAATTTGTCATGGCCAATTTTTTCATTCATTTTCATTTCATTTGAATCCACCTAACCTGCACGTGTTTGGTCTTTGGATGTCGGCCAGACCAGGAAAGGATGGAAGATTTCCTTCACTGAAGGACATGAGTGAACTAGATGGGTCTTTGCAACAACCAACAATGGTTTAAGGGTCTTCAGTAGACTTTAAATGAATTCAAATTTAACCTTCTGTCTTGGTGAGATTCGTGTCTGGGAAATCATTAGGACAGTAAAGAAGATTTTTATGTAATTTTCTTTGAACATTTCTCTTCAGTGGATATAAAAATATTGAAAATGGGATAAAGGTTGATTGGCTGAGAGTCAATCACTGTCCTGTAAGGTAATGAGTCATTTTGCTTCCCAATTGGCCGAGGAAGGCAGTGTGTCACAAGGATGGATGTGTTGACCGATTAATGGCTGGAGGATGGGGGCCGGTCATGTGATCAAACCTCCAGTAATACATTTTTTTTTTTTTAATTTAGATTAGCCAATTATTTTTTCTAATTAAGAGACAATTTAGCGTGGCCAATCTACCTACTCTGCACATTTTTGGGCTGTGGGGGCGAAACCCACGCAGACACGGGGAGAATGTGCAAACTCCATACGGACAGTGACCCAGAGCCGGGATCGAACCTGGGACCTCAGCGCCGTGAGGCGGTTGTGCTAACCACTAGGCCACCGTGCTGCCCTCCAGGAATACATTTAATCAAAGTTGGCGAGGAGAGAATGTTGTGAATTTCTATCCTAAACTGACAGTGAGATTTCTGTAAATTTACAGGATACTGGAAGTGGAGGTTTAACAGACGGGAAATGCAAACCAAACGTCACATCGCGATCTGACAGAGTCACTCGATTCATCAGAACCTGAATATCAGCAGCATCTGGGTGTGGAAGGTAAAAGGTTTGTCTGTTCTGTCTGTGAGGGAAGATTTCAGGTCTCAGTGTGACTGGAAAAGCCCCAAGATTCACAAACCCTGGTTAGACCAAACCTGGAGAACTGTGTTCAGTTCTGGGCAACAAACCTGAGGAAGGATAGAATGGCCTCGGAGGGAGTGTAGCACAGATTTACCTGAATGATATCTGAACCCTCCGGGGTTAAATTACAAAACTAGATTACACAAAAGAGTCAGAGACATGACACAGAGAATGGCATTCGGCCCATTGAATCCATGCTAGCTCTCTGGGGCAATCCAGTCTGTGCCATTCTCCTGCTCCCTGTATCCTCGCAGGTTTATTTCCCTCAGATGTCTGTCCAATTTCATTTTGAAATCAAATGATTCATTGTGTCTATTTTCAAACTCCCACAAAGGCAGCAAGTTTCAGGTCATTGCCGCTCGCTGTGTAAAAACATATATCTCATATCACCTCATATCTCCTGTACCTTTTACATACAAACTAGGAACAGGCCACTCGGCCCCTCGAGCCTACTCAGCATTCAATAAGATTGCGGCTGATCTTATTCTAACCTCAACTCCACATTCCTGCCTTCCCCTCATGACCTTTCACCCCCTTGCCCATCAAGAATCTATCCAGCTCTGCGTTAAAAATATTCAAGGACTCTGCTTCCACTGCCTTTTAAAGGCGCGAGTTCCAAAGTCTTACAACACTCAAGAGAATAAAAAATCCTCATCTCCATCTAAAATGGGCGACTTTTCACAGTAACTTCATTGGAGCCTACTTGTGACAATAAGCAATTATTATTATTATGACCCATTATTTTGCAAAACTGATGCCCTCTTCTAGATTCTCCCACAAGAGGAAACATCCTCTCCACATCCACCCTGTCAAGACCCCTCAGGGTCTTATATCGTTCAATCCAGGCTTTACCCAAAACTTTAAATCTGTGTCCCGGCTGCTTGTACGATCAGTGAATGGAAACAGAGTTTCTTTGTCCACCCGATGGAAATCTGGCATAATCCTGTGTGCCTGAATCAAATCTCCCCTCAACCTCCTTTGCTGGAACCATCCTGGTAAATCTCCTCTGCACCTTCTCCAAGAACCTTCCCATTCTTCCTGAAGAGTGGTGACCAGAGCTTTATAAAGATTCATAAAATAGAATTAGAACCATAGAATTCCTACAGTGCAGAAGGAGTCCATTCGGCCCATCGAGTGCACTGATTCTCTGAAAGGGCACCCTGCCTCGGCCCACACCCCTACCCTGTCCCTGTAACCCCATAGCCCCACCTAACCTGCACATCCCTGGACACTAAGGGGCAATTTATCAAGGCCAAGCCACCTAACTTTCCCTTCTTTGGACTGTTGGAGGAATCCTGAGCACCGGGTGGAAACCCACGCAGACATGGGGAGAAAGTGCAAACTCCACACAGACAGTCACCAAGGTCGGAATTGAACCCGGGTCCCTAGCGCTGTGAGGCAGCAGTGCTAATCACCGTGCCACCAGAAGCATAGTTTCTGTATCAATTTACTGTTTATGAAGCTGAAGATCGCATTTGCTTTGCCAACTACTCTATTAATATGTCTTGTAGACATACAAAATCCCTCTTCATCTCTTTCTCTCCTCCCAAAGAGGCCAGTTGGGTTTTTATGACAATCCAGCAGTTTTTTTTTAATAAACAATTTTATTGAGGTAGTGTTTGGCTTTATAAACAGTTACAGACATCATCAGAAAGAAAGGAAAAAAGGCAAAAATGTGCAAACATCCATGTACTTTCAATACTTCCATCGTAACATATTGCACAAGCCCGCTCCTCTCCCACCGGTTCTACCCGCCATATTTTCCCTCCTACTCTAATCTACCCCCACCCCCTGCTGACGCTCACTCTCCCGCAAAGAAGTCAATAAATGGTTGCCACCTCCGGGCAAACCCCTGCACAGACCCCCTCAAGGCGAACTTAATTTTCTCTATACCCAGGAAACTCGACATGTCCGCAAGCCACCACTCAGTCTTCGGGGGCTTTGGGTCCCTCCACGCCAATAGTATTAGTCGCCGGGCTATCAGGGAAGCAAAGGCCAAAACATCGGCCTCTTTCTCCCCCTGGACCCCTGGGTCCTCCGAAACCCCAAAAATTGCCACCCCTGGACTCATCACCACCCTTGTTTTTAGCACCTGGGACATGACCCCCACAAATCCCTCAGCTTAGGGCATGCCCAAAACATGTGCACGTGGTTCGCTGGTCCTCCCGCGCACCTAGCACATTTGTCCTCTGTCCCGAAGAATTTGCTCATCCGAGCCACCGTCATATGGGCCCGGTGAACGACCTTAAATTGAATCAGCCCGAGCTTAGCACATGTCGCTGTCGAATTTATCCTACTCAAGGCCTCTGCCCACAGCCCATCCTCCATTTCCCCGCCTAGTTCCTCGACAATCCAGCAGTTTTCATGGTCACTTTTTCTTTGATTCAGATTAGTTTCAGATTCCAGCATCCGCAGTAACTTGCATTTATCCAGCATTTTCTCTTTCACTTTTTCTTAGTGTTGGCCCCACAAATGGCCAGATTCATTCAGCTCAATTTCACAATCTGCCTTTGTGATTTTGTGGGTTCTGTCTCAATCCCTATTTTCTGTTTTCAATCAGTTTCACAGGGTGTTCGAAGGGGAGGCTTCAAAGTCCGGAAACTCAAACCAAGCATCAAATCAGGATCTGACAGAGTCCTCAATTTATCATATCCTGAATATCAGCGGATTTTGAACATGGAAGGAAAGAGCATCGTTCACAGTGGGGAGAAACCGTACACGTGTTGTGAGTGTGGACGAGGATTTGCTCGATCATCAGGCCTCACAAGCCACAAATGCAGTCACACTGAGGAAAAACCATGGAAATGTGCGGACTGTGCGAAAGGATTCAATTCCCCATCCAAGTTGGAAACACATCGACGCAGTCACACTGGGGAGAGACTATTCACCTGCTCCAAGTGCGGGAAGAGATTCACTCAGTTATCCACTCTGTCCACACACCAGCGAGTTCACACTGGGGAGAGACCATTCACCTGCTCAGAGTGTGGGAAGGGATTTTCTTTTTCAACCCACCTGCTGAGTCACCAGCGAATTCACACTGATGAGAGACCGTTTCAATGTCCAGACTGCGTGAAGTGCTATAAACGTTCTGGGGAACTGATTCGTCATCAACGTGTTCACACGGACGAGAGACCGTTTCGGTGCTCTCACTGCGGGAATAGGTTCAGACAATCATCTGACCTCACTGTACATTGGCGAAGTCACACTGGGGAGAGACCATTCACCTGCGCCAAGTGTGGGAAGAGATTCACTCGATCATCTGACCTGCAGAGGCACCAGCGAATTCACACTGGGGAGAGGCCATTCGCCTGCTCCAAGTGTGGGAAACGATTCACTCAGTCATCCGACCTGTTGAGTCACCAGCGAGTTCACACTGATGAAAGACCGTTTCAATGTCCAGACTGCGGGAAGTGCTATAAAAGTTGTAAGGAACTGATGTACCATAAACGTGTTCACACTGATGAGAGACTGTTTGGTGCTCTCACTGCGGGAATTGGTTCAGCCAATCATGTAACCTCACTGTACATCAACGAATTCACACTGGGGAGAGGCCATTCACCTGCTCCTGGTGTGGGAAGGGATTTACTGTGTCATCAGCCCTGCAGAAGCACCAGCGAATTCACACTGGAGAGAGACCGTTCACCTGCTCCCAGTGTGGAAAGGGTTTCGCCACTTCATCCCACCTGCTGACACACCAACAAGCCACAAGTAACGACTGTAATTGGGTTTTGCTGTTCCTCATATTCGGGACTGAACCATGTTCATTTGGGTCTCTTTCTGCTGATAACAAACTCCAGCCCATTTACAGTGGCTAATATTCTGGCTAAAAGTCAAATAAATTAGATTTGTGTTAAATACGCAGTGTTGAAACTTTTTAATATCTCTGACACAAATTAGTTCCTTTTGAAGTACTCTCGCTCTCCCCTGTCTCTTCCATCCTCACCTCCAACAAGAAGTGTGAGGAGCTTGTGGAGCTTCTTTGTGACTGAGATTGAGTAAATCCGATCAGCTGCCTCTGCTGCTTCCCTCCCTTCCACGAGCCCATCGGACCAAACTGTCTCTAAATTTCATCCTTTCCCGAGCCCTGAACCCACATCGTTCTCTAGTTTCTCTCCCATCTCCCCTCGTGCCCTCTCAGAGCTCATCTTGTCCATTATCGAGGGACAACAATACCTGACAGACAATTAAACAACATGAATCACAACACCAAGCTACTGGATCCATATACCCGAGACAGGAAGGAGCATTGGAGACGGACTGGAAGAACTTAAAGACTCCAGACACATTATCCAAAAACAACAAAGTACAACAGATAGAACCAAGGAAGTTTTGTCTGCTCCCTAAAACACCCAAACACATAGACTGTACCAGGGAAATACCCCCAGAGAGACCCATCAGATCAGACTGTGAGAGCAAAAGTCCAACAGAATCATAGAATTTACAGGCCTATCAAGCCTGCATGGCCCTTGGAAAGAGCAGCCTACTTAAGTCCATGCCTCCACCCTATCCCTGTAACCCAGTAACCCCACCTAACCTTTTTTTTGGACACTAAGGGGCAATTTAGCACAGCCAATCCACCAAACCTATACGTCTTTGGATGGTGGGAGAAAACTGGAACACAACGGATAGAACCCACGCAAACTCAGTGTGCAAACTACACTCGGAATTGAACACAGGTGCCAAATACAAAATGCTGCCAAGAGTCGATCCGGTTCTCCAAACATTCTCATTGGTCAACACCTCTCAGGCAGAAAATGAGGTTGTGGAAACCGCGCACACGTGGCCAATGGGAAGAACTCAAAATGATGCAGAGTCTCAGCCAATGATGGAGATCCAGGATCAGCCCCGCCCCTCATTCACTCCGATTGGTTGGACAACCAGACACTCCCACTCGTTCCTCCAGTCCCGCCCCCTCTTCCTTTTGGCCTGGAGCTGCGGTCAATCACTCCCCGGCATTGTGATCCGGAGCAAGCGCAGTGCGGCTGCTGGACATGGATTTCAGCCGTTATTTGTCCTGGAGAAGCGGAGTCAGCGTCAGGCGGTGGGTGGGAGGATTTGGAAACACTTTGTGGCTCCGCAAACCCTTCACCATCATTGTCAGCTCCCTGGTTCCCTCCCGGGAACAGGCCCAGGTTAACGGGCACCATCCTGCTTCACACACTGGAGGGTGGTTCACATCACAGGATGGGGGAGGGGGGATAATAAATAAGAGCTTACACTTTGCACTCAAATCAATGAGGACTCTGATCTCTGGCAAGGAAGGAAACCCTGGCAGGTGGGCGGGGAGGATTCACAAACACCCGCTGGAGGCCCCAAACCCCCAATTAGAACCTGCAGATCCCGGGTTTCCAGCTCTGAGGGTTGTTGGCTTCAGGTGCGGCCATCGTGGTGAAGGGACATAGTGTGGGCGGGGCTTCAGGGACCCAGTGACCAGGAGGAAAAATTATTGATTAATTGATTTTATTCTAACTTTGCACAGAGGGGCTTGAGAACTGACCCAACCAGAGGGGAGGGAGGGGGTAAACTGTAAGGAAAATAATTGTGAGGGTGGTGTGCATGGTTTGCAGGGCTGACCAACTCTCATGGTGAAAATTAAGGTGCAACCTGCACTGAAAGGCTGGCGTTCTACCAGAGTTGGGACCAGGCCACCTGGGGTAAGTATCTGTGTTTCTGGAACACAGAAACAGTAAGGGACATGATTCTGTGCATTGAGAAAGGTCCAATATATGTGACGGATAAAATCCAGGCAGCATGCAGCCTGGGACATAGAACACAAATACAATCGTATAAAATATGGGACTGTTAGTCACTGTGGGATTTGCATCCAGCCCCGGGAGGCAAGAGAGTGCATGGGATTAGGATTTACTGCTTTGCAGGTACAAATGTGGAAAATATGTTTAATGGAAAATAGAATTGTACATTCAGAATTTCTCTCCTCTATTTAAAGTTTTGTAAACTCCTTTTCCAGGGCATTAGAATGGTGGAGTTACGAACATCACAACATTATCTGACAGAGTCACTAACTCACCACGGCCTGAATATCATCAGTATTTGAATTTGGAAGGAGAAATGTTTGTGTGTTCTGTCTGTACGGCACCATTTAAAACATCTGTGACTAGAAAACCTTCAAGATACACACTGGAGTGAGAGGTTCCAGTACATGGACTGGACAAAGAGCTTCAATCAGTTAAACAGCCTGTAAAAAACATTACACGATTCGCAGAGGGAAAAAAGCGTAATTATGTTGTGTGTGTGGACAAAGCTTCAACTAATTGTCCAAATTGGAGAAATACAAGGAAACTGGCACCATGGAGAAATGGTGGACATGTGAGGAATGCGATAAAAGATTCAATTCTTCATCCCGGCTGGAAATCCATCGACGTGTTCACACTGGGGAAAGGCCGTTCATCTGTTCTGTGTGTGAGAGGAGATTCACTCAGTTATCTGCCCTTCGGTTACACCAGCGAGTTCACACTGAGAAGACGCCATTCAGCTGGAGAACCTGTGGAGAGAAATTCAAGTCCTTATCCATGTTCACTGAACACCAGCGAATTCACACGGGTCAGAAACATTCATTTGCTTTGTGTGTGGGGAAGGATTCACTCAGATATTCACCCTCCAGACGCACCACCAAATGCATTTGGAGGATCCATTCAGGTGCACCACCTGTAGAGAGGGTTTCAGTCAGTCAGCTGACCTCAGTGAGCACCAACGCACTCACACTGGGGAGAAACCGTTCACCTGCTCTGTGTGTGGGAAGGGATTCCCTTGGTCATCCCAACTGCTGACACATCAGTGGGATCACACTGGGGGAAGACGGTTCACCTGCTCCTTGTGTGGAGCAGGATTCACTCAGTCACAACAGCTGCTGAGACACCAGCGAGTTCACAAGTGAGTGCAGGGATTGGAATCGGCTGTTTGGCTGCTGCTAATCACGTCCAGGATTGATCGTCTGACAATATCCGGTTTGATTCTGCTGATGTTAACAATCCTTATAACTGGCTGCAGTTCAATATTCTGGAGATGTCACTAGTTTTCGGGGCTGCAATGTCCCTTTTTAAAAGTAAGAAGTCTTACAACACCAGGTTAAAGTCCAACAGGTTTGTTTCAAACACGAGCTTTCGGAGCGCAGCTCCTTCCTCAGGTGACTGTGCTCCGAAAGCTCGTGTTTGAAACAAACCTGTTGGACTTTAACCTGGTGTTGTAAGACTTCTTACTGTGCTCACCCCAATCCAACGCCGGCATCTCCACATCCTTTTTAAAAGCACCAGCTGTGATCTTACGCCTGAAATCAAGAACTCTCAGCAGGAACACTAATACTGAACTTGTACTTCAGTCCTAAATTGATCTTTGATGCAAATCAGTGTCTGGAAGGTTCCACTGATTAACATCTCCAATTAGAAAGTGCAGATTAATCCTTCCTGACAATTCTTAGTGACTTCTTCAGTGTTATGTCCATTAGGAAATTAAATTGTGAAGGAAGCAAAACAAAACGGTGAAATATTATACAAGCCCTGTGAAAACGTACATAAATACTGAACATCAACATTGTTACTGATGAAGTTTGGAAGTTGCTGAGTTGAATCATTTCTAACACAGCAGCAGAAACATTTGATAAAGGTGGATCCCACAACAAAGACTGGTTTGAGACCCACTCGGCAGAGGTGATATCCGTCATTAAGCAAAAAGCAAAGCCGACCTGATGTACATCATAAACCCAACAGCGAGAACACTGCATCATGTGAAAGTAGCCAAGACAGTCGTGTAAAAATCAGGATGACACTCTGCAGATAAACATTGGATCAGCCTGTGACAATGATTCCAGACTGCCTGTGACAATGGAAATCTCAGTATGATGAGATCAAGAGGGCACTTCATCCGACCATCACCAAAGTTCCACGGCTGAAATTGGAGCTGGTGACATTCTTACCAACAGAAGTAAACAGATATCCCGCTGGGTTGAACCCGACTGTTAGCTGAACTCCTGTGAGATGGACATTTCCCAGTCTCTGTTTGACTCTCCTGCAGCTTCCTGTCATGGTTGAGTTGAGTTGGACAAGGAACCCTCATCATTTGAGCTGGAAAAGGCCATTGTTTGCTGAGCAAACAAAAAGGCACCCGGCAAGGATGGAATTCCAGCTGAACTGCTCACACACAGAAAGTCCCATCGACTGTCACACCTTTCTGACCTCCTCCATCTCTGATGGATGACAGGAACCATTCCAAATGTGTGATGCAAACATCATCACAAGATACAAAAACAGCAGTGACAGAGGAAATTGCAACAACTGCAGGGACATCTCACTCCTTAGAGTCAGGGGAAGACCTTCACTTGGGTGATTGTTAAAAGATTCATCTCCTTAAAGACTGAGTGTATCCAGAAGCACAGTGCGGTTTCTGTGCTGACAGATCTACAGTGAACAATTGGAATTTAATCTAATTACTGAGTGAAAGTAAACCTTTCAGTGTGAGTCACAATTTACTGGTACAATTGGAAAAGGCACCAAAATGTTTGATTCCCTGAAGATAAACTTCGGCCTTACATAGAAACATAGAGAATAGAAGCAGGAGGAGGCAATTCGGCCCTACCAGCCTGTTCCACCATTCATTATGATCATGGCTGATCATTCAACTCAGTAACCTGTTCCCCGCATTCCCTCCACAGTCTTTGATCCCTTTTGCCCTGAGAGATATATCTAACTGCTTGTTGAAACCATGCAGTGTTTTATCCTCAACTACTTCCTGTGGTAACAAATTCCATTGGCTCACCTCTCTCTGGATGAAGAAATTTATCCTCATCTCTGTTCTAAATGGTCTGTCCCATATCCTCAGAATATGACGCATGATGCTGGACTCCCCCCCCCCCCCCCCAAATGAGGAACATCCTTCCCACATGTACCCTTTCCAGTACTGTTAGAATTTTATAGCTTTCCATGAGATTCCTCTCCTGACCTCAAGCGACATAATCCTAACTGGCTCAATCTCTCATCATACGTCAGTCCGTCAGCGCAGGAATCAGTCTGGTAAACCTTCACTGCATTCTCTCTATAGCAAGAACATCCTTCCTCACTCTGCGAGCAGGGTTGTGGAATTAATTGGATAGATCTTGCAAAGAGTCAGTACAGGTATAATGGGCTGAATGACTCTTATTGGTGCAGTTTTATTCTGTAAAACAGTGAATATTCAGAATCAGGGAGGGATGGAGAAGGAAAGAGAGAAGAACCTGTGACTGCGATTGAACCCAGTCAGAGTCAGCAACGTCGGAGGAGGAATAAGAGAGAGGAAAAAGTACAAAAGCTTTAAAAACTCTGCATGGTCGCACAGGAGAACTTTGAGAAATGGAGCATAGCAGATTACCAATTCACAATTTATGACATTTTTAGATTAATTTATCTCAAATGGTAACCAAGTTATATTGTATTAACTGTGATGTTGCAATGGTGTTGGTATTACCCAGCAACCCCCTTGATCTGAATGTGCTCTATTCACTGCACATGAGCCTAGTGCGCAGGCGCAGAGATCTTTGTGGAGCCTGCGCAGTGTTACTTTGCTCGGAGGTCTGCGAGAGCGGTTGTTTGGGCGGGTGAGTCGGTGGGGCGGAGGGAGGAATGAAGCCGGGAGTGGGGAGGGAGAGGAGGCTTCATAAACGCATGGTGAAGGCCCACGGCCGGAATAAAACCCTTCAGGTCCCGAGATTGCCCCTGAGGGCTTTTATCCGGATCAGGCCCAGTTCCACCGCCGCCATCTTCGTTCAGCGGGGAGCAGTGCGCATGCGCGCCTACCCTGGCATCTTTGATCAGAGAATCCCTGAAGTGCAGAATGAGGCCATTCGGCACATCAAGACTGCACCTTCCCTTCGAAAGACCCTTCCTCGGCCCACTCTTCACCCTATCCCCACCTGACCTGTGGAAGAAAACGAGCACCAGAGGAAACCCACACAGACTCGGGGAGAATGTGCAAACCTCACACAGTCACCCAAGGCCGGAATTGAACCCTGGTCGCTGGTGCTGTGAGGCAGCAGTGCAAACCACTCTGCCACCGTGCCGGGGTTCCAATGGCCAGGAGAGAAAATGTATGACTCATTGATTGAAAGGTCTGGTTTACAGCCACCCTCTTTCAAGGGGGAAAGGTGCTGCAGGGCACACCTTAATAATAAGCACATTTTTTATTGTCACAAGTAGGTGTACATTAACACTGCAATGAAGTTACTGTGAAAAGCCCCGAGCCGCCACACTCCAGAAGATTTGTAGACTGCAATTTTTCTCTGATTCCGGTGCTGCTGAATTCTTTCCAGCTGCAGCTCCAACAGCAGTGTTTAAATTTGAAAACAGTGAAATAGTTCCAGAGGTGAGTATTATTCGGCATTCATCTGTAATTTAGACTTATTAGTGTTGTGTTTTATTATCTGTGCTCTGGTTCCAGGGTTCTGGGGCAGGTTTGCTACCTTCACTGTGGATCTAATCCATGTTCACCCATTGCTCTGTTTCAGCTCTGCCCTCCCTCATCACCTCTCTGCCATTGTCTAATGTCTCCTGTCTCTAATAGTGGATTTATTTTAACCATGTTTGGTATTTTACTGTTATTTCTTCCAATGTGCCTGAATGAAGATTTAACTGCTGCCCATCGCTTGGCTATGTGCTGCTGATTTACCATCTTTATTTTCCCATGGTCAGGAATTGTTTTTCCAGCATCAGAGATCATTTTCCTTCTGCTCATCAGCTGATTTTAACCGTCAAATTCTGCTCCATATTTATTTCCTGCAATTGAAGATTTGAGATTACTATCAGACCAGCCATGATCTTACTAAATGGTGGAGCAGACTTGAGGGGCTGAATGGCGACTCCTGCTCCTTGTTCATATGTTTATTTATTCTGTCACCCGGAGATGTTAACTCTGTTTCTCTTGCCACAGTGACTTGCTGATATGATGAGTATTTTCAGTATTTGCTCTTTTTAGTTCAGAATTTCAGTAACCACAGTATTTTGCTCTTATTCTGTTACAGGCGTTTCTCACGGAACCGAGTCTGGAAGCAGAGATAGACCAATTAAGAACTGATTTGCATTGGGGAGGGTTGGTTGTGGAGGTTAGTCTCTGGCCTCCAATTACAGTCCTTTGTCGCAGAATCATTGAATGATTACAATATAGATGGAGGCCATTCAGCCCATCATACCCATGCTGCCTCATCCCATTCCCCTGTCCTTCACTTCCTTGCAGCATTTTTTCTTTCCAAGGTTTTGTCCAATTCCCATTGGTTTGTTGTGTCAGTTTGGCTGGAATGGAGATGCAGGAGAAGCTGCTGGGTTTAACCCTGAGGACTTTGTAACCCAGTATTGAGCAATCATTTCAGATGTGAAGTTGTCAAGGGAGGTACGGGGAACGGCACTAAGTCATCCACATTTGGAGAGCCGGTGCAGACACAATGGGCCTTCTGCACCCTAGCAATTCAGTGATTGAGTGATCGAGACTAGTTTGCTCTGAGGTCAGCAGACTTAAGGAACTGTCCCAAAAACACTCTCCCTGTGTGCGGGATGGTGTTGCAGTGGTTAGCACTGCTGTTGCATGGCACTGAGCACCCGGGTTTGATCTCAGCTCCGGCTCCCTGTCCGTGTGGAGTTTGCACATTTTCCCCGTGTCTGCATGGGTTTCACACCCACAACCCAAAGATGCGCAGGATTGGTCATGCTAAATTTTCCATTAATTGGAAAAAAATAATTGGGTACTCTAAATTTAAAAATCAAATGAGCTCATCTGCCTGTTTACCATTACCAATCTGATTAGCACAACCTGTATGTAGATTAAAATCACATGATTATTGCAGTACTTTTCTCACAAGCCATTGTTCCTCCCTGTATTCTCCGTCCTACAGTTCGGGGGGCCTAGAAACGACTCCCACAAGCGACTTCCTACGTTTATCATTTCTTATCAATATCCAACCTGATTGTGCATCTTGATATCCAGAACTAAGGTCAACTCTCTCTATTGTACTAATGACAGCACGGTAGCATTGTGGATAGCACAATCGCTTCACAGCTCCAGGGTCCCTGGTTCGATTCCGGCTTGGGTCACTGTCTGTGCGGAGTCTGCACATCCTCCCCGTGTGTGCGTGGGTTTCCTCCGGGTGCTCCGGTTTCCTCCCACAGTCCATAGATGTGCAGGTTAGGTGGATTGGCCACGCTAAATTGCCCTTAGTGTTGGGTGGGGTTACTGGGTTATGGGGATAGGGTGGAGGTGTTAACCTTGGGTAGGGTGCTCTTTCCGGGAGTTGGTGCAGACTCGATGGGCCGAATGGCCTCCTTCTGCACTGTAAATTCTATCTATCTAATTAACAGAGGTGTCCCTCCGCATATTCCCGGTTTCCTGTCCTTCTGAAACATCACGCACCCTTGAATATTCAGGTCGCAGCCTTTGCATCTTGCAGCCGTGTCTCTGTAATGACTATCAGATCACAGTACCTGGAGTACGGTGCACACTTTCAATCTCCTTCACTAAGGAGGGTGATTCTTGCATTGGGAGCAGTTCAGAGAAGGTTCACCGGGCTGATTCCTGGGATGAAGGTGTTGTGTTGTGAGGAAAGGTTGGGCCTGGACTCATTGGAGTTTAGAGGTGATCATATTGAAACATAAGATTCTGAGGTAACATGATGGGGAGATGAAGAGAGGATGTTTCCCCTCATGGAGGATTCAGGAGCGAGTGGGCAGATTGTCAAAATAAAGGGTCACCATTTCTGATGGAGATGAGGAGAAATGTCTTCCCTCAGAGTTGGGTTAGTCATTGCAATTCTCTTCCCCAGAGAACAGTGGAGGCTGCATCGTTAAATATACACAAGGCCCAGTTAGGTTTTTGATCAAAAAGGGAGTCTAGGGTTATGGTGACAGGAAGAAAATGAAGTTCAGGTCACAATCCAATCAGCCATGATCTTATTAAATAGAAAAGCAGGTTTGATGGGCTGAATGGCCTACTCTTATTTCTGAGGATATAAGATCTTTTGGTCGAGAACAGGAAACCTTGAGTGTCGATCTGTCGATCAGCAGGAATTAGCACCTTCTGGAGAATAGGGAGTGTGTACCTTAGATACAGCAGAGTGAGAATGGAGGGAGAGAGAGAGAGAGATAGTGTGTGTGTGACAGTAACTAGAATTGTCTGTTCTGAATTTCTGAGCTGTACTGACAGTGATGATATTTGTAAACTCCTTTAACAGGATATTCAAAGGGGAGGATTTGCAGCAAGAAATCTCAAACCAAACTTCACATCAAGATCTGACAGTCACTCGATTCGTTAGCACGGGGGAAACCATCGGCCATTTTACCATCAGTGTGACTGGAAAAGCACCGAGACTCCCGCACCAGGGGGAAACCGTAGGGATTGTGGGAAGGGATTCACTTCCCCATCTGAGCTGGAAACTCATCGACTCACTCACACAAGAGACCGTTCACCTGCTCTCAGTGTGGGAAAGGATTTACTGCTTCATCCAACCTGCTGACACACCAGTGAGGTCACACTGTTCACCTGCTCTGCGGGGGAAGGGAGTTACTACTTCATCCAGTCTACACAAACACCAGCAAGTTCACACTGGGGAGAGACTATATACCTGCTCGCTGCGTGGGAAAGGATTCGTCCATTCATTCATTCTGCTTACACACTGGCAACTTCACACTGAGATGCCGTTTATCTGCTCTGTGTGCGGGAAGGGATTCGGTGATTCATCCAAACTGCTCACACATTCACGAATTCACACTGGGGAGAGACCGTTCACCTGTTCTGACTGTGGGAAGGGATTCGCTCAGTTATGCAGCCTGCTGAGGCACCAGCGAATTCACACTCGGGAGATGCCGTTTATCTGCTCCGTGTGTGGGAAGGGATTCGGAGATTCATCCAACCTGCACACACACTCCCGAGTTCACACTGGGGAGAGGCCATACACCTGTTCTGACTGTGGGAAGGGATTCACTCAGTTGTCCAGCCTGCTGAGACACCAGCGAGTTCACTCTGGGGAGAGACCATTTACCTGCTCTGTGTGTCGGAAAGGATTTGGAGATCCATCCAGCCTGAGCAGACACCAGCGAATTCACACTGGGGAGAAGCCGTTTACTTGCTCCGTTTGTGGAAACAGATTTGTTGATTCAATCCACCTGCAGAGACACCAGCGGGTTCACACTGGGGAGAAGCCGTTCACCTGCTCAGTGTGTGGGAAAGGATTCACTCAGTTCACCAACCTGCAGACACACCAGCGAGTACACACTGGGGAGAGGCCGTTCACCTGCTCTGTGTGTGGGAAGAAATTTGTTAATTCATCCAACTTGTTAACACACCAGCGACTTCACACTGATGAGAAGCCGTTTATCTGCTCTGTCTGTGGGAAAGGATTCAGAAGTACAGCCCACCTGCAGAAACACCAGCGAGTTCACAAGTCATTACAGGGGTTAGATTCTGCTGTTGTTGCTGCTGTTAATCACATCCAGGACTGACCCACGTTCATTCTGACAGTGGGTGAAGTGGAAGGGTCGGGGGAGGTTTCTTTCTGTTGCACTGGCCAGTGTCCCAATTTTAATTTCTGTCGGCTGAATCTCTGAGCGAGGGCACATTTCCACTGAAATGATCCACAGAAGCAGATGAAATGCATTAATTTTATCCTGGACAGTTCTGATGAATGTAGGAAATTATTATACATATTCAATTTTATATATATTTCAGAAATATTTTTGAAAATCTACATTTACAGTATCACTGTACTCTGCGTCACCCAATATCTATGTCTATGCATTACATTGTGTATTTATCGTATGTCCTATGTTATTTCACGCATGGAACGATCTGCCTGGATTGTATGCAGAACAATACTTTTCACTATCTCTGCACGTGACAATAAATCTAACATACAGGCAGATGGTATGTCTCAAAAGATGCAATTAAAATGTTGTAAAAATGGGATCATCATTGAATCTAACCATGTAATTGTTTTCCAAAATTGGGCGAATGAAATCTAGTTTATAGAAAGGTTCACTGGGGTTTAAGATAATTGAGGAGTTGTGTTTAGCCTTATTAAAATGGCAATAAGACAGTTAGTGGGGTAGCGAAATGTAACTAATGAGTCAAAGACAGAAACCTGAAAGGTGTCTCACTTTTACTAAAAGCAACTCTACACAGAGGACAGCAATGATCCCTGTGTTTGCTAACTTTATTTCCAAGTGGCTTTTGACCAGTAATGGGCTTTGGAGAATAAGAAGGTCTCAGGTAGTAATTAAGAATAGTTTAACTGTTAATTGCAGCTATTCTCTGTGATGTCAGTGTAGTTGGTATTGTGTTAATAATAAAATTTGTTTTAATATAAAAGATCACTGTTAGTGGAATCAGTCCTGGGGTGAAGTATCCTTTCCTCACAGTTTTATAAATTGAAAAACATTGGGGTCTCGTCTGGATTTCTAATATAAATTGGCGTCCGGTTCGGTATCCGCTACACAGTAAATAAATGATGCAAAGGGTGAACTGTGAGGAGGATACAGAGATGTTTCAGCAGGATTTGGACAGGCTGAGTGGGTATATACATGGCAGGTGCAGTATAATGTGGATAAATGTGAGGTTTCAGCTTTGGTCGCAAAAACAGGAAAGCAAATTATTTGTTGAATGGGTGTAAATTGGGAGAGGCGGATACTCAGCGAGACTTTGGTGTCCTTGTGTATCAAACGCTGAAAGTAAGTGCTCAGGAACAGCAGTAAAGAAAGCAAATGGTATGTTGGCCTTCATAGCGAGAGGATTTGAGGATAGGAATAGGGATGTTTTACTGTGATTGCACAGGGCATTGGTTCGGCAAAACCTGATGTATTGTGTGCAGATTTGGTGTCCTTATCTGAGGAAGGAGGTTCTTGCTATGGAGGGAGTGCAGCAAAGGTTTACTAGGCTGATTCCTGGGATGATGGGCCTATGTCGATTAGGATTATATTTATTGGAGTTTAGAAGAGGGAGAGGGGATCTCATCGAAACTTACAGAATTCTAACAGGATTGGACAGGGGAGATTCAGAAAGAATGTTCCCGATGGTGGTGGAGTCCAGAACTAGGGGTCACAGTTTGGGGATAAGGGGTGAACCTTTTAGAACCGAGGTGAGGGGAAATTTCTTCACCAGAGAGTAGTTAATCTGTGGAATTCACTCCCAAGAAAAGTAGTTGAGGCCAAAACGCTGTTTAATTTCACGAAGGAATTAGATTTAGCTACCGGGGGGGTGGGGGGTGGTGGAGGCAGGATCGGGGTATTGAATTTGATGATTAGCCATGATCATAATGAATGGTGGAGCAGGCTCGAAGGGCCGAATGGCCTCCTCCTATTTTCTGTGTATATTTGAAGTAAATAGTCTTTTTCTTACCACTACAGGTGTCTTGTCTTTCATCTGTCCTCATTCCGGAGGTTAGCCGCACTCTGAACAATCTTTCTCCACTGACATTTAATTTGTTAATTTAATTAATATCTATTTGAATTTGGTGGACTTTTCGTTGTTAGATTGATGCCCTTAAGGGAAAGTGAGTGAGAGGGGTTGACAGGCTCTTTAACAGAAAGCCAGTCCCTCTAAGGCCATTGGCAAAGGAGCCAGAGAGGGAGAAGAGATTTCATTTTTCACAGCGAGTTGTTCTGATCTGCCTGAAAGCAGATTCAATAGTATCTTTCCAAAGCGTAAGTACTTGAAAGGGAAGAATTTGCAGGACTGTGGGGGAAGAGCTGAGCAGGTGGATGAATCGGAGTCCTTTCAGAGACATAACAGGGGAATGATGGACCAAATGGACTCCTCCTGCAGCCTGTGAATCTGAGCCTCTTTTTGTGCAGGTTAAAAGGGACAAATTTCATTTCAGCCCCTTCCCTGTTTATGTATTTAAAGAGAAGATATAACAATGTTTTCCTCGGTATATTTTAAACATTGAAGTCTTGCACGGCCAAATATAGTCAACAACCTTCCTGTAGCTCTCTCTGGACACAGCAAGAAAGCGTTTGACTGCTTAACAATAGCAGGTTCCACTGAATATGATCTAACCACAACAACAAAAACAACATCCATTTGTATAGCACCTTTAAACTTCCCCAAGATCTTTACAAATGTGAATACCAAAGAGAATTTGACACTGAACCACAGAGGCAGGTTTAAAACAGAGTCGTTAATTTAATGGCAGTTAATGCAGGTCAGGGAGAGCTGGGGATGATCGGTGAATGGGACTCAGTGAGAGTTGAGACAGGGACAGCAGAGTTTCTCTATTAAAGAAAACTGGGACAGTTCTGTACATTTCCCATCATACTTTATGGCTAAAGTCCAGCTGACATCACAGCATTCCATTGGGATTGTGGAATCTACTGATGTCATCACATTCTATTGTGATGTCATAAAATGACATCAGCCTTTTTGTGATTCCATAATCAGCTGACACCAGACTGGGCGTGTGGGATTAGCTGATGACTGCACATTCCTCAATCATGCACAGTGAGCAGAAATAATTTATTTTTAAAATTTATACATAGAATTTGTGCTACATGTATATAAGGGGAGTTTAGCAAGTGAACAGTTAAGCTCTGAGTGGGAGATGGAGCGGAAGGAAGTCTGAGCAGCTGGGAAAAGAAGAACAAAAAGGTTGATTGGATCTTCATACTGGATTCCCCCAGAGGTGGCGAATCCGGCAGTAATGTGAATTGCGCTTTCACGTATCTGATCGTCAGTCCAGAAGTAAAACACTCGAACACGTCAGTAACGAATATTCGTTTATTTACGGCCGGGCCAAATCTCTAAGCAGTCGGGTAACTACCTTCGAGAAGTGCCAAAATCCCAGAATAAGGACTGTATTTTTATACATTTTACAGCTTAGGGGTGGTCCCCTTAAATTCCTAGATACACCTATGATTTGGCAAGGATCCAGAACATGTACATATATGGAATTATTCTTCGAGGTCGGGAGGTTATTTTTGACATAATCATTAGCACAAGTCACTATTAATATTAATACAAAGGTTTTTGTATCCCATGGCCATCTGGCTTATCTCATTCCAAAGCCCATTCCTCTTTCATCTCAATGTTTATTTGTTTCAACTGGTCAAACGAGCTTAAGTGCGTTATCTCTGCAATAAAGTAAGCTTCCCATTCATTCCATTCTTTGACTTTTTGACCTCTCTGCTTTCACAGATGCGGGTCAGAACATTAAATAGTACCAAAGCCACACTCCCTTTATTTCATCCCTTGACCTGTTGACCTCTCTTTCACAGAGCTTTTCAGAACTGTTATATTAACCCTATCAGCGAAGTTCCAAATGAAATCCACTTCTACATTCCCCCCTTTGATCATTCCTTGATCACATAACACTCAGGATACTTTAGATGGAAATGAGAGCGAGGCGGAGGTACTCCTCCTCTACTAGGCTCCGGCAGGATGCCACTTCCTCATATAGGTCAGGGGTAGGTGGAACCAGTTTTTCTTTTTCGTCTAGGGCGGATCTCTGAAGCATCTGTGGTAATGCAGTGGCACCCAAACGGTTGCATAGGCATTTCACACCTGTAGCTATGATACAGAGCAACAAACAGATGGTAACGAAGATAATGAGCCCATGGAATAGGTAAGTGGCCCAAGAATTGGACCACATCCAGCTCCACCAGTCAGCCTGACCGGCGAGTCGCAAGCGCTGTACTCCATCTCTGATATGGGTTACCAGACGCGTGATATTCTCTGAACTGTCTGGAATGTAAGTGCAACATTCGGTCCCTATGATAGCACAGGTCCCCCCTTCTTTGGCTAGTAAATAATCCAGGGCCATGCGATTCTGTAGGGCTACCGTTCGTACGGCTACCAACTCTGCACTGAGTTCACTAAATCCCTCCGCGGTGTCATTTGCAACCTGTTCCAATAGGTCGCGGAGGAGCGCGTACTTCTTGAGGGACCAGATGGCGCCTATTTGGGGCCATAAGAGGGAAGTCACCACCTCCCACGGTGGTACTGACCTCTGGGCTCGAAAGTGGGGATGATGTTCGAGCTGGGCATAGTGTGTAGTACCCGGAACAACGAAACCCAAGTAGCACGACCCTGCCCAGTCAGTGGGGAGCCAGGGGTAAGCCTTATGGCCACAAATGAAGTAGGTGCCATTATAGGAGGTGAGGCTAGTTACCATCGAGGAGGTCCATATTTGGGTCCAATCAGGGCCCCCTGTGTGGTTAATAATGTTACTGATGATGGCGTGGCCTTTCCAGTCAGTAAGACCAAAAGTGTACTTACATGAACTGGTTCCTAACACATATGTTCCAGGAGTTCGTACTTCCCGGAGTAAGCAGACCGTTCCGGTCTGGGGGTTCTGGATATTGAAGAACGGGGGTGTGCGATCTGCTGAGTAAGATGGCTGTCGCCAACCAAAAAAATCCCGCAAAGGGTAGCCGGCACTCAGCCATTCTTGGGCTGCTTCCCTGTGGTTTACAGAGGAGGACCTGGAGGCCCTGGTTGGTAAGGCAGAGTGACTAGTTACTGTCCTGTTCTGGAATATAACCCATTCAGCCGTCTGTTCGATCGAGAAAGGAACAGATATCAAGGGAACGCCTCCATGGGCATGGGTCAGGACCTGTGTACATACCCAGCAAGAGGAGACACCCACTTTCTTAGCATAGACATAGGACATAAACAGAAAAGAATTTGCCGTTACATGGTGCGTTGCCCACTTCCTTCTGGAAGGCGAGTAGGGGTGAGTAGCCCTTGATGGTAAAATTTGTACCCTGTCCGTATCAATGCACCGGTGGTTCCACCTGCATGTGCGGCGATCGTACATTAGAACCATGTACGTAATCAGGAATCGGCGCTTCTGGTCGTCGGGAGGACCGGTGGTTGGGCAGGTTTTGATAGCGGTGGTGATCCATCGGAGATCTGTCGTTGTTCCACATCGTGGGGTCCCTTCTCGGCACAGGGGTGGACGTCGGCTTCCATACGGGCATCTCCTTCTTCCGGATGCAGCGAGAGAGAGCAGGGTGGCGAGTATTGTGACGGTGAAGAGGGGCCTCATCCTGGTACTCGTGTTCCTAGGACTTAAAGGAAAAGTTTAGAACATCATGGATACTTAATTAACTTACAATGGTGCATATGTACCCATGCGTTCCGGCCCTCCACTTTTACTGCAGTGGGGGTAGTGAGTAGAACCTGTAGGGGACCCTCCCATCGAGGTTCCAAACCTTTACGTGTCCAATTTCGAATTAGGACATAATCCCCAGGGTTGATGGAGACGTCATGAGTAATGGATGGGACTTCTTCCTGGGTGGCACGAACTCGGGAGTGTAATCCTTTCAAAATTCTAGTTAGTGTTAATATATAATTATGATGTGGAGATGCCGGCGTTGGACTGGGGTGAGCACAGTAAGAAGTCTTACAACACCAGGTTAAAGTCCAACAGGTTTGTTTCAAACACGAGCTTTCGGAGCACGGCTCCTTCTTCAGGTGAAGAAGGAGCCGTGCTCCGAAAGCTCGTGTTTGAAACAAACCTGTTGGACTTTAACCTGGTGTTGTAAGACTTCTTACAATATATAATTAGCCATCTCGGTAGTCATGTAATGGAATTGAACATTCCGTGGAACACTGCTGTCCCAAGGCGTTCGAAAGGGTCTGCCATATAGTATTTCCGCTGGGCTTAGGCGAGTTTTTCCTGTGGGGGTGGCACGTAGCTGGAAGAGTGCTAAAGGCAGGAGTTTGAGCCAAGTGGCCCCAGTGTCTGCTTGTAGTTTAGCGAGTTTAGTCTTTAGAGTCTGATTAGCCCTTTCCACCACTCCAGCGGCTTGTGGTCTGTAGGCACAATGAAACTGTTGCTTTATTCCTAGCAGAGCACAGAATTCCTTATTGTTTTGACCTATGAAGTGGGGACCATTGTCAGAGCTCAGCCGGGCTGGAATTCCAAATCGCGGAACAATTTCTCGCATTAACACCTTAACTACTGTCGAGGCCTTGTTATCCGTAGTCGGGTAGGCCTCGATCCATTTGCTAAAAGTGTCCACAATGACTAACACATATTTATAGCATTGACATCTTTCCAACTCAATGTAATCCATTTGTAGGGTCTCAAATGGACCCTCAGGTAAGGGGGTTGTGCCAGGATCACAGGGGACGGCCTTACCGGGGTTGTGCTGTTGACAGATTAGGCACCGACTGCTAATTTGTTGGGCCATTTCTTGCAGTCGTGGGTGCCACCAGCTTTTTAACAATATGTCCCCTGTGGCACGAGCTCCACAGTGAGTTGCAAAGTGTACACATTCGGTCACCCAGGCTGCTAATGCATCGGTCATACATGTTTGTCCTACCGGGGTGACCCACAGCTTATTTTCGATATCATATATACATCCTAAGTTTTTCCACATATTTACAGCAGTTGCAGGAGCGTCCTCCTGCATTTGGATTATGTCAGCAATGGTTGGCATAGGTTTTTCAGAGGGGGACTTTCCCGAGGGGGTTTTAGTCTGCCTCATCATTCTAGGCACCATTAGTTTGCCAGATTTAGAAATTTCTTTTGCCTTCTCGTCCGCTCTCCTGTTGCCCGTTTCCACCAGTCCTGTGCCTTTTGTATGCGCTGCGCATTTTATCACCGCTATCTTGTCTGGGAGCATAAGGGTCTGCAATAACTGGGTTACTAACTGCTGGTGTGAGATGGGTGTACCAGCGGAGGTTAGAAATCCTCTGTTTTTCCATCACCGTCTTGATCGATGATTGCATAGCCAGATTGTCTATCCCCCCTTACGCCGACGGAAGAACTTCCATCGGTGAAGAAGGAACAATCTGCACTTGGGAGGGGTATATCGGAGAGGTCGTCTCGAACCGAGGAGACTTCCTGCAACAGTTGCAGACAGTCATGAGTTGGGTCGAGCATGTCTGTGGGAGGATGCGTCAAAAAGTTAGCAGGGTTGATAGTGGTGCAGTGGGCAAACTGGACCTTTGGGTTATTAAGGAGAGCAATCTCATATCTATTCTGACGAGCCATCGTGAGATGCTGAGTCTGTAGCTGTCCCAAAAGGGCCGTAACAGAATGGGAACTATAGACAGTGATATCTTGTTGGAGGGTAATATTAGCAGCCGATTGCAGGCTGTTGTAGATAGCTGCAAGAGTTTGGGTACAGATAGGATAGCCAAGGGCCAGCTGAAAAGGGCGATCATATAAGGGTCGACCAAGGGCAGGGGCCTGGAGGAGTGCCTCCTTGAGGCGGTTCTGCGAGTGACTGTTTGTGATCAGCGGGCACTAGGACCCTGCGGAGCCATGCAGTGTCAATTTCAACGCAGCAGTTTCGAAACTGCCCAGCACAAATTCTTTATCTGTTTATTCTGAGACCAATGTAGTTCTGAACATACTGAGTTACTCATAATACTGATCACATTCCAGGGGCGGTGGCGGAGGTGGCTGTGGGGGCTGTGGAGGCTGTGGGGGCTGTGGGGGCTTCTGACGTCCCCCGCAATTGAACAGATGTTCCTCATCCCCATCGTCCCCCTCCTCCCAACCTTGCTTCGCATTGCTGACCGGCGCCAGGGTAGGATTAGCATTCTTACGTTTCTTATATTCTTTACATTCCCTTTTTAAGACCTCTACTGTTTTAACAATTCCCCCTTTTGTGAGGCCAATACCCAATTTTGAGGCATTTTCCTGCCAGCTAGCCAGTATAGATGCATCTTTCATTAACTGACAGTATTCCCTCCACAAGGCAATTAATTTCTTTGTGGTGGGTTCTTGATAATACAGAAAAATGTGTCATTTGAAACATGAATGTCTGGCAATATCTGGTTTGAGAGGGTACAGGGAAAGATCCCACAAAAGGTTAATAGCAGCTGCAAAGAGCAGGGTTATAAAATGCAGATTCTTGCTCCCAATCAGGCCTCAGCAGACACACAGGCTTCATGTGGTAAGCTAAAACAATGGCTCACACCTTCATGGAATGTAACTATCTCAGAAAGCATCTGAAAAAGCATGGATGAGAGTTTCAATTGCATTAAGTGACGAATGTTTAAAACAGGCAAGTCTTTCAAGTCACAACCAAGTTAAATTTTAGCATACAGCTAAGAGCAAAGTTTCACACCTTAACTGAAATAAACTCTCTTAGTAAACAGCTGGAAAGAATGGAAGATGCTCAGTCGAATTTAGTGTCAATTTCAGGGGTAAAATTCTACGAACATCAAGTTAATTAAAAGAAAATTGGAGATGACCTGGCTACGAGAAACAACATTTAAGTCAAAATCAAAGGCAAAGTTATGAACTGGGGACAATTGGAAAATTAAACGATTTGAAATCACAGAAATAAAAGTTAACTATTGAAACAAAAGCATTTTTTAAATCAAATCTGAGAGGAGACGATATGCCTGAAATGAATAACGAGTTGTAGTAAGATGTTTACATCAAAGATACTTTTAAACTATCAAAGTGAAACAAGCCCATATACAATACAGTCGTTAAAACTTAATAACTCTTCGAAAGAGAATATAAACCCAGGGAGCAGAAGCAGCAGCACTCTGTCACAGCAACAGGAGAGAGAGAGAGAGAGAGAGAGAGAGAGAGGGAGAGAGACGCAGCCTGCTGGAGAAAGACAAGGAAATCTGTAACTGACTTTGTAAGCAAATATCAACGATAACCCACTAGGATAGACAAGGAAAGCAGCCGAATTTAAACAGCTAATACAACTCAAGAAGACCAGATTTTAAGTGGTTATTAGCTTACTTCACTTCCTTAATAACACAGGACCCAGGACACCAATGCTATTAAGGGGTAAGTAGGTAAAATTCTTCTGTGAAGGTATGGGTTATACCGGGGGATAGGCTCCGAGAACCCCGCCCGTAACTTCCAGAGAACGCTGCCTGGAATCACGGCGGCAGTCCCGTCCGGAGCCCACAGCCCGTTAACTGTCCCCTAGCAATCCTGAGAACCCCGCCCGTAACTCCAGCGAACGCTGCCTGGAATCACAGCGGCTCCTCAGGCTGCCTCTAGCAGTCCTGGCAACCCCGCCCGTAACTCCAGCGAACGCTGCCTGGAATCACGGCGGCAGTCCCAGGCTGCCCACAGTCCGTTAACCGTCCCCTAGCAATCCTGAGAACCCCGCCCGTAACTCCAGCGAACGCTGCCTGGAATCACGGCGGCTCCTCAGGCTGCCCCCAGCAGTCCTGGCAACCCCGCCCGTAACTCCAGCGAACGCTGCCTGGAATCACGGCGGCAGTCCCAGGCTGCCCCTAGAGACGATAACCACAGGGTTCACTCACTTACCCTCTTTAAAACGGGTTCGCTGGACTGACCTGGATCTCGCAGAGGCTTCTCGACAACCAACGGCAAGGCTGAGCAACGATCAAACTAGTAGTAGGCGAATACCAAGGTGGAAAACAAATTTTTACTCACGTTGGGGGCCAAATTCGTCCTCTAATTTGAACGAGCTCAGTCGATTACGCCGGTTAGTTGCGCAGACCCCTCTGGAGATCCCCGTACGGGCCACCAAATGTGAATTGCGCTTTCACGTATGTGATCGTCAGTCCAGAAGTAAAACACTCGAACACGTCAGTAACGAATATTCGTTTATTTACGGCCGGGACAAATCTCTAAGCAGTCGGGTAACTACCTTCGAGAAGTGCCAAAGTCCAAAATATGGACGGTATCTTTATACATCTTACAGCTTAGGGGTGGTCCCTTTAAATTCCTAGATACACCAATGATTTGGCAAGGATCCAGAACATGTACATATATGGAATTATTCTTCGAGGTCGGGAGGTTATTTTTGACATAATCATTAGCACAAGTCACTATTAATATTAATACAAAGGTTTTTGTATCCCATGGCCATCTGGCTTATCTCATTCCAAGGCCCTTCCTTTAACATTTCAATGTTTATTTGTTCCAACTGGTCAAACGAGCTTAATTATGTTATCTCTGCAATAAAGTAACGGTTCCCATTCATTCCATTCTTTGCCTTTTTGACCTCTCTGCTTTTACAGATACGGTCAGAACATTAATTAGTACCAATGCCACACTCCCTATATTCCATCCCATAACCTTCTGACATCTTTGCTTTTACAGATACGGTCAGAACACACTCCCTTTATTTCCTCCCTTGACCTGTTGACATCTCTTTCACAGAGCTTTTCAGAACTGTTATATTAACCCTATCAGCGAAGTTCCAAATGAAATCCACTTCTACACCGATGCCTGTTCGGGTACACAGAGGGAAAATTCAGAATGTTCAAATTACCTAACATCACGTTTTTGGGACTTATGGAAGGAAACCGGAGCACCTGGAGGAAACCCATGCAGACACGGGGAAAACATGCAGACTCCGCACAGACAGTGACCTAAGCCAGGAACCGAACCTGGGACCCTGGTTCTGTAAAGCAACAGTGCTAGTCACTGTGCTACCCTCCAGTTGCTGAGTAGATGCCAGTGTTCTAGCTTTATTAGAACAGCTTTGCTAGGGGTATGGCACAAGTCTTCAATACTAATGACGGAACAATGTCTTCGCAGTATTCACTTGATATCACGTGATGTGAATCAAATTGACTGAAGACTGGCATCTGTGATGTTGGAGATCTCCGGAGGAGACCAAGCCAGATCACCCACTCGGCGCTTTTGGCTGAAGGATACTGGAAATGCTTCTTGTCTTTTGCACAAACGTGCTGAGCTCCTCCATCATTGAGGATGGGGATATTTGTGGATCCTCCTCCTCCAGTGAGCTGTTTAATTGCACCACAATTCACGATTAGATGTGGCAGGACTGTAGATCCTTGATCTGATATGTTGGAAGACCTTCTCCGTTCACCTTTTGTACTGATCAAGGAGCTGAGCTCCAAAGGCTAGTGATTCCAAACAAAACTGTTGGACTTTAATCTGGTGCTGTAAGACTTCTTATTGTGTCCACTCCAGTCCAACGTTGGCACCTCCACATCTGATATATCAGATAGATATTGTTCTGACGGTGTCGCCTGGTGTGTGTAAGTAATTGGATTGAATGTCCAAAGAGCCAACACAGGGATGAAGAGCCGCATGATTTCCTCCTATAATGGAATCAACAGTCAATCACAGGAAATAGAGAGAAAAGAGAGGGAAAACAATGATTCTTGGACAGAGCCCAGTCCAAATAGAATCAGGGGAGGTGAGAGAGAGGTTGGAAACGTTTAAAAATCTCTCCTTATTCCCAGAAATGAAATATAAGAGAGCACCAGGACGGAACGGTGGTGCAGTAGTTACCACTGGTTCCGAGAGCCTGTGTTCAATCCCAGCCCCGGGTCACATCCGTATCTGCATGGGTTTTACCCCCACATCCCAAGAAAATATGTAGGGTCGGTGGATTGGACACGTTAAATTGCCCCTTAATTAGAAAAATTCAAAAATATATATATAAGCGAGCAGCTACTCACAAAAATGAGTCCGAATTTTTTGAAAAGCAATTAATCTCAATTGGGTAACAAATTTATTTTCTCTCGATTCACGATTCAATGGCGCTGAGATACCCAACATCCCCTGCGGCTGTGCAAGTGCCCTATTCACACCACAGGAGCCAACCGCGCAGGCGCAGTGCTGGGCTGTATGTGGAGCATGCGCAGTGTCACTTTGCTCGGGGCCCTGTACGTGTCGGAGACGCTTTTCTGAACAGGTGAGAGTCGGTGGGCCGGAGGGAGGAATGGAGCCGGGAGTGGGGGTGGGGAGGGAGCCGAGGCTTCATAAACACCCAGTGCAGGTCTCACAACTTCAATAAGAGCCTGGAGGCCCCGGGTTTGTAACACCCAGGCTTTTCCCCAGGGAACAGGCCCAGGTGACCGGCCGCCACCTTGGATCAGTGGGGCGTGACGCGCATGAGCCTTTATGTGACGCAATAGTGTGGGTGGGGCCTCAGGGTCCCGGTGACCAGGGGAGAGTCTCCTTTGGGACCTTTCTGTTCTCGGAGCTGGATTCAGGTGGACGCAGAGGCGACACTGGTTCAGGTGGTGATGGACATCCTGGTGCATCCTCAGGCACCGAAAGTAATTATGCAACATGTCGAGGATTTGAAAGAGAGAAACATGCCCCAATTCGATGCATTGTTTTATGAGGCATCGAGATGTCGCCCAATCCAAAGCAACATTTGACTCTGAGCCACACAGAGAGATACCAGGGCAGGTGGATAAAAGCTTGTATACAAGGTAGGTTTTAAGGAGGGTCTTAAAATAGGAAAGTGAAGGAGTGAGCAGGAGAGGTTTAAGCAAGCATTTCTAGAGCTTGGCTATCAGGCAACTGAAAGAACAACCACCAGTCATAGAGTGATTAATATTACAAATGCTCATGACCATAAGATGTAAGATGCAGAGCAGAAGTAGGCCATTCGGCCCATCGAGTCTGCCCTGCTATTCCATGAATTCGTGGCTGATCTGATATCCTCATCTCCACTTTCCCATCTGATCCCCATAACCTTGATTCTCTTCCTGATTAACAATTGTCTATCTCTGTCTGGGTCCTGAATTAGATGAAAGTAAATATCTCGGTGGCTGGATGAGATGACAGAGATAGGGAGACACAACCCTTGAGGAAAAGGTGCTTCTTAAACGAGAGATTTTATAGGTCAGTGGGCACAGGGAAGGTGGGTGACCACGTCTTGGTGTGAGTAACCAGAGTTTTGGATGAACTCAATATTACAGGGAGGTTGAATGTGGGAGGTCATCCCAGGGTGTGTTAGGATAGTCGGGTCTAGAGGAAATAAAAGAATAGATGAGAGTTTCAGCAGCAAATGAGCTGACAAAAGGCTGGAGGCTGGGAATGTTACTGAGCTGAAAATATGCAGTCTTGATTTTTTTTTAAATGAATACAAGAGATTTGGGCATTGCTAGCTAGGACATTAATTGCCTATCCCTAATTGCCTTTGAGAAGGTGGTGGTGAGCTACTTTCCTGAATCGCTACAGTCCATGTTGGATAGGTACACCCAGAGTGCTGTTAAAGAGGGAATTCAATGATTTTTACCCAAAGACCTTGAAGGAACAGTGATATATTTCCAAGTCAGAATCTGTCAAAGTTCTGGTTGAGAAATACCCAATCTCTCTCCTTCACTGCCTGCCTCTCCTCTCCCTCCCTCCCTTCTCTCTCCTCTCTCTCATTCCCTCTCTCTTTTCTCTTAACGCCCCTCTCTTCTCTTCACATCGAGGCCACAGCCTTCTGTCGGCCCAGGAATGCTGATGGTAGGTTCCTTTTCCTGAAGGACATTTCCCGTAACAGCCTCCCCGAACAGGTGCCAGAATGTGGCGACTAGGGGCTTTTCACAGTAACTTCATTGAAGTCTACTCATGACAATAAGAGATTTTCTTTTTTTTTTTCCTTTTCATTGATGAACCAGTTGGGTTTTTATGACAATCCAGCAGTTTTCAATGTAACATTTTCCCAGTGCCGGCCCCTCAAATGATCAGATTCATTCAGCTCAATTTCACAAACTGCTTTTGTGTTTTTGTGGGTTCTCTCTCACTCTCTTTTGTCTGTTTTAAATCAATTTCACAGGGTATTTGAGCGAATTTGCAGTTGGGAAACACAAACTGAACATTACATCAAGGTCTGACAGAGTCCCCAATTTAACCTGAACATTATTGGATTTTGAACATGGAAGGAAAAAGCACTGTTCACAGTGGGGAGAAACCGTACACATGTTGTGTGTGTGGACAAGACCTCAACCAATCATCTGACCTCTCACAACATAAATGCAGTCACAACGGGGAGACACCGTGGAAATGTGGGGACTGTGGGAAGGGATTCAATTACCAGTCAAAGCTTGTAACTCATCAACGCATTCACACTGGGGAGAGGCCATTCACTTGCTCCGTGTGTGGGAAGGGATTCACTCAGTCATCCACTCTACTGACACACCAGCGAGTTCACACTGGGGAGAGGCCATTCACCTGCTCACAGTGTGGGAAGGGTTTCATTAATTCAACCAATCTGCTGACACACCAGCGAATTCACACTGGGGAGAGGCCATTCTCCTGCTCCAAATGTGGGAAGGGATTCACTCGGTCATCCGACCTACTGACACACCAGAGAGTTCACACTGGGGAGAGGCCATTCACCTGCTCCGAGTGTGGGAAGGGATTCACTCTGTCGTCTGATCTACTGACACACCAACGAATTCACACAGGGGAGAGACCATTCACCTGCTCCATGTGTGGAAAGGGATTCACTCGGTCATCCCATCTGCAGAGACACAAGCAAGTTCACACTGATGAGAGACCTTTTAAATGCCCGGATTGTGGGCAGTGCTTTAAATGTTCCTGGGACTTAGGTGTCCCATCAACGTGCTCACACTGACGAGAGGCCGTTCACGTGCGCTGACTGTGGGACTGGATTCAGGCGATCATCTGACCTCATTACACACCAGCGAGTTCACAATGGGGAGAGGCCGTTCACCTGCTCCAAGTGTGGGAAGAAATTCACTCAGTCATCTAACCTGCTGAGACACCAGCGAGCTCACAGTGTAAAGAGACCATTCACCTTATCTGTGTTTGGGATGGGATTAATTCAGACAGCCACCCTTCTAACACAACAGCGAGGTCTCCCTGAGGAGATACCATTCACCTGCCCCGAATGAAGGGATGGATTCACTTAGTCATCGTATCTGCTAAAAGAACAGCGAGTTCTCAGTGTGAAGAGACCTTTTAAATGATGTATAATCAACGTGTTCCTAGTGATGAGAAACTGATCAGATCTCCCTTTAAGACTGGGTTCAGGAAGTTGAAGTTAAATGGAAAATAACTCAGCTTTGTATTAACTACCAAAATATCTCTAACACAAGTCTGTTTTTTTTTAAGCACTCTCCCTGTCTCCTCCATCCTCACCTTGAACAAGTGTGAGGAGCTCATGGAGCTTCTTTGTCACTGAGATTGAGACAATCTGATGAGCTATCTCTGCCTCTTCCCTCCTTCCACTGGACCAAACTGTCTCTGAAGTTTCCCCTTTCCCGAGCCCTGAACCCACATCTTTCTCTCGTTTCACTCCCATCTCCCCTCATGCCCTATCAGGATTCACCTTCTCCATTAGACCCACTCCTGCTCCATTGGCCCTATTCCTATTAAACTACTGACCATCCAAACTCCCCATGTTCACTGACTTTGTTAAGTTCTCTCTCTTCAGATACTGAACCTCTTTCCTTCAAATCTGCCATCATCACCCCACCTCAATGAAAACAACTTTTCACCCACTGTCCTTGCAAACAACCGCTCCATCTCTATGCACCATTTCCCCTCCAAATTCTCTTACCGCCCAAACCCATCTTTCCCGAACTCCATGTTTGAATCTCTCCAATAAGATTTCTGTCTCCCAGAGAGGCCAGACTCTTGTGCAGGTCCAGACCGGGTGTCAGGTTCATTTCCCTGAAGGACATTAGTGACTAGTTGGATTTTTATAACAATCCAGCAGTTTTCATGGTCACCTTTTCCCAGAGCCGGCCCCACAAATAACCAGATTCATTCAGCTCAATTTCACAACCTGCCTTTGTGTTTTTGTGGGCTCTCTTTAAATTTTCCTTGTTTGTTCAAATAGTTTTATAGGTTTTTGAAAGATTTACACTCGGGGAAAGTCAAACTAATCATCACATCAAAATCTGCCAGCGTTGCTCTGTTCATCAGGACATGGATATCATCAACGTATAAACATGGCAGCAAAACACCCTGTTAATACCAGGGAAAAGCCCTGGTAATGTGGGACTGTGGAAATGAATTCAGATCCCCGTCTGAGCTGGAAACACATTGATGCAGACACACCAGGAGAGGTCGTTCACCTGCTTCGTGTGTGGAACAGATTCAGTCACTCAGCCCATCTGCTGAAACATCAGCAAGTTCACACCGACGAGAAAGTTTATGAGAAGAGCTTTAAAACTCACAGGGACTGAGGGAGCACCAGCGTATTCACACCGGGTACACACCGTTCAGCTGCTCACAGTGTGAGAAGAGGTTCAGGATATCACCCCACCTTCTGACACACCAACGAATTCACACTGATGAGAGAGAATTTAAATGCTCTGACTGTGAGATGAGACTGTGATAAGCACTGAAGGAGCGCCAGCGGACTCACACTGGGAAGAGGCCGTTCACCTGCTCGTGTGGGGAACGATTCACTCAGTCATCCAACCTGCAAATCCATCAACGAATTCACACTGGGGAGAGACCGTTTACTTGCTGTGAGTGTCGAAATGGATTCATTCACTGGTCCCACCTGGTGACACCAGGGAGTTCACAAATGATTTTGCAGGTATTGCTGCTGTTAATCACATCCTGGACTGAATCATGTTTATTCTGACATTTGGGGTTGATCTCTAATGTCAGTTGCCCAGTTTAGACTGAGCAAGGACCCCATCACATCAAATCACGTGTGGATAAAGCATCACGTCTGCAAACCTTATTAAATGCAAATTAGTCAGAGACTGCGCTGAACTGAAGATGAACCAGAAGCAGGTCACAGTCCAAGCCTGCAGCTCTACATTGACAGGAGGAAAGTCTGTTCTGTAACTCGAGATTGCGGCTGTGTAAGCTCTGAGTATTTATAATCACAAATAGGCTTGAACTATAGGATAGATGGGCTGTTCAAAGCTGTTAACTTGTCAGATATTGAAGTAATTACTCTGACCTCAGACTTTGCTCCTGTTGTAATGAACACTCAGGATCCATCGGTGCTGATTTACAGTCAATTACTGGATGTTCCTTGTTTTGTGAAATATCTCTCCCCATTAGTGCTGAACTGTTGGATAACTGATTACATTCAAACATGTTTGGAAAGGACTATGTGCCCAGGTTTAACTGTAATTTGTAACCAATAAACCATAAAACATTGAAGAAGAATTAGACCATTCAGCCCATCGAGTCTGCTCCGCCATTCAATCATGGCTGATATGTTTCTTATCCCCATTCTCCTACTTTCGCCCCATAATCTCTGATCCTTTATTAATCAAGAACCTATCTATATCTGTCTTAAAGACACTCAGTGATTTAATGGCCTCCACAGCCTTCTGCGGCAAAGAGTTCCACAAACTCACCACCCTCTGAAGAAATACCTCCTCATCTCTGTTTTAAAAGATTCTCCCTTTAGTCTGAGATTGTGTCCTCTGGTTCTAGTTTTCCCTACTTGTGGAAACATCCTCTCCATGTCCACTCTATCTTGGCCTCTCAGTATCCTGTAAGTCTCAATAAGATCCCCGCTCTTCCTTCTGAACTCCAAAGAGTACAGACTCAGAGTCCTCAAACTTGGAGGAGTGGATATCAGGATTTGTGAACTAACATGCAACATACAGGATGTAATGACTTAACTCAACATACTGCACTTGATATAACCTTAGTTAAAATACATATCAGCGCATTTTTGTTCTCTTCAGGTCTTACCGTACATAGATCTTTTTTAATAAGTCTGTGTATAACACTTTGAATACCTAAGCTCTATCCAGACTAAATGCGACAATAGAAATGTCAATTTCTTGAATGGTTCCTTATGTTAAATCCACTTCAAAAGGTAAAACATATCTGACTTCAGAAGTTCTCAAAATCAGACTCATCAATGGCATCACTAGTTGTTTTATATATGTACCTCACGCTGTGCTAAATATTCTTGAGCTTCAGATCTCCTACACTGAGTTATAAAAATATATTCTTGTCTCAAATCCAGAAGTGCGAACTGGCATTCCAATTCTAACTCATGCATTGTCCACCCATTGGTGTTAGTTGTATTTTGGTGATCCCGCACTATAACTAATTCCTTTTGCAAGAACATGCACTGCAAAAAAAATGTAGTTTTCAAGCCCATAATGCAATATGAATTAATGTATGTTAAATGCAAAATGGTTATAGTATGCAAATGCTCAGACTAATGACATTCAATTTTATAAGCCAGCAGCATTATTTAAAAGATCCATTTACTAATGGTAGACTACTAACGTCAGTTAGAAAAACCTATATGGCACTGTGAACATACAAGGACTCACAAATTAGTATAATACCTAAAGTCCACTCAGAATTAGATGCTGAACTGAAATGATAATATTAGCGATGATCAAAAACTTGGTTTAAGTGCCAGGCAATGACCATCTCCAACTAGAGAGAACCTAACCATCTCCACTCAATAATGGCCAAGTCAACTCAATTTCTCCTCATGGGACAATCCCCTCACTCCTGTAACCAGTCCAGTGAACCGATCCTCAATCCTCCTCAATAAGTATGTCCTTCCCTGGGTAAGGAGACAAAATCTGTGGACAGTCCTCCAGCTGAGGCCTCAGCACTGCCCTGTTTAACTGTAGTGGACTCTTGTACGCCAATGGCTTTGTAACGAAGCTAACACATTGGGTCTGAGCGTGTTGCAGTCTGTGCGATTTTGCTGTGCACAAATTAGCTGCTGTATTTCCTACATTACAGCATTGACTGCACTTCAAAGGAATTAAATTGGCTGGAAAACACCAGGGACATCCTGAGTTCATGAAAGGCTTGACAGAAATACAAATATTTCTTTGACAAAGGAGAAATGGCCCAAAGTGGAACAGTCGAGAATGGGATTTCAATTAGTCTCCTTTTATCTTGGAGGAAACAAATACTCGACAAAGTGTGAGTTTGACACCAAACTGATTTATTTCACATTTAATATTAATGTCTAGAATATTAAACTCCAGCCCCATTATAGGGGTCACTAACATCAACAGAAATCAGCTCCAAGAGTCCAAGAGTGGTGTCTGGGAACCTGATACTGGATGGATTGCAGGTTTGAACCCTGCAACTGAACGGCAACATGCTTGTGACACCAGGTTAAATGTAAATTGTAAATGATTGAGCAAGAGCTGAGTTCACCGCCAACACCAAATGCAGGCAGCAGCCATTTTGGGGAATGCTGTTTTGGCGAGGGAAGCAGGCAGCTCCCGAAAGGACCAGAGGAATAAAGAGCAGACTATGTGACCATATACATCAAATCTAGGTGCAGCACTCAGATGTGCTAGTTTATCCCTCAAATTTCACTGAAAATCACATGAAAACAAACCATGTTTTGACCCACAGTGACTCTGCCAGCAGTGCACTAACATGCTCCACACTGTCTAACTTCGTGCAAAAAAAAAAGATTAACAATCCCATTTTGTTCCAGACAGGCTCCATAACAAATTCATCGATGAGCTTAAATTGCTATTTATTGGAGTGAGCAAGTTTCTTGTTCCCTCCTCTCTACCAGCCTTTTGAAAATTACAAACGGTCTCAGAGGCTGCAGATCCAGTGTCACTGACCAGGAAAGTAATTTTCACATCACACCAGCACCCGTTCCCACCCCAACTGGTAATTAAAAACCAACCCAACTCTCAGAATGAACATGGTTCAGTTCTGGACGACATGAACAGCAGCAGAATCCAAGCTCTGTAGTCATAAGTGAAACTGCTGGTGTCTCTGGAGGTTGGATGAAAAAGTGAATATCTTCCCACACACAGAGCAGATGAAAGGTGTCTTCACAGTGTGAACCCGCTGGTGCCTGAGAAGGTTAGATGCCTGACTGAATCCTTTCCCACACACTGAGCAGATGAACGGTCTCTCCCCTGTATGAATGTGTTGGTGTTTCAGCAGATTTGTTGAGCTTTTAAACCTCTTTTCACAGTCAGAACATTTAAACAGTCTCTGCTGACTGTGAACAAGTTGGTGTGTCAGCAGAGTTGCTGACTGAGAAAATCCTTTCCCACAAATAGAGCAGGGGAATGGTCTCTCCCCAGTGTGAACTCGCTGGTGGGTCCCAAGGTTGGATGAACTGATGAATCCCTTCGCACACACGGAGCAGGTGAAAGGCCTCTCCCCGGTATGAACTCGCTGGTGTATCAAAAGATTTGATAATTGAGTGAATCCCTTCCCACATTCAGAGCAGGTGAATGGCCTCTCCCCAGTGTGAATTCGCCGATGGACTTCCAGCAGAGATGGGGACATGAATCCCTTCCCACAATCGCCACATTTCCATGGTTTCTCCTTGGTGATGGTGTCCTTGTGTCTCTCCAGGTTGGATGATCACTCGTCCACACACATAACACATTTATGGTTTCTCCCCTGTGAATGGTGTGAAGTTCTTTCAGGCTGAGTAACTGGTCAGTTCCCGGAACACTCTCACTCGGGTGCGTGAGTCTCTGTATTGTTCCAGACACACTGATGTTTTATATCTTTTTCCACCGACAGAACAGACAAACTCCATCCACATTCAAAGGTCGATAATATTCAGGTTCTGATGAATCGAGTGACTGTCAGATCTTGATGTGATGTTTGATTCAAGTTAACCATCCGCAAGTCTAAATCCCTGTAAAATGAGTTTACAAAATCATTACATTAAACGCAGAATAGAGACTCTGAACAGACAATTCTAGTTTCTCTGAAACATATTTCATCTCTTATTCCCCTAAGACTGTATTTCCCCGTCCCACACACTCTCCCTCATCCCTGGGCTGAAATCCAAATAAAGTGTTGGATAATTCTTTCAGGATCCTTTAGTAATTCTACAACTCAAGCTCATGTTTTACAAATGTTTTACATTTTTTTTCCAATTAAGGGGCAATTTAGCATGGCCAATCCACATATGCTGTTCATCTTTGAGTTGTGGGGGTGAGACCCATGCAGACACTGGGAGAATGTACAAACTCCACATGGACAGTGACCAGGAGCTGGGATCGAACCAAGGTCCTCATACCGATGGCTGTGCTGTCTGCCCGGTGCCAGGGTTCAGGACATCTACATGAGTACATCGGTATTAGGAGCAAAAGTAGGCAATTCAGCCATTCGAGGCTGCTCCGCCATTCAATCAGATCATGGCTGATCTCTTCTTGGTTTCAAGTCCACCTCCCCACCTGTTCTCCATATCCCTTTAACCATTAAAAGAAAAAAAAAAGGAAGCTATCTCCCTCTTGAAACCATTTAGTGACTCAGACTCCACAGAACCATGGGGTCCATTTAATCACTCAGAATTCACGCACCATGGGGGTGGCAAGCTCCATAGATTCGCCACCCATTGCGAGAAGTATTTCCTCCTCATCTCAGTCTTAAATCTACCGCTCCTCAACCTGTATCTGTGACCTCTCATTCTATATTTTCCCACACTGGGGAGCATTTGGCTTACGTTTATTTTATAAATCTCTCTTAATATTTTATACACCTCGATCAGATCCCCGCTCCCCCATGCACGTTTTGATTGTTTCCCATCATCTATCCCACTCTCTGTTCGCCATTGCCTATCTGAAGAAGTACTTTTCTTCTTACCTGTATCTCTATCTCCTTCCCTTCGTCAGATATTCCTTTACTGTGACTGAACTCTTCTTTATTGGCAGCCCATTGCTCAGTTACAGTTTCCCCTGCTACCCTTTGACTCCAATTTACCAGAGTTAGGTCCATTCTTACACCACTAAAGTTGGTTAATTATAGCTTCCACAATCAAAGCCTGAAGATATTCAGGTCCTGATGAATGAGTGACTTGACTCAACTGAGTGATGTTTGGTTTGAGTTTCCCATCTGTCAATATGCTGCATCTAAAAATATGTAAAATAATTTTAACAAAATCCATCATTGTCAGTCCAGGAGAGAAATTGAGAAGAAACAAACATTTCACTTAGTTTGAGTTTGCTGAGTATAAATCCTCCCCTTCTACCCCCTGCAAAAGGTGTTTCCAAAATCCATCATGGTCAGTCCAGGAGAGAAATTCACTACATTCTCTCCTCCTGCTGACAGGTGTGATGAATGTAAGAAATTGGTGTATATATTGTATTTTATATCTGTTACAAAGTGTTTTTAAAAGTTTGTGTTAAGGTACATATTTGTTGCAGTAATATTATTAAAGAACCTAGGTTAAGGTCCAGATTGTGTGTCTGCTGAAGCTGCAATTATCAAGACGTGAAGGCATTATTGATTCTAACCATTTACATGTTTTCATAGAGATGCCTAATGCAACATTGTTATGATTTCTGGAGTGCAGATAGTTTATGGGGGAGTGGCTTTTGTCCATGCTAAGCAGTAACATAGTGGGATACAGGTAATGCAATAAATGGGAGGAGCCAGGTCTGTCTGTAGTTATGCAGTTTCATACTGGTTTTGCAGTCTACTCTGAGTTTTTAAGTTGAGCAGCAGTTCTGTCAGATGCTGTAAGGTTGAGCAGGAGCTTCTGACTAGAAAGAAGGATTTGGTATTGGTGTTGCTTAATTTGAGTTAGTGAAGGTGTAAGGCTTAAATTTAGGTTTTTCCTTTTGTTTAAGAACTTTTTTTTTAAATTTAGAGTACCCAATTATATTTTTCCAATTAAGGGGCAATTTAGCATGGCCAATCCACATACGCTGTTCATCTTTGTGGGGCAGACACTGGGAGCATGTACATATCCACACGGACAGTGGCCAGGATAGAACCCAGGTCCTCAGTGCCAAAAGACAACAGTGCTGACCACTGCACCACCGTGCTGTCCCTAAGAATTGTTTAACTGATAATTGGAAAGCTATAATCTTTGATGTTAACTATGGTTAGTTCTGAGTTTAAATTAAAATTGGTTTTAACATTAAAAATACCAACTGGTCAGTCATCACTCCTGGGGTGAAGTATCCATTCCTCGCAGTTTTACAAATTGTCAGAGTATTTGGTTTCTTGTCCGGTGTCCTGACAAATGTTGGGCTTTGGTCCAGGATTCTGACACAGGTATGACCGCGCATGCGCCCTGTCACACACTGCCCCCTATAAAATGGCGGCCGCGCCGTCTCCATGGGGAGGCCCCAGGCCGCAGTTACCACCGCCTCATTACTGCATCCACCGCACCGGAACCTTCTTATCCCCGGTTTCAGGCCTCTTCTAGACGTTTATAAAGCCTCGCCGCCCAGTCAGCCGCCTCTATTCCTCCCCACTCACCGGCTCCATTTACTCTCCCGCATTCGACATTTTTTAACATCTTCCAACAGCACGAGGAACAGAGCGTACTGCGCATGCTCCCGTCAGAAACCGCACTGCGCATGTTCCAGTTAGCGCAAAGTAGCGCCTGTGCGGGACGCTCGAGCAATGAGGATAGAGCACATTTTACCCCCATTGAATGCTGGGTAAACCTGTTGCCATTGTGGGAGAATTTAGTAGTATCAAAAATTATGTTTCCTTGGAGCTAGGAGGTCAAGATATGAAATGATTAAGTCAATTAACATGGCAACGTAAGTGCTTGGGCAGTCGCCATAGTTCTGCTCTGGTGTAATTAAGAACAGAATAAACACTGACAGATCTGAACTTACTGGATTTTATGTAGGTGTTGCGAACCATATTGTTTCTTCCCATACACAGAACAGTTAAACCCCACCTTGTCAGAAAAATGTAGCAATTCAGATGGTGAACGACTTACCCATGTGATTTTACCCATGAGTTTCCAACTCACATTGATATCTCAGACCCTTGTTACCAGCAGGAGAGTAATTGATTTAAAAGGTCTTGATTTATCCTCCCACTACCCATCTGTAAACTGAAAGATGATTTTGAATTTTGATTTTCTCCTTTATAAGCAGTGGTATATTTTCCCCAACCCTTAATTTTGGGGTGTCCCAATCCTCTATGAATAACTTAGAGCGGAGAAGGCTGAGGTGGGACCTGTTGAGATGTACAAAAGTATGAAGGACATAGATACGATAGATAGAAATAAGTTTTTCCACTGAGTGGAGGGGATACAGATTTAAGGAAATCGGCAGGAGATTTAGAGGGTATTTGAGGAAAAGGTTTTCATGCAGAGGGTGGTGAGAATCTGGAACTTACTGCCTGAAAGGTTGGTAGGGAACATTCACAACATTTAAGAATCATTTAGATGATGACTTGGAAAATGGGATTAGAATAGATAGGTGCTTGATGGCTGCTGCAGACATGATGGGCCAAAGGGCCTCTTTCTGTGCTGCAAAATTCTATGACGATGATTCTAACTCACACAGCAAACACAAGATAAAATAAAATAAAATGGTTATTTTATTTCAGACACACAAAATACAGTAAAGGGGGTTCGCAATATCGGTCTCTTTTGCTCTCATACAATAAAAGGGAGATAAGGGGGGAAAAGGGGATATAGAGAAAGATCCCAATAAAAATACACATTATGCTTTTACGTAGGTTCTCAGTCCAGATTAAAAATTTGATGTCATATTTCTTCAGAGGGTAGTTGAGTGAGCCGCCTTTCCAGAAGTGAAAACTTCCATGATGGGAGAAGGTACATTTGGTTCAATTAATCTTGAATCTGCAAGTTCGAATGTTCCAGAAGTTCACAGTGTAGATGAGGGGCAGGCTATTACAAACTTGGGCATGGGCTCATTCTGCTGCTACATGTACAATGGAAAATAGTAGACAGAAACAAGCGGCTGCCTGGAGTCTCGGTTCCCGTTGAAGTTCAAATTGTTAGGTGAATTGCACGTTCCTAATTCTCCCTCAGTGCAAATGAATAGCCATCTTAGTGTGGTGACTCGGGGCTTTTCACAGTAACACCATTGCAGTGTGACTGTAAGCCTGTCTGTGACTCTAATAAAGATTATTGTGATTATTAAGAGTGACTAAAGATCCAAAAGCTGTATAATTAAAGGAATTCAGACAGCTCAATCCTCGGTCACGTGACAGGTTGTTTCTCATTGAATGATTTGGCTAATAAGGCCTCTGATTGAAGCTATTGTGCTTTGGAGAAGGTAGTGGTCGGACCATAAACCCCAGATTGGTGAACAGCAGTCACAAACACCTGGCTGTCATAGCTGGCTGAGGCAGACATCTGGTTTGTTGAACCGTTATGTTGACTTGGCTGGAATGTTTATACAATGCCAACATTCAAGGAGGCATCAGCTGTTAGCCTTTGGTTTCAAGCAGTTCAGAAATTTCCATAAGTTAGCATGTGATCAATTGCAACAATTTTATCAGACCAGCAATTATCAATCTTGAAAAATAGAGAAAACAATAATTTTACAAAGTAGCTGACGGGAATATATACTGTTTCTGTCCTTTCTACTGACCAGGAAACGCTTCTGATAAGTTCTACACAATCAAACATCCACAGTTAGAGAAGAGTGTTGTTAATCTGAAATGAGAAGAGAAAACTCAGAAATTTCACCAGATCTGGTAGTGTCTTTGGCGTGAGAAACATTGTGTCTGTGCAGAACCCAACATAGTTCAGAATTCAGAACTATGTCTTTCCATCAGACCTGCACTGTATCAGTGCACAGACCAGAGTACTTAACTCTGTTGCTCAATTGAAAGATGCTCCCAAATGTGCTGAGTATTTCTGGCATGTTCTACTTTTATCTCTGGTTATCCCTGACTCAGGACCCGTTGGGTCTGGCAAATCAAACTACAGGCCTCTTGCAAGATGTACGACACATTTTTAAAAATAACATTTATTGTCACAAGTAGGCTTACATTAACACGGCAATGAAATTACTGTGAAAATCCCCTAGTCGCCACATTCCCGGTGTCTGTTCGGGTACACAGAGTGAAAATTCAAAATGTCCAATTCACCTAACAGCACACGAAAGAGAAAATGCTGGAAAAATTCAGTAGGTCTGGCAGCATCTGTACGGAGTGAAAAGAGCTAACGTTTCGAGTCCGATAACTCTTTGTCAAAGCTAACAGAGAAAGTGGGAAATATTTATACTGTGGATTGGGAATGAAAGATGACTCACGGTAGCATTGTGGATAGCGCAATTGCTTCACAGCTCCAGGGTCCCAGGTTCGATTCCGGCTTGGGTCACTGTCTGTGGGGAGTCTGCACATCCTCCCCGTGTGCGTGGGTTTCCTCCGGGTGCTCCGGTTTCCTCCTAGTCCAAAGATGTGCAGGTTAGGTGGATTGGCCATGATAAATTGCCCTTAGTGTCCAAAATTGCCCTTAGTGTTGGGTGGGGTTACTGGGTTATGGGGATAGGGTGGAAGTGTTGACCTTGGGTAGGGTGCTCTTTCCAAGAGCCGGTGCAGACTCGATGGGCCGAATGGCCTCCTTCTGCACTGTAAATTCTATGATAATCTATGAGTCATAGCCACAGAAACCCAGGGAAACTGGGTGCTAATGGCCACAGAAACCAAGGGGAAAGAGTGCTAATGGAAAGGATTTATGAAATCATCTGACACACCGGCGTACTCATACTGGACAGAGACCATTCACCTGCTCCAATTGTGGAAAGGGATTCACTCAGTCATCCAACATATTGGCACATTGGTGCAGTCACACTGGGGAGAGACCATTCACCGGCTCAGTGTGTGGGAAGGGATTCATTTTTGCAGCCAACCTGATGACACACCAGCAGGTTCACACTGACGACAGACCTTTCAAATGCCCAGACTGTGGGAAAGTGTTTTAAAACTTCCCAGGAACTTATATACCATCAACTTATTCACACCGAGGAGAAACCATTCAGGTGCTCACACTATGGGTCAGGCTTTAGGTGATTCTCGCATCTCATTGTACAACAGCACACTCACAACGGAGAGAAACCATTCAGCTGTTCAGCATGTGGAGAGGGATTCACACAGTCATCCACCCTGCAGAGACACCAGAGAGTTCACACAGGGGAAAGGCCATTCACCTGCTCAGAGTGTGGGAAAAGATTTACGCAGTCTTCCACACTGCTTAGACACCAGCGACCTCTCACTCTGGAGAGGCTGTTCATCTTCTCTGTGTGGAGAGGGATTCACTAAGTTTCCCAACCTACTAACGCACCAACATGTTCACAATGAACTCCAGAGGTTGTGTGGGTTTCCTCCAGGTGCTCCAGTTTTCTCTCACCGTCCAAAGATGTGCAGGTTAGGTGGACTGACCACGCTAAATTGCCCCTTTATAATATAATAATCTTTATTGTCACAAGTAGGCATACACTAACACTGCAATGAAGTTACTGTGAAAAGCCACTTGTCGCCACATCAAATAGCTGTTGTGCATGTACCTTTAAGAAATTAGTGTTTATCAATTAGCTGCAGTGATATCAGAGTGTGGGTGGAGCTGGGCTGTCTGTCTTCACTGCAGCTATTTGATAAACACCCAGTTCTTAAAGGTACTCTCACATGACAGTTCAGAAATCTCCCTCTGTGTACCTGAACAGGCTCCGGAATGTGCTGACTAGGGGCTTTTCACTGTAACTTCATTGCAGTGTTAATGTAAGACTTCTTGTGACAGTAAAGATTCGGATTATTTTTTTTAATGTTCTGGCAAATTTCCATCCCGCTCACGATGACTCCCACGGCCAGAAATATGACACCAAAAATGGGATGATGCCAAATCTTTAAAAGGCAAAGTCTTTATTTCAAATTGTTGCCGTGCTGTCGGGGAAAGGGTTAACTTCTCTGCTTGTTTACAAAAGGGAAGAGGAAACATTCACAAAGCTTCCCACAGCTTGTGAGCTCCGAAACATAACTTCAAGGCTGAGGTTTATCTTCAGAGAATGAAACGTTTTGGTGCCTTTTCCAATTGGACCCGTAAATTGTGATTCACACTGAAAGGTTTACTTTCACTCAGTAATTAGAACATTTCACTGTCTCACCACTGACACTTCAGACCAAATCCCAATTGTTCACTTCCCTTGTAGCTGGTGTGTGGAGACGATCATGTTCACTGTAGATCTGTCAGCAGAGAAACCGCACTGTGCTTCTGGATAAACTCAGTCTGCAAATAGATGAATCTTTTAAACATCAGCCAAGTGAAGGTCTTCCCCTGACTCTAAGCAGTGAGATGTCCCTGTAGTCGATGCTGTCTCCTCTGTCACTGCTGTTTTTATTGCATCACACATGTTCCGTGGACCAGTCTCACAGCCCAAAAGGGGAGGGCAGGAAGGTGTGACAGTCGATGGGACTTTCTGTGTGTGAGCAGTTCAGCTGGAATTCCATCCTTGCCGGGTGCCTTTCTGCTTGCTCAGCAATCAATGGCCTTTTCCAGCTCAAATGATCAGAGTTCCTTGTCCAACTCAACCATGACAGGAAGCTGCAGGAGAGTCAAATAGAGACTGGGAGATGCCCTTCTCACAGGGGTACAGCTCACTGTTGTGTTCAACCCAGCTCCTCCTCACTCTCTCACCATGACTGACACTGAGCATGCTCAGAGCACACACCCACACTGCACCTGCACACTGGCCTCATACACTCACTGATAGGGGACTTACTGCAGCCCGGGGGATTCTGGGTAACACAGCCGCCATAGAGCAATTAGTAAACAGGAAGATTCTATTTCCCAGTTAGCAAAACAGAAGATCCACAGTTAAGCAAGATGCTGGTCATGAAGCACAATGAGAGTTTTGGATACTTTATTTAATACAGAAGCACATCATTCTGATAAGATGTCACTTAGACATGGGCAGCAAGCAGGCTGATCTACAGTTTGTACAGTATTTACAACACCTGGGACATGGTATATCATCTCATCAAACCAGTGATAGGTTTGTTTACTGTTCAGAATTGTGACTGGGTCACACTCATGGTTCATGCAAAATGCAACTCCCCAGGTTCTCTGACCCACTCCCTCCAGACCTGTTTTCACTCCAAGGGTCTTGACATCTGCCTTAGTCTTTATCCAGCCATGTATGTTCAGCTCACAGTGCCCAACAACCAGCCTCTCCTACACTGGGACACAGGGTTTCCATCACCAAAAATCTGTCCTGGTCCACGCACCACCATCAACGCCACCACCAAGAAAGCACAACAGCATCTCTACTTCTTCAGGAAACTAAGGAAATTTGGCATGACCTGATTAATACTACACTCCTGTCTGCTTCACTCAATGCCTATGTCTATATATTTACATTGTATACCTTGTGTTCCCCTATTATGTATTTTCTTTTTAGTTTACTTTATTTTCATGTGCAAAATGATCTGTTTGAGCTGCTCGCAGAATAATACTGCGGTACCTCGATGCATGTGACAATAAACCAATCCAATCCATATCGAGGGAGCAATCTGCCTCTCTTGCATTGGTGCACTGCATTTCCCTCATAACACAGTGGCATAGAAAGGTGACAGCAGAAAACAAAGGCACTCAACAAATTGTATCTGTGCCAACTTTCTGCAACAGTCACAATCCCCTGTCATTGGCCCTGAACTCTGCAGATATTTTTCTCCTCAAAAGATACAAACAGATGAGCAAGGAGCTGGAGTTGGCTATTCAGCCCAGTCTGCTCCACCATTTAATAAGGTCATGGCTGATCTGATAATAACAGATAGTTGTCCAATTCTCTTTTCAAGGCATCAATTGAATCTGCCTCCACCACATTTAAAAAAAAATTTTTTTATTGATATTTTCAAAAACATATCCAAGACAGAAAATAACAACAAGAAAACAATATTAACAACAACAAAAAGAAAAACACATCAACCCCCAAACCCAAACCCCCCCCCCCCCCAGTAACTACAAAAAGGAGAGATAGATAAACACCCGGCATATCCAATAAACAGATATACACATTTCTCCCTTCCCCTCGAAACAAACCCCCCCCCCCCCCCCGGGTTGCTGCTGCTGCCAGCTTATTATCCTACCGTTCTGTCAGGAAGTCCAGGAAAGGCTGCCACCGACAAAAGAAACCCTTGTACTGATCCCCTGAGGGCAAATTTCACCTTCTCCAACTTGATGAACCCCACCATATCATTGATCCAGGCCTGCTGCTTGGGGGCCTCGCATCCTTCCATTGAAGCAAGATCCTCCGCCGGGCTACTAGGGATGCAAAGGCCAGAACCCCGTCCTCTTTCGCCTCCTGCACTCCCGGCTCCACTGCAACCCCAAATATTGCGAGTCCCCAGCCTGGCTTGACCCTGGATCCTACCACCCTCGACACCGTCCTTGCTACCCCCTTCCAAAACTCCCCCAGCGCTGGGCATGCCCAGAACATATAGGCGTGGTTCGCTGGGCTTCCCGAGCACCTAGCACACCTGCCTTCGCCCCCGGAAAACCTACTCATTCTCGTCCCCGTCATGTGGGCCCTGTGCAGCACCTTGAACTGTTTGAGGCTAAGCCTCGCACAGGAAGAGGAGGAATTCACTCTTTCCAGGGCATCCGCTCTCATCCCCTCCTCAATCTACTCACCCAGCTCATCCTCCCATTTACCCTTCAGCTCGTCCACCGAGGCCTCGACTACCTCCTGCATTACCTGGTATATGTCCGAAATCCTCCCTCCACCAACCCAGACCCCCGAGAGCACCCTGTCCCTTACCCCACATGGGGGCAGCAGAGGGAACCACTCCACCTGCCGCCTGGCAAATGCCCTAACCTGCATGTACCTAAACATGTTCCCCGGGGGTAGCCCAAACTTCCCCTCTAACTCACCCAGGCTCGCAAACCTCCCATCCACAAACAGGTCCCTCAACCTCCTAATACCTACCTTGTGCCCTCCACCACATTTTCGAGCAGTGCATTCATGATACCATATGCAGCACAGAATGTTTTTCTTCACATCATCAGACATAGGAGCAGAATTAGGCCATTCGGCCCATCGAATCTGCTCCACCATTCAATCATGGCTGATATTTTGCTTATCTCCATTCTCCTGCCTTCACCCCATAACCCCTGATCCCCTTATAAATCAAGAACCTATCTATCTCTATCTTAAAGACACTCAGTGATTTGGCCTCCGCGGCATGGCTCAGCATTGCTTCTTTTTCTAATCACTTTAAATGAATGCCTTCTGTTTATAATGCCCTCAATATGACTTGCTTGATCAAACACGATTGCAGATCCTTAGTTTAAATGTGGTCAAGTGCCTTTCCATTTGAGAACTGTTCAATAAAGTTATTAGAATTATTTATAGCTAGGGCAGCACGTGGATCAGTGGTTAGCAGTGGGACGACAGTGCTGAGGACCCGGGTTTGAATCCCGGCCCTGGGTCACTGCCCGTGTGGAGTTTGCACATTCTCCACGTGTCTGCATGGGTTTCACCCCCACAACCCAAAGATGTGCAGGTTAGGTGGATTGGTCAGGCTCAATTGCCCCTTAATTGGAAAAACAAAATAATAATAATTGGGTACTCTGAATTTATTTTTTGAAAAAGGATTATTTGTAGCTTCCCCACCAATCATTTTTTTCTACTATCTTGAAGTGACCTTATTTTTATCGGGAGTTAACTGAAATGTGTTCCTAACCTCTCATTATCTAAATTTCCATTTCCCACTTTTCAGTCCACCTGACCCAGTCCATGGCTTTCTCCCTCATTGTCTAAAACACATCAGCAACTTTTGTATAATCCTGGTGTAGACATTCAAGTCTAAATCACTGATATATACCGGAAACTGTGGAGCCCCACTGGAAACAGACGTCCAGGCATCATTCAGTCCTGGATGTGACGAACAGCAGCAGCAACAGCTGAATCCAAACCCTGCTGTTGCCTGTGAACTTGCTGATGTCTGTTCCGGTTGTTTGACTGCGTGAATCTCCTTCCACGCACGGAGCAGTTGAACAACCTCTCCCCAGTACCACTCCCACGTTTGGGTGACACAGTAGCACAGTGGTTAGCACTGTTGCTTCACAGCTCCAGGGTCCCAGGTTTGATTCCCAGCTTGGGTCACTGTCTGTGCGGAGTCTGCGCGATGTCCCAGTGTCTGTGTGGGTTTCCTCCGGGTGCTCCGGTTTCCCCCCACACTCCCAAGATGTGCAAGTTGGATGGATTGGCCATGCTAAATTGCCCTTAGTGTCTAAAAAGGTGAGGTGGGGTTATGGGTTAGGTTGGAGGTATGGGCTTAAGTAAGGTGCTCTTTGCAAGGGCCGGTGCACTCGATGGGCCGAATGCCCTCCTTCTGCACTGTAAATTCTATGTTTCTGTTTCGGTGTGAACTCGCTGGTGTTTCCGCAGATTCTGTTTACTTTTAAATCTCTTTTCACAATCAGAACATTTAAAAGGTTTCTGATCAATGTGAACAAGTTGGTGTGAAGTCAGGTAGGATGACCGAGTGAATTTTTTTTCACACACGGGGCAAGTGTACGGTCTCTCCCCAGTGTGAACTCGCTGGTGTATCAGAAGGTAGGATGAACATGTGAATCTCTTCTCACACACGGAGCAGGTGAATGGCCTCTCCCCAGTGTGAGTGCGTTGATGTGACAGTAAATTCTTTTTACTTTTAAAGCTCTTCTCACAGTCAGCACATTTAAACGGTCTCTGATCAGTATGAACAAGTTGGTGTGTCAGGAGGTAGGATGGCAGAGTGAATCCCTTCCCACACACGGAACAGGTGAACAGCCTCTCCCCAGTGTGAGTGCGTTGATGTGTCAGTAAATCCTTTCTGCTTTTAAAGCTCTTTTCACAGTCAGCACATTCAAAAGGTCTCTGGTCAGTGTGAACAAGTTGGTGTGTCAGTAGGTGGGATGACAGAGTGAATCCCTTCCCACATACGGAGCAGGAGAACGGCCTCTCCCCAGTGTGAGTGCGTTGATGTGACAGCAAGTCCTTTCTGCTTTTAAAGCTCTTTTCACAGTCAGAACATTTAAATGGTCTCTGGTCAGAGTGGACCTGATGGTGAGTCCAGAGGTTGGATGACTGAGTGAATCCCTTCCCACACACGGAGCAGGTGAACGGCCTCTCCCCAGTGTGACTGCGATGATGTTTCAGTAAAACCTTTCTGCTTTTAAAGCTCTTTTCACAGTCAGCACATTTAAACGGTCTCTGTTCAGAGTGAACCTGATGATGAGCCCGGAGGTTTGACAAACCATGAAATCCCTTCCCACATTCCAGACAGGTGAATGGCCTCTCCCCAGTGTGAATGTGTTGATGTTTCAGTAAATCCTTTCTGCGTTTAAAGCACTTTCCACAGTCAGCACATTTAAAAGGTCTCTCATCATTATGAACAAGTTGGTGTCTCAGGAGTTCGGATGACAGAGTGAATCCCTTCCCACACACGGAGCAGGTGAACGGCCTTTCCCCAGTGTGAGTGCGTTGATGTGTCAGTAATTCCTTTCTGCTTTTAAAGTTCTTCTCACAGTCAGCACATTTAAACGGTCTCTGATCAGTATGAACAAGTTGGTGTGTCAGGAGGTGTGATGACCGAGTGAATCCCTTCCCACACACAAAGCAGGTGAACGGCCTTTCCCCAGTGTGAATACGTCGATGAGTTTCCAAGTCAGACGGGGAATAGCATCCCATCCCACAGTCCCCACATTTCCACGGTTTCTCCATGGTTATCGACAAGTTATCAGGTGTAGGTGGGTTGCAGATTTGACGTCACTATCAGATCAGCCGTGATGTTATTAACAGGCTCACGGGGCTGAATGTCCTATTGTTGCTTCTTGATTCCTTTGGTGCGAATGTCCTTATGTCTCTCCAACTTGGTGTCTCTCTGATGTAAATGCTGCAATTTCATTTCATGCTGTGTGGTTGGTTAAAGCTCAGTTCCAGCTAACTGTGGAAAATTACTTAGATGGCTGTGTCTCGGTGCTTTTCCAATCACAGTGACTTGAAATGTTTTCCGAAAGACAAAACAGACAAACATTTCTCCTTCCACGTTGAAAGGCCGATCCTGATGAATCAAGTGACTCTGTCAGATCTCGACATGATGTTTGCATCTGGAAATATTCTGTAAAAAGAGATTACATTGAAATACTGTCAATATATAAGACACAAAATTCTGTCACATAATCTGCTGCTGTCAATACTCGGACTTTCAGCTGATTTTCGATTCCATTTTCTCTCATGTGCTTGTCCCGTTTCCTTTTGAAAACATCTCAGCACTTTTCTCAACTAATATCCGTGGTAATGAGTTGCACATTCTGAACCTGTGATAAATAATTTTGTCCATATTGTCCCCTTGGATTTATTCCTATCTTGCATTTATGACTTGTTTCTTGATGATCACTCTCTCACATCGCCCCTCTCCAAACTACTGATAATTTAAAAGATTTATAGTAGGTCAATGCTTAATTTGTTGTTGTCAATAGAAAAAAGGTCCCACTCAAATTAATCTTTCCTGAGAGCTGTAATCTCTTATGTTACAAAAGTCATGACTGTCAATGCAGGATAGAATTCACAAAGAGACAAACTTTTCTGTTGGGTTCAGTTTGTTGTGTGCAAATTCTACAATTCTAACCCCCTGTAAAAGGAGTAAAAGCTGTCAATCCCAGTCCCACACACTCTCCCTCCTCCCTGGGCTGAAATCCAAACCCATCACACCATCTGCACTATTTCTTTCCTCCGCTCCCAGTTTTCTCCCTCCCTCTCCTCTGCCTGGGTTCAGTTCTCCAGCTCCTGTCTGCAGACTGACAATAAAATCAATGGGTCTTAATTGGGAGTTTGGGGTATGCAGCGGGTGTTTGTGAATCCTCCTGCCTGCCAGGGTTTCCTTCCTTGCCAGAGATCAGAGTCCTCATTGATTTGAGTGCAAAGTGTAAGCTCTTATTTATTATCCCCCCTCCCCCACCCTCTGATGTGAACCACCCTCCAGTGTGTGAAGCAGGATGGTGCCCGTTAACCTGGGCCTGTTCCCGGGAAGGAGGGAAAAGCTCCGCAGCTGCAAACCAGGGAGCTGACAATGGTTGTGACGGGTTTGCTGCAGCTCACAATGCCCGGGGACTGATTGACGGCGGGTTCGGACCAATAGAAAAAGGGGGCGGGGTGGAAGACCGAACAAGAGCGGCTGGACCTCCAACCAATCAGAGTGAATGTGAGGCGGAGCAAAGCTCTTGCTCCCTCCGCATGCGCACGACCACCCGGGCCTGTCTCGGGGAAAAGCCCGAGCAGCGTTCGCTGGTTGAACTGTCGTATACGAGCTTCGTTTTCGGGGATTGGGGCTGCACGGAGTGTTTAAGGAACCTCCTGACCAATCCACCGGCTCCATCCCTCCCTCATACCTCAGCGGGCAGGATCTGACCGGCGGAGTATTTCCATTCGACTGCCTGAATCGTCAGCTGTCATCGGCACTGCGCATGCTCGAATCAAGTGGGAGACACCGGGCTCAGCCCCGCCCCTCATTCACTCCGATTGCTTGGAGGACAAGTTGCTCCGTTCGGTCCTCCAGTCCAGCCCCTCTCTTCCTATTGGACAACAGCTGCCGTCAATCACTCCCTGGGCATTTTGAGCTGGCGCATGCGCAGTGCCGATGCTGTGCTCGGCCGGGAGGTTTCACTGAAGCAGTTTTGGGGCTTCACTACTTTAGTTTATGTTTGGTGTTCGTTTTTTTTTGTGATTTTTGAGACCTGCACATTTATGTTCATGTGCAGGATTAAGCCAGCATCTGCCTTAGCATGATGCTGGGTGTGAAAAGAACTAAGAAAAAGAACATAAAGTAAATAATGGATAAAACAAAAGAAGGGAGTGCTCCTAAAACAACGAGTGGAGCACAACCCAAATGGAACAAGAAAGGGAACAGAAACTTATCTAAAACCCGTCAAATTAGAGTGTGAAAATCGGGGTAGATAAGGCAATCCAACCCCTGCGGTGCCCACCGAGCACGGAAATCTTCCAGTGTGCCCGTGGATACCGCATGCTCCCTCTCCAGAGACAGCCGGCCGCAAACAAGGCCACGGAAGAGGAACAGACAATCGGGCTGGACGACACCCTCGCTCGCCCGCTGCCTGGACCGATAAATGGCTAGTTTGGCCAAGCCCAGGAGCAGGTTCACGAGGACGTCCTCCGCCCCTCGCCGCACCGGATGTCTGTACATCAGGAGCGTGGGGCTGAAGTGCAAACAAAACCTCAACAACAACGTTGTCAAGAAATCAAAGAGGGAGTGCAGCCTGGGACAGACAACATAAACATGCTCTACGGTCTCCACCAGGCCGCAAAAGGAGCAGGTCTCTGGCAGAGCCGTGAAGTGGTGAATCCGATAGTTGTACGGCACTGCCATGTGCAGCACCCTCCACCCCAGGTCCCCAAGTTTTATGGGGATGACGCCTCTATAGAGGGACCCCAGCAGGGACCTCCACCGCCGGACGGCAATGAGGCACGCCAAGGCGGGCAAGAGGAAGGAGGTGGAAGGTGTGCAACAGCAGGCCGTACAGGCAACCCCTCCGTGCAGTGCGAAATGCCACGGAGGGTATTTGCATGAGGCAGCGGTGCCGGCGCCCGGCGCCCGGCGGGTGCGTAGGGGCCTGGGACCAATGTGAAATTCTGTCCGAGCAGGGGTCCGCTCAGACGGGATGCCACCGCACAACCACACCGTCTTTAGCTCCAATATGCCCGCGGGGACGAGCACGGCCGTTTTGAGGCCTTGGATGGCATTGGCCATGTACCAGACAGACACTGCCCCGCGCTCGGCTAGCTCGTGGGGTGTCAGCCAGCCCGCCCAGCGCTTCCCCAATCCTGGTCACCCCGGCATCCACAGCCCTTCGCTCCGCCAGCCACTGGAATGGAAATTGGCGGAGGTGCGGATTCCTGAGCAGCGGCTCCCTCGCGAGGGCCAGAACTCCTGACAGGGGAGAGCTGCGGCGCGTGGCGACCATGTTCCAGACATTGAGGAGGTCCTGGTACAAAATGGGCAGCGCCAACAAAGAGTTCCGAAGACCCTGCTGGTCAACGAACAGGAGCTGCACGTCATAGTTCAGGCCGTGCACCTGGCAGAAGAAATACGTCGCCAGGGCACACCATTGTGGAGGAGGCTCGACGTACAGGTATCACTGCAGAGTCTGAAGGGGGAAAGTCGCAATCTGGCTGCGAAGGCACACCAGCGCCTGACCGCCCTCAGCAATCGGGAGATTCAACACGTCCGCAGCGACCCCGTGCAATCGTTTGTCCCAGAAGAACCGAAGCAGGGTTCTCTGGATGCGTGGGACAAAATCAGGGGGAGGGGTCAAAGTGACCAGCCGGTACCACAGCATGGAGGCAATCAGCTCGTTTATGACGGGAACTCGACCCCTGCAGGACAGCACTCGGAGCAGCCCTGTCCAGCATCTCCGGCAAGTGGTGACCTTGGTCTCCAGCTCCTGCCAGTTCGCCGGCCAGGGGTCCTCTGCCGGGCAAAGATGGACTCCCAAGTACAGGATATTGGTCCGACTCCAGTTGAAGGGCCTGAGCTCCTCCGGGAGGGGGTCCATCTGCCACGGACTGACCAGGAGTCCAGAACATTTAGCCCAGTTGATCCGTGCGGAAGACGCGGCGGAGTAGACAGCTTGGCACTCTTGCATCCTCCCCAGGTCACCATGGTCAGTGAACATGAGAAGCACGTCATCAGCGTAAGCTGAGAGGACCACCTCCACGTCCGGCTCGCACAGAACCAGCCCCGTTAACCTCCTCTGCAGGAGGCACAGGAAAGACGCCAAGCAGAGAGAATAAAATTGGCTGGACAGGGGGCAGCCCTGACGCACTCCTCTCCCAAAGCGAAGGGACACCGTCAGAGACCCGTTAACCTTAATCAGACACTCCGAGACGGCGTACAGTAATCGGATCCGGGCGGCAAAATGCATCCCGAACCTGAAAGCTCGCAGAGTCCCGAGCAAATACTCGTGCCCCACCCTGTCGAACGCCTTCTCCTGGTCAAGAGACAAGAAGGCGCTCGACACACCAGTCCTCTGGGAGAAATGAATAATGTCCCGGACCAGGTGGATGTTATCAAATATTGTGCGGTCCGGGACTGTGTAGGACTGGTCAGGGTGGATCATGTGGTCCAGCACGGGGCCAAGGTGTAAAGACAGCACCTTGGCAAAAGTTTTGTAGTCTGTGCTGAGGAGGGAGACCGGTCGCCAGTTCTTAATTTGGCGGAGATCCCCCTTCTTGGGCAGCAGGGCAATGACGGCTCTGCGCCACGAAAGGGGCATCTCCCCGGTCACATACATTCCCCCAGGACCCCCGCGTAGTCGCTCCCCAGGACATCCCAGAATGCCCTGAAGAACTCCATGGTCAGCCCGTCCAGCCCTGGGGTTTCCCCCGTGACAGACTGTCCAGGGCGCCGGTCAGCTCTTGGAGGTTGATGGGATCATCGAGCTTCCCGGCGCCCTCCGAGCCGACCTGCGGCAGGCCCTCCCACAGAACTCTGCAAGCGTCCTCGTTGGATGGATCCGGAGAGAAGAGGTTGGAATAAAAATCCCTAATCAGGGTCCTGACCCCCTCCGGATGCGAGACGAGGGACCCGTTGTCGGCCAGCAGCGTAGAAATCTGCCGACGGGCCCCCGTCCTCTTTCCAGCGAGTAGAAGAAGGGGGAGCCGCGGTCCATATCTGTCAGGACACGGATCCGCGACCTCGCGTAAACGCCACGGGACCTGGCAAGTTGCAGGTCCCACAGCGTGCCCCTCTTCTCTCTGTGCACCAGCCGCAGGGCCGGGTCCTCATTGGGCTGAGCAAGACGTGACTCCAGATCGAGGAGTTCCTCAGCCAATTTGGTGATCCTGGAGTTCCGCCTCGCCGTAGACCCCTTCGTGTACCCCTGACACAAGGCGCGGACGTGAGTCTTGCCCACGTTCCACCATAGCCTCAAGGAGGGGAAGTCACCCCGCTTCCTTCTCCAGCCGGCCCAGAAACGGCGGAATGAGTCCAGGAACGGCTTGTCCTCCAGCAGCAGGTTGTTAAAGTGCCAGTGCGCGGACCGTGTCTGAGCGCGGGACGGGGCGAATCCCGCCCACACCAGGTGGTGATCCCAGCACGGCACCTGCTCCATGGAAGCCATCGGAACGCTGTGCAAGTACGTCTTGGAAATGTAAAGACGGTCGATTCTGGACGCTCTGAACGGAGGCCGCACATAAGTGTACGCCCGCAATTCAGGATGGAGAGTCCGCCAGACGTCCAACAAGTCAAAGGACCTAACCAGGTCCCTCAACTTCACCACCGCCGCCGAGCTGCGCTGGACTCCACCACGGTCCTTGTCCTGGAGGGTGCAATTAAAATCTCCTCCGAGGACGATGCACTCGCCCACCGGAATGGTGGCAAAAAGAGTGGACACTTTTCCAAAGAAAGTCCACTGCTGCGGTCCTTCTGCCGGAGCGTACACGTTTATAAAGTGGATCAGCACTGCCCTGTCACGGACCTTCAGGTGCAGCAGACGGCCTGGCACTGGCTCCTTGGCCCCCAAGATCTCTGGCTGAAAATGTGGAGCCAACAAGATAGCCACCCCGCCCGAACGTGGGCCAGGTGACTCCTGAAGACTCCTCCTTGCCACTCCAGGGTCCACTGAGCTTCATCACCCGGAATGGGTTTCCGGCAGGAAGCACACCCCGTACTTTCCATCCAGAAGGATAGAAAAGAACTGGAGACAAAGAACAAAGAAAATTACAGCACAGGAACAGGCCCTTCGGCCCTCCCAGCCTGCACCAATCCAGATCCTTTATCTAAACTTGTCTCCTATTTTCCAAGGTCTACTTCCCTCTGTTCCCACCCATTCATATACCTGTCTAGATGCTTCTTAAATGATGCTATCGTGCCCGCCTCTACCACCTCCACTGGTAAAGCGTTCCAGGCACCCACCATCCTCTGCGTAAAAAACCTTCCACGCACATCTCCCTTAAACTTTCCCCCTCTCACTTTGAAATCGTGACCCCTTGTAACTGACACCCCCACTCTTGGGAAAAGCTTGTTGCTATCCACCCTGTCCATACCTCTCATAATTTTGTAGACCTCAATCAAGTCCCCCCTCAACCTCCGTCTTTCCAACGAAAACAATCCTAATCTACTCAACCTTTCTTCATAGCTAGCACCCTCCATACCAGGCAACATCCTGGTGAACCTCCTCTGCACCCTCTCCAAGGCATCCACATCCTTCTGGTAATGTAGCGACCAGAACTGCACGCAGTATTCCAAATGTGGCCGAACCAAATTCCTATACAACTGTAACATGACTTGCCAACTCTTGTACTCAATACCCCGTCCGATGAAGGCAAGCATGCTGTATGCCTTCTTGACCACTCTATCGACCTGCGTTGCCACCTTCAGGGTACAATGGACCTGAATCCCCAGATTTTTCTGTACATCAATTTTCCCCAAGACCCTTCCATTGACCATATAGTCCGCTCTTGAATTTGATCTTCCAAAATACATCACCTCGCATTTGCCTGGATTGAACTCCATCTGCCATTTCTCTGCCCAACTCTCCAATCTATCTATATTTTGTTGTATTCTCTGACAGTCCTCCTCGCTATCTGCAACCCCCTCAATCTTAGTATAATCTGCAAACTTGGTAATCAGACCACCTATACCTTCCTCCAGGTCATTTATGTAGATCACAAACAGTGGTCCGAGCACGGATCCCTGTGGAACACCACTAGTCACCCTTCTCCATTTTGAGACACCCCCTTCCACCACTACTCTCTGTCTCCTGTTGCCAGTTCTTTATCCATCTAGCTAGTACACCCTGAACCCCATACAACTTCACTTTTTCCATCAACCTGCCGTGGGAAACCTTATTAAACGCCTTACTAAAGTCCATGTATACGACATCTACAGCCCTTCCCTCATCAATTAACTTTCTCACTTCCTCAAAGAATTCTATTAGGTTTGTAAGACATGACCTTCCCTGCACAAAACCATGCTGCCTATCACTGATAAGTCTATTTTCTTCCAGATGTGAATAGATCCTATCCCTCAGTATCTTCTCCAACAGTTTGCCTACCACTGACGTCAAGCTCAGGTCTATAATTCCCTGGGTGGTTCGACTACACTGGGAGCTGTGTCAACGTTGGTGATCTCCATTTAGAAAAAGGAAATAGAGGCACTAGATAAGGTGCAACAAAGATTAATAATGTACAGAACTGAGAGCATTTAACACTCAGGAAAGGCTGGGGCTGCTTTTTTCTGGAAAAGAGAAGACTGATGGGTGACCTGGTGGATGTCTTTGAGATTATGAAGGGATTCAATAATCCAATAGGAATTTCAGTGGAAACCTCTTTACCCAGCGAGTGGTGAGAATGTGGAACTCGTTACCACAGCGAGTGGTTGAGGTGAACAGCATGAATCCATTGAACGTAAAGCTAGATACATACATGAGGGAGAAAGGAATAGGAGATGCTGATGGATCGGGAGCTAACCGATCCCCATGTAAATCTGTAATAATAGTGGATGCATTGGTGGTCATCTTCCAGGATTCCATAGACTCTGGAACAGTTCCTGCAGATTGGAGGGTGGCTTATGTAACCCCACTATTTGAAATGAGAGAGCAACAGGGAATTATAGGCCAGTAAGCCTGACATCGACAGTGGGGAAAATTCTAGAATCCATTATCAAAGATTTTATAGCAAAGTACTGAGAAAACAGTGGCAGGATCGGACAGAGTCAGCATGGATTTATGACGGGGAAATCATGCTTGACTAAATCGACTGGAATTCTTCCAGGGTGTAACTGGTAGAGTTGACGAGGGGGAGCCAATGGATGTGGTATATTTGGATTTTCAGGTGGCTTTTGACAAAGTAACATAAGAGATTAGTGTGTAAATTTAAAGCACATGTGATTAGTGGTAGTGTATTGAGATGGATAAAAAAAACTGGTTGGCAGACAGGAAACAAAGAGGAGGAATTAATGGTCTTTTTCAAACTGGCAGGCCGTGCCTAGTGGGGTACCGCAGGGATCGGTGCTTGGGCCCAGATATTCACAAGACAGATTAATGATTTTTTAAAAATTTTAAATACCCAATTCTTTTTTCCAATTAAGGGGCAATTTAGCGTGGCCAATTCACCTACCCAGCACATCTTATTAATAATAACAATAAAAATCTTTATTGCCACAAGTAGGCTTGCATTAACACTGCAATGAAGTCACTGTGAAAAGAGTTGGATGATAAGCCATGATCATAATGAATTGCAGAGCAGGCTGAAGTTAAAAACTCACCACTATTCTTAGAACTCCCCCCCCCCCCCTATACCAAAAAGGGTTGACATTCTAAATGGTGAACAGGGATTCTCACTTCCTGACTCCGATGCAGACTTAGGTGGGTGCTATTCAGGTCAAACTATATTTTCAAGTTATCCCCCGGTATAACCCATACCTTCACAGAAGAATTTTACCTACTTACCACTTTAGTAGCATCGGTATCCTGGGTCCTGCATTGCTAAGTAAAGTAGGCTTTGTAATAACCACTGTGTCAGGTTAAAACTTTTAAGTTATTTTATTCTTATATTTCTTCTTTTAAAAGATGCAATCACTGCCTTTACAGAAAAGTAAAAAGATTTTGCTTCTGGATTCTCCTGGTTGGGTGAAGGGACCTTCAGGCCCACCTTGACAATCACTCTTCTTTAGCTTTTGGTCTTCCTCAGATGTATTAGCTGTTCTGCTTGGTTGCTATGCTCCATCTTTCCCATGTACTGAGCTATGAGAGCTGGTTCTGAGCTGACTCTGCCTCCTCTCTAAATTCTGGTCTTCATTAGATATATTAGCTGTTTTAGCTCGGCTGCTTTGCTCTGTCCCTTTCCCATGACCGAGCTATGAGAGCTGACTCTGAGCTGACTCTTGTTTCTTCTCTGCTCCTTTCTCAGTGTTTGAAATGAAATGAAAATTGCTTATTGTCACGAGTAGGCTTCAATGAAGTTACTGTGAAAAGCCCCTAGTCGCCACATTCCGGCGCCTGTCCGGGGAGGCTGGTACGGGAATCGAACTGTGCTGCTGGCCTGCTTTAAAAGCCAGCGATTTAGCTGAGTGAGCTAAACCAGCCCCTCGTTTATATATCTTTCTAACAGTTAAAGTTTTAATTACTTTATTGTAAAGTAATTTTTATTTCACTTGGATTGTAAAAGGTACCTATAATCTAAATGTTTCTAACACGACTAAGTATTCATTTTGAGCATGACCTCATCTCATAGATCTCTAATTACATTGTTTCCTTTGTGATGTTCAAAATGCTTTGATTTCAACATGGTGTGATGTTTGATTCTGCCATTTCTATAGATTTATTATCAAATTGTGTCCCCAGCTCATAATTTTGACTTTGATTTGGGTCTAATTTATGTTTTTGTAGACACATTGTCTCCAGCTTTCCATATTCACCTAATGTCAGCAAAATTTCACACCTAGAATTGTCACCTAATTCAACTGAACCTCATCCATTCTTTTCCAGCTGCATAACTTAAATGAGGGTATGAAATATTGTTTTTAGCTTTATACTAAAGAATCAATTGGTGGTGAGTTTAAAAGATTTGCCTCACATTTAAACACTGGTCACCTAATTCAGCTGAACCTCATCCACTCTTTTCCATCTGCTTACCCAACTAAAAAAAGGAGGTTCGAAACATTGCTTTTAGCTGTATACTAAAATTCACTGATTGTGTCTTGAAAGACCTGCTTATTTTGTTTGCTAAGCCTGCTTGACCAAAGCTATCTGCATTTTACAATCCTCTCCTGGCAGCTGCTGTTAACCCTTCGTGGGATTTTTCTCTATCTTCTCTTATGATTCTTAAATCAGGTATTACCAAACTTCCATGTTCCAAATGACACGTCTTTCTATATTTTCAATTACAAGGCGCAAAGGGCCAAATGGCCTCCTCCTGCTCCTATTGCCTATATTTCTATGTAATCCCTTCCCACACTAAGAGCAGGTGAATGGCCTCTCCTCAGTGTGGACTCGCTGATGTCGCTGCAGACTGAATAACTGTGTAAATCCCTTCCCACACTGAGAGCAGGTGAATGGTCTCTCCCCAGTGTGAACTCGCCGATGTTTCTGCAGGCTGGATAACCGTGTGAATCCATTCCCACAGAGGGAGCAGGTGAATGGCCTCTCCCCAGTGTGAACTCGCTGATGTTTCTGCAGGTTGGATGATTCTGTGAATTCCTTCCCACACACAGAACAGGCGAATGGCCTCTCCCCAGTGTGAACTTTCTGATGTCTCTGCAGACTGGATGACTGAGTGAATCCCTTCCCACACTGAGAGCACGTGAACGGGCGCGCACCAGTGTGAATTCGCTGATGGATCCGTAGGTTGGTTAAGTATTGGAATCCCTTCCCACACTGAGAGCAGATGAATGGTTTCTCCACAGTGTGAACTCGCTGGTGTGACTTGAGGATGGTTAACCGAGTGAATCCCTTCCCACACACAGAGCAGGTGAATGGCCTCTCCCCAGTATGATTGCGTCGATGAGTCACCAGCTCAGATGGGAATCTGAATCCCTTCCCACAGTCCCCACATTTCCATGGTTTCTCCATGTTTTGGGTCTCCTCATGTCTCTCCAGATTGGACAATCAGTGGAAGCCTTGTCTGCACACAGAATATGTGCACTGTCTCTCCTCACTGTGAATGGTGTGACGTTTGTTTCAGGCTGTGTATCTGGTTTAAGCTCTTTCCACAGTCAGTTCACTGGAACACTCTCACTCGGGTGTGTGTTGTGTGAGTCTCGGTGCTTTTCGTGCTTAAAATCTTTGGAAGCCGACAGATCGGACAAACATTTCTCCTTCTCACCAATGATATTCAGATCAAAAGGAATCGACTGAGTTTGTCACATTGAGACATGACCTTTGAGATTTCTGTCTATAATTCCTCCTCTTCCAATATCCTTTAAAAACAATTTGCAAAAATCATCATTGTTAGTACACGATAAAAACTCAGAAGACAATTCTAGTTTCTATGAAATATTATTTCCTCTATTGTTCTCCAAAAGCTGTAAATCTCCATCACACACAATCTCCCTCCATTCTCACTCTGCTGTATCTAATATTCACCCTCCCAATTCTCCTGAAGGTGCTGATTCATGTTAATTGACAGATTCCAAGCTCAGCTCACTGCTTCCCAATCGGGACCAAGAGATTATAATAGGAGCAAGAGTAGGCCATTCGGCCCACCGAGTCTGCTAACCATTCAATGAGATCCTTGGCCGATCTACCTCAGCACCATTCTCCCCACACGGTCCCCATATCCCTCGATATCCTCAATATCTAGAAACCTGTCAATATTTGTCTTGAACATATCTGATGACCGAGGCTCCACATTCCTCTGGGATAGAGAATTCCAAAGCTTCACCACATCCTCGAGTGAAGAGATCCCACCTCATCTCAGCTTTCTCTCTATTTTCCTACCTGTTCCCCATAACCCTTAACTCCATTGTCAATAAAATATCTGTCAAACTTGTGCTTCAATATATTCAATGACCCCCAGATACAACTGATCCCTGTGGAAGAGAAATCCAGAGATTAACAACCCTCTGAGGGAAGAGATGACTGGAAATCTATAACGGAGCTGCAATCTTATATTAAAAGAAGAGAAATCATAATAAATATATTTTATTACAGAACCGTAAATAATATATCTAATGTGTACCATGTAACAACACCAGACATATTTCTGTCCACTATTAATTTAATGTCCCCTGAAATATTAGCCATCTCCTGGGGAACCCACCCCTTTAATTGTGAACATTAGGAAAGAGACCATCCTTTTCTCCAGACAAATAAATATGTCAAGCTGAGGGAGAGACCTGGACCACAAGGGAGAATAATAAATCAGAGGTCTCACCGAAGGCAAGGAAGGAAACCCTGGCAGGTGGGCGGGGAGGATTCACAAACACCCGCTGGAGACCCCAAACCCCCAATAAGACCCATTGGTTTTATTGTCAGTCTGCAGACAGGAGCTGGAGAACTGAACCCAGGCAGAGGAGAGGGAGGGAGAAAACTGGGAGTGGAGGGAAGAAATGGTGCAGAAGGGCAGCATGGTGGCACAGTAGTTAGCACTACAGGCTCATGGCGCCGAGGTCCCGGGTTCGATCCCGGCTCTGGGTCACTGTCCGTGTGCAGTTTGCACATTCTCCCCACGTTTGCGTCGGTTTCTCCCCACAACCCATAGATGTGCAGGGTAGGTGGATTGGCCACGCTAAATTGCCCCTTAATTGGAAAAAATGAATTGGGTACACTAAATTTTTAAAAAGAAAGAGACGGTGCAGATGGGGTTGGATTTCAGCCCAGGGAGGAGGGAGAGTGTGTGGGACGGGGATTTACAGCTTTGGGGGAACAAGAGAGGAAAAATGTTCCAGAGAAACTAGAATTGTCTGTTCAGAATTTCTATCCTGCATTGACAGTGATGTCTTTTGTAAACTCCTTTTATAGGGGGTTAGAAGGGGAGGCTTTACAGATGGAAACTCAAATCAAACTTCACAACAAGATTTAATAGAGTCAATCCATTCATCAGGACCTGAATATCATTGGCCTGTGAATGTCGAAGAAGAAACGTTTGTCTGGTCCGTCCATAGGGAAAGATTTTCCAAGATCAGTGTGACTGTAAGAAAATCCGATACACACACACTCGACTTGAGTGAGTGTTCCAGTGAACTGACTGTGGAAAGAGCTTTAACCAGTTACACAGTCTGAAAAAACACCACTCCATTCAGAGCGGGGAGGGACCGTACTCATGCTCTCTGTGGAGACAAGGTTGCCACGATAGCACAGTGGGTAACATTGCTGATTCTCAGCGCCAGGGACTCGGGTTTGATTCACGGTTTGGGTCACTGTCTGTGTGGAGTCTGCACGTTCTTCCCGTGTCTGTGTGAGTTTCCTCCGGGTGTTCCTGTTTCCTCCCACAAGTCCCAAAAATCATGCATATTTGGTGAATTGAAATTAAAAAAATGAAATGAAAATCGCTTATTGTCACGAGTAGGCTTCAATGAAGTTACTGTGAAAAGCCCCTAGTCGTCACATTCCGGCATTCTGAATTCTCCCTCCGAGTACCTGAACAGGCGCCGGAGTGCAGTGACTGAGGGATTTTCTCAGTAACCATTGCAGTGTTAATGTAAGCCTATTTGTGACACTAATAAAGTTTATTATTCAATTGATCGTCAAACGTGGAGAGGGACAAGGACACCAGCAGCATGCTGAAACAGGGGCTGGTTTAGCACAGGGCTAAATAGCTGGCTTTGAAAGCAGACCAAGGCAGGCTAGCAGCACGGTTCAATTCCCGTACCAGCCTCCCCGAACAGGTGCCGGAATGTGGCGACTAGGGGCTTTTCACAGTAACTTCATTTGAAGCCTACTTGCGACAATAAGCGATTTTCATTTCATTTTTCATGTGGGGTCTGTGGGGCGGGATTCAAGTCCCCATGTGAGCTGGGGACTCGTCACCGCAGTCACACCGGCGACAGACCATTCACCTGTTCTGAGTGTGGGAAGGGATTCACTCAGTTATCCGAGTGAGGATTTACCAGGATGTGGGAGCCAAGCTGGTGAGTGAGCGGCCTTTAATAAGGTTCAGGCTGCTCTGTGTAAGAAAGGAGTTTGATTCGGGGTGGTATACCCAGCAAAGCTGCGGGTTACAAATGAGTCCAAAGACTTCCATTTGGAGACAGTGGAGGAGGCGAATGCCTTTATTGTAAAGCATGGACTGGGGTCCAGGTATCTGTATTGGACAAGATCAATATTCCTGTGGGGTGGGATGGGTGTTGTGATATCCTCGATATAGTTTTTGACATTTTCTGATAGAATCTGTTTTTCTGTGTGGGGATGAAGAGAGATATTCTTGACAAAGCACAACGTAAGATCTAGGGGGGGGGGGGGGGGGGGGAGAAGAGAGTGGCTCCCGTTGGAAATTGAGTCTAGTGAGCGACTGCATTCTGAAATATGTTTTATCCTAGATTGTGGCAAAATCGTTGTTTTTATTTTCTTGTTGTCCCGAGAGAAGCTGCCCTGCCAGCAGTCAGCTGGTGAATGAGAGTGAGATTGGGGGGGTGTAGCTGCAGCTGGTGAACCAGTTTTGGCTGGTTCGACAAGCTCAGCGTCTGGCCGGAGCCCCAGGGGGGGGGGGGGGGGGGGGGGGGGGGGGGGGGGGGGTGCTTTTGGATTCAATTTGTGTGTGTCTAGGTGGGGAGTTGATGAAAAATGGGGGGGTTAGTTTGCTGATGATAACTATAAAACTGTTTTTGTTTTACTCTGAAGATGTGCTGGATAGTCCCTCACGGTGGAAATGGCTGATTCCCTGATGGCGGCTGGTGCAGAGACCCTTGATTCAGCTGCTCACCTGGAACGCAAGGGAATTGGGTGGAACAGTGAAGGGGTCGAGTCTTTTCGCTCACTGAAAGAATCAAAATGCTGGTGTGATGTTCTTGCAGGAAACTCACTCGCGGGTTAGAGATCAGACCAGACTGCGGAGGGGTGAGCCAAGTGTTTCACTCGGGCTTTGACTAAGGGTTAGAGATCAGACCGGACTGCGGAGCGGGGAGCCAAGTGTTTCACTCGGGCTTTGACTAAGGGTTAGAGATCAGACCGGACTGCGGAGCGGGGAGCCGAGTGCTTCACTCGGGCTTTGATGGAAGGGCTCGATGTGCTGCAATTCTAATCAATAAACAGATCCCTCTTTCAGTCACTAGGATCATTGCGGACACTAATGGGAGATACGTGGTGGTCAGTGGGTCACTGGCAGGTACATTGGTGGTGCTGGTGAATGGCAAAGCCCCTAACTGGGACATAAGAACATAAGAACATAAGAACTAGGAGCAGGAGTAGGCCATCTGGCCCCTCGAGCCTGCTCCGCCATTCAATTAGATCATGGCTGATCTTTTGTGGACTCAGCTCCACTTTCCGGCCTGAACACCATAACCCTTAATCCCTTTATTCTTCAAAAAACTATCTATCTTTACCTTAAAAACATGTAATGAAGGAGCCTCAACTGCTTCACTGGGCAATGAATTCCATAGATTCACAACCCTTTGGGTGAAGAAGTTCCTCCTAAACTCAGTCCTAAATCTACTTCCCCTTATTTTGAGGCTATGCCCCCTAGTTCTGCTGTCACCCGCCAGTGGAAACAACCTGCCCGCATCTATCCTATCTATTCCCTTCATAATTTTAAATGTTTCTATAAGATCCCCCCTCATCCTTCTAAATTCCAACGAGTACAGTCCCAGTCTACTCAACCTCTCCTCATAATCCAACCCCTTCAGCTCTGGGATTAACCTAGTGAATCTCCTCTGCACACCCTCCAGCGCCAGTACGTCCTTTCTCAAGTAAGGAGACCAAAACTGAACACAATACTCCAGGTGTGGCCGCACTAACACCTTATACAATTGCAACATAACCTCCCTAGTCTTAAACTCCATCCCTCTAGCAATGAAGGACAAAATTCCATTTGCCTTCTTAATCACCTGTTGCACTTGTAAACCAACCTTCTGTGACTCATGCACTAGCACACCCAAGTCTCTCTGAACAGCGGCATGCTTTAATATTTAATCGTTTAAATAATAATCCCGTTTGCTGTTATTCCTACCAAAATGGATAACCTCACATTTGTCAACATTGTATTCCATCTGCCAGACCCGAGCCCATTCACTTAACCTATCCAAATCCCTCTGCAGACTTCCCGTATCCTCTGCACTTTTCGCTTTACTACTCATCTTAGTGTCATCTGCAAACTTGGACACATTGCCCTTGGTCCCCAACTCCAAATCATCAATGTAAATTGTGAACAATTGTGGGCCCAACACGGATCCCTGAGGGACACCACTAGCTACTGATTGCCAACCAGAGAAACACCCATTTATCCCAACTCTTTGCTTTCTATTAATTAACCAATCCTCTATCCATGCTACTACTTTACCCTTAATGCCATGCATCTTTATCTTATGCAGCAACCTTTTGTGTGGCACTTTGTCAAAGGCTTTCTGGAAATCCAGATATACCACATCCATCGGCTCCCCGTTATCTACTGCACTGGTAATGTCCTCAAAAAATTCCACTAAATTAGTTAGGCACGACCTGCCTTTTACGAACCCATGCTGCGTCTGCCCAATGGGACAATTTCTATCCAGATGCCTCGCAATTTCTTCCTTGATGATAGATTCCAGCATCTTCCCTATTACCGAAGTTAAACTCACTGGCCTATAATTTCCTGCTTTCTGCCTACCTCCTTTTTTAAACAGTGGCGTCACGTTTGCTAATTTCCAATCCACCGGGACCACCCCAGAGTCTAGTGAATTTCGGTAAATTATCACTAGTGCATCTGCAATTTCCCTAGCCATCTCTTTTAGCACTCTGGGATGCATTCCATCAGGGCCAGGAGACTTGTCTACCTTTAGCCCCATTAGCTTGCCCATCACTCCCTCCTTAGTGATAACAATCCTCTCAAGGTCCTCACCTGTCATAGCCTCATTTCTATCAGTCGCTGGCATGTTATTTGTGTCTTCCACTGTGAAGACCGACCCAAAAAACCTGTTCAGTTCCTCAGCCATTTCCTCATTTCCCATTATTAAAACTCCCTTCTCATCCTCTAAAGGACCAATATTTACCTTAGCCACTCTTTTTTGTCTTATATATTTGTAAAAACTTTTACTGTCTGTTTTTATATTCTGAGCAAGTTTACTCTCATACTCTATCTTACTCTTCTTTATAGCTTTTTTAGTAGCTTTCTGTTGCCCCCTAAAGATTTCCCAGTCCTCTAATCTCCCAGCAATCTTTGCCACTTTATATGCTTTTTCCTTCAATTTGATACTCTCCCTTATTTCCTTAGATATCCACGGTCGATTTTCCCTCTTTCTTCCGTCCTTCCTTTTTGTTGGTATAAACCTTTGCTGAGCACTGTGAAAAATCGCTTGGAAGGTTCTCCACTGTTCCTCAACTGTTCCACCATAAAGTCTTAGCTCCCAGTCTACCTTAGCTAGTTCTTCTCTCATCCCCTTGTAATCTCCTTTGTTTAAACACAAAATACTAGTATTTGATTTTACTTTCTCACCCTCCATCTGTATTTTAAATTCCACCATATTGTGATCGCTCCTTCCGAGAGGATCCCTAACTATGAGATCATGAATTAATCCTGTCTCATTACACAGGACAAGATCTAGGACCGCTTGTTCCCTCGTAGGTTCCATTACATACTGTTCTAGGAAACTATCGCGGATACATTCTATAAACTCCTCCTCACGGTTGCCTTGACCGACCTGGTTAAACCAATCGACATGTAGATTAAAATCCCCCATGATAACTGCTGTACCATTTCTACATGCATCAGTTATTTCTTTGTTTATTGCCTGCCTCACCATCTCGTTACTATTTGGTGGCCGATAGACTACTCCTATCAGTGACTTTTTCGCCTTACTATTCCTGATTTCCACCCAAATAGATTCAACCTTATCCTCCATAGCACCGATGTCATCCCTTACTATTGCCCGGATGTCATCCTTAAATAACAGAGCAACACCACCTCCCTTACCATCCACTCTGTCCTTCCGAATAGTTTGATACCCTCGGATATTTAACTCCCAGTCGTGACCATCCTTTAACCATGTTTCAGTAATGGCCACTAAATCATAGTCCTTCACGATGATTTGTGCCACCAACTCATTTACTTTATTCCGAATACTACGAGCATTCAGGTAAAGTACACTTATGTTGGTTTTTTTACCTCTGTTTTGAATCTTAACATCTCCAGTTTTATTCCTTTTGTTATTACTGGGCCTATTCACTGTGCTCCCCTCAGTCACTGTACCTTGTATTGTCGCCCTTATGGATTTCTGACTATGTCTTCTCTGCCTTGCACTTTTCCCCTTACTTCCTTTTGTTTCTGTCCCTGTTTTACTACCTTCCAACTTCCAGCATTGGTTCCCATCCCCCTGCCACATTAGTTTAAACCCTCCCCAACAGCTCTAGAAAACACCCCCCCTAGGACATCGGTTCCAGTCCTGCCCAAGTGCAGACCGTCCGGTTTGTACTGGTCCCACCTCCCCCAGAACCGGTCCCAATGCCCCAGGAATTTGAATCCCTCCCTCTTGCACCATCTCTCAAGCCACGCATTCATCCTATCTATCCTGACATTCCTACTCTGACTAGCTCGTGGCACTGGTAGCAATCCTGAGATTACTACCTTTGAGGTTCTACTTTTTAGTTTAACTCCTAACTCCCTGAATTCCGCTTGTAGGACCTCATCCCGTTTTTTACCTCTATCGTTGGTGCCTATGTGCACCACGACAGCTGGCTGTTCACCCTCCCCCCCCCAGAATGTCCTGCAGCCGCTCCGAGACATCCTTGACCCTTGCACCAGGGAGGCAACATACCATCCTGGAGTCTCGATTGCGTCCACAGAACCGCCTGTCTATTCCCCTTACGATCGAGTCCCCTATCACTATAGCCCTGCCATTTTTCTTCCTGCCCTGCTGTGCAGCAGAGCCAGCCACGGTGCCATGAACCTGGCTGCTGCTGCCTTCCCCTGGTGAGCCATCTTCCTCAACAGTATCCAAAGCGGTATATCTGTTTTGCAGGGAGATGACCGCAGGGGACACCTGCACTGCCTTCCTACTCTTGCTCTTTCTTTTGGTCACCCATTTTCTATCTCCCTCAGTAACCTTCACCTGCGGTGTGACCAACTCGCTAAACGTGCTATCCACGACCTCCTCAGCATCGCGGATGCTCCAAAGTGAGTCCATCCGCAGCTCCAGAGCCGTCAAGCGGTCTAACAAGAGCTGCAACTGAACACACTTCTTGCACGTGAAGGAGCCAGGGACAGTGGACGTGTCCCTGAGCTCCCACATAGCACACGAGGAGCATGACACGGGTCTGGGATCTCCTGCCATGCCTTAAACCCTTGGTAAACTTAAACAACTACAATTTCAAAATAAAATAAATAAATTAGACAATGAAAAGAAAAAGAGAGACTACTTACCAGTCACTTACCAGGGTTAAAGAGCACCTCCTCACACTCTGCACCGAATTACCTCACTGCACCAAATTACCAAGTTTCAATCCTCCCTCTGTATGAGTCTCACTCCGGATGAGTCTCCTGGAAAGTGCTCGCTTACTTTGTGCGCAGTCTCTCTGTCTTTTATACAGACCTCAGCTAACCGATGACTCAAACAAATACCTTAACTTCAAAGAGAAGAATACAATGTGCCCCTAAACAGGCCTCAGGTGATTGCCAGATAACTGCCTCTCAGCAATTAGGGTGGGGGCAGCTTCAACCAATCAGACACTAAGCTCCACACTGCACTTTTAACTGAAAAACAGCAGAATTAGATTTTCCACTTACCTTTGCTGATTTACCTCACTGCACCAAATTACCAAGTTTCAATCCTCCCTCTGTATGAGTCTCACTCCGGATGAGTCTCCTGGAAAGTGCTCGCTTACTTTGTGCGCAGTCTCTCTGTCTTTTATACAGACCTCAGCTAACCGATGACTCAAAAAAATACCTTAACTTCAAAGAGAAGAATACAATGTGGCATTTGTAAAAATATTGTTGGGATCCATCCCAGACCTGGATACACATCAATCAATGCTTGGCGGAGACTTCACTTGTGTACTGGATCTGGAAATGGACTGGTCCAAGCCCATTCAACCGCTATAAATACACAATAACGGAGTGGAATCTGGACGGACCACCTGGCATGACCCAGGCACCGGAAACGACAACAGCAAACCCGGAAAAAGATAAATAAATCTGTTCCCCATCAGTAAATTGTAAAGAATTATGGGACACAGATTTAAGATTGTGAGCAAGATCTGCAGGGGAGATCGGAGGTAGACATTTTATACAGCGAGTGATAATGATCTGAACTCAATACTTACACACAAAGGTCGATAATCTCCAGGTCCTGATAACCCAAATGGTGCTGTCAGAATTTGATGTGAGGATTGGTTTTGAGTTTCCTGTCTGTGAATCCCTTTCTAAGCCTCTGTGAAAGATGGTTACAAAGGCATCACTGTCAGTCCAGAAATGAAATTCAGGAAAGATAAACATTTCTTCTGGTTTGAATTTGCTGTGTGTAAATCCTCCCCTACTAATCCCCTGTAAAAGGAGTTTCTAAAATTAATTCACAACATTCCTCCCTCCTGCTCCCGGGTCCAGGATGACCGCTCATGCCCCCGCTCTATACTGACCCTCATCATCAGCAGTCCCCTGATTTGAGGTTGATGTTAACTCAGGGTGTGAATTTCTGCCCTGGGTCTTCATGTGGCAGAACAGAGCCGCAGAGCTTTGGACACATGGGACAGAATGTCTAATGAGACAGTGAAATACAGAGAGCAGGATTCACTTCCTTTTCTTTCCATCTCTGCCACCGCTTTGCATCATCAATAAGACATTGGGGCTCAGACTAATCCAGTTTGATGGACAAGTTGTCTCCATTCTGAACAATGGGGAACAAGCTCCTCCCACTCATTGAAACATCGCCCCGACAAAGATGACAAACGTGCATGCGCCCTGATGCACATCCAATAAAGATGGCGGCAAGGGCAGCCGAAAAGGAAATCTGCGCAGACGCAGGAAAACTCCACAGCGACAATGACCCAAGGTCAGAATTAATCATAGAATCTACAGTGCAGAAGGAGATCATTCGGCCTATCGAGTCTGCACTGGCGTTACCTGATCTGGCCAACTCACTGAAATGTGGTTAATTCTGAATTGCCTAGCAAACCACTCAGTTTCAGGACAATTAGGAATGGGCAACGGTTTGCCCGTGACACTCACATCCCATAAAGAACAGAGAAAATAAAAGGGCTGTTTCCAGTGCTGGTTTCCAAGGAATCAGGACTGGGCCCTTAATTCCTGGTTTATATCATTGATTTGAAAGTAAATGTAGGAACATGAGGAAGAAGTTTACCTTTGACACAAAAATGATTGAACACTTGAGGAATGAGGAAGAAAGCTGGAGGGAAAACAATACAAAGGATTACATGATAAATGGCAGGACAGGACTAGTTAGACCAGAGCTAGATTCCTGTGCACAGGAAGATTTCACCAGAGAGAGTACAGAGTGGATTTAACAACATCAGCCAGAAATTGCCAATGTTTGCTCTGAGGAAAGTTTGGATAAACTGGGGCTGTTTTCTTTGGAACAGAAAAGACTGAAGGGAGACCAAAATGAAATTATGAAAAGCAGCCCGGCTAGCTCAGTCGGTAGAGCATGGGAGTCTTAATCCCAGGGCCGTGGGTTCAAGACCCACGTTGGGCGCTTCAGCTTCTTTAATCTGAGAACATTGAGCTGAACTGTTTACGGTAGCACAGTGGTTAGCACTGTTGCTTAACCCTGCCAGGGTTCAATTTCCACTTGGGACACTGTCTGCGCAGAGTCTGCACGTTCTCCCAGCGTCCGTATGGGTTTCCTCCCACAAGTCCCGAAAGAGATGCTTGTTAGGTGAATTGGACATTCTGAATTCTCCCTCTGTGAACCCGAATAAGTGCCGGAGTGTGGTAACCAGGGGATTTTCATAGGGGACTTCATGCAGGGTTAATGTAAGCCTACTTGTGACAATAATAAAGATTATTCTAAATATATAAATTTCATGATGGCACAGTGGTTGGGGACCCAGGTTCGATCCTGGCCCTTGGTCACAGTCTCTGAGGAGTTTGCACATTTTCCCATTGTCTGTGTGGGTTTCACCCCCACAACCCAAATATGTGCAGGCTAGGTGGCTTGGCAAAATTAAATTGCCCCTTAATTGGAAAAAAATATAAATTTATATTTATAAATATCCTGAGGGATCTAAATAGATTGGATAGGAAGGTCCTATTCTCTTTGGTTGAGGGATACATATAAAAGGGGGCAGAGATTTAGGGAAGGACTAGGAGGTTTAGAGGGTGGTGAGGATCTGTGACATGCTGCCTGAAATGATGGCCGAAACCCTCATAACATTTAAAAGGTATTTAGATAGACAGTTGAATTGATGTAATTTAGAATGCTACAGACGACAATCTGGAATTTTATTTTATTTTTTATAAATTTAGAGTACCCAATTTTTTTTCCAATTAAGGGTCAATTTAGTATGGCCAATCCACCTAGCCTGCACATCTTTGGGTGGTGGGGGCAAAACCCACGCAAACATGGGTAGAATGTGCAAACTCCATACGAACAGTGACCCAGAGCCAGGATTAAACCTGCGACTTCGGCACCGTGAGGCAGCAGGGCTAACCCACTGCACCACCGTGCTGCCCTCACAATCTGGAAATTGAGATTAGGCTGAATACCTACTTTGCAGCCACGATGAGCTGAATGAAATGCGAGAGGAACAATAAATTTTGATAAAATCCGGGATAATAACTCTCATTACTAACAAGGTCAGCAGTTTACCCAGTTTAGCTGCCAAGTATGCTAATGTGGCAATTTTAAAATGTACCTGCACACAGAAGAGTACAACAGCAGATTATTTAATTTCCCCAATGTGATCGGTGTAATTAGTCTCAAATTTAACCTGGAATGGTCATTAAAGGTTTCCCAGTCACTCTGATATCTGAAATCTTTGTGCTCAGACAGAACAGACAAACCATTTTACCTCCCAATGATATTCTGGTCCTGATGAATCGAGTAACTCAGTCACAAGATTATGTGATGTTTGGTTGGAAGTTCCCGTTAGTAAATCCTCCTCTTTCTAAAGGAGTTTCGAAAGGAATTTCACTCTCAGTCCTGGAGAGAAATTCACAAGATTCTCTCTTCCGGCTTCCGGTTCCTGGATGCCCGCGCATGCGCCATGCTGCACATTTTCGCTGAGACAGATGGTGGCCGCGCAGGCGCCCTGCTGCATATCGCCCCCTAAACAGATGACAGCCGTTAACAGGGGCCGATCAGAGAGAAAAACACCGATGCGGCTGGAACATGCGGTACAAACAACGAACGTAATCAAAAGTGCCGGAACCAATTCATCACCCTGAGGAACAAAGTGGAGTAATGGCAGATAAGGCTACCCAGAATGCCCGGCGCGACCGAATACACCCTAGCTCCATCTCAGGAGTCAGAATGCGCAGGCGCCAGTTGCCCCGCCCCCGGAAGTCACCTCTCTGTGCGGAGCGTGCGCGGTGCTGCTCCGGGCTGAGCGCAGCCGCAGTGAGAGTGAGTGCGGCTGCCAGAAGCTGAATGAGAGCCGCCGCGAGCGGGAACAATGGTGAGAACCCAAACCCCCCCAATAAGACCCATTTGGTTTTATTGTCAGTCTGCAGACAGGAGCTGGAGAACTGAACCCAGGCAGAGGAGAGGGAGGGAGAAAACTGGGAGTGGAGGAAAGAAATGGTGAGATGGGTTTGGATTTCAGCCCAGGGGGGAGGGAAGAGTGTGTGGGACGGGGATTTACAGCTTTGGAGGAACAAGAGAGGGAAAAATGTTCCAGAGAAACTAGAATTGTCTGATCAGAATTTCTGGACTGACAGTGATGACTTTTGTAAACTCCTTTTACAGGATATTGGAAGTGGAGGATTGGCCGACAGAACCAAATATCACATCGAGATCTGACAGCCATTCGATTCATCAGGAGCTGAATATCATCAGTCTTTGAAACTGGAAGGAGAAATATTTGTCTCTTCCGCTTAAGGAAAAAAATGTCAAAGATCAGTGTGACTGGAAATGCACCGAGACACACACACACCCGAATGAGAGTGTTTCATTGCACTGACTGTGGAAAGTGCTTGAACTAGTTACACATCCTGAAAGAAAATCACACCATTCACAGCAGGGAGAAACTATACTCCTGTTGCGTGTGTCGACAAGGCTTTAAGCAGGAGTGACATAAGAACACCCTCACCATGGAGAAACCGTGGAAATGTGCGGACTGTGGGAAGGGATTCAGTTACCCACAACTGGATGTTCATCGTCGCAGTCACACTGGGGAGAGACCGTTCATCTGCTCCATTTGTGGGAAGTGATTCACCCATTCATACAACCTTCTGACACACCAACTAGTTCACACTGAGGAGAGGCCATTCACCTGCCCTGTTTGTGGGAAGGGATTCACTCAGTCATCCCACATTGTGACTCATCAGCTTGTTCACACTGATAAGAGACCACTTACATGTCCTGACTGTGAGAAGAGTTTTAAATGTAAAAAGGATCTGCTGAAGGGCAGCACGGTGACCTGGTGGTTAGCACAGCTGCCTCACGGCGCTGAGGTCCCAGGTACAATCCCGGCTCTGGGTCACTGTCCGTGTGGAGTTTGCACATTCTCCCCGTGTCTGCGTGGGTTCCGCCCCCACAATCCAAAAATGTGCAGAGTAGGTGGATTGGCCACGCTAAATTGCCCCTTAATTGGAAAAAATAATTGGTTAATCTAAATTTATTTAAAAAAATTTTTTTTTAAAGGATCTGCTGACACATCAACGTATTCACATTGGAGAGAGACCGTTCTCCTGCTCTGTGTGTGGGAAAGGATTCATTCAGTCATCCCACTTGCAGACACATCAACTTGTTCACTCTGATAACAAATTTTTAAATTGTCCTGACTGTGAAAAGAGCTTTAAAAACAAAAAGGATTTACTAACACACCAATATGTTCACACTGGGCAAAGGCCATTCACCTGCTCTGTGTGTGGGAAAGGATTCCGCTGTCCATCTGCCCTACTGAACCACCAGAGAATTCACACTGGGGAGGCCATTCAGCTGCTCTGACTGTGGGAAACGATTCATTAATTCACCCAACCTTCTGGTACACCAGCAGCTTCATACAGGGGATAGACCGTTCACCTGCTCTGACTGTGAGAAGGGATTCACACGTTCATACAATCTTCTGAATAATGATCACTCTGACAGTCTTAATCTGCTGATGAAGTTTATTATTCTGAATAAATGTGTTTGAACGTTGTTGCAGATTTTTGGCTTTCCCAACTGAACATCACCTGTCTGGAGCTCAGAAAGGACAATCTGGTAGCACAATAGCATGGTGGTTAGCATAAATGCTTCACAGCTCCAGGGTCCCAGGTTCGATTCCCGGCTGGGTCACTGTCTGTGCGGAGTCTGCACGTCCTCCCCGTGTGTGCGTGGGTTTCCTCCGGGTGCTCCGGTTTCCTCCCACAGTCCAAAGATGTGTGGGTTAGGTGGATTGGCCATGCTAAATTGCCCGTAGTGTCCTAAAAAGTAAGGTGAGGTTGAGGCGGAGGCGGGGGTGGAGGCGGGGGAGGCGGGGGGGCGGGGGCAGGGGGGGGGGGTGTTGGGTTACGGGTATAGCGGGGGGGGGGTGTGGGTTACGGGTATAGCGGGGGGGGGTGTTGGGTTACGGGTATAGCGGGGGGGGTGTTGGGTTACGGGTATAGCGGGGGGGGTGTTGGGTTACGGGTATAGCGGGGGGGGTGTTGGGTTACGGGTATAGCGGGGGGGGGTGTTGGGTTACGGGTATAGCAGTGGTTCCCAACGTGGGGCAATTTGATTTTTAAGGGGGGCAATTGAGCATGACTGAGGAGGTCTGGGTCCAAATTTTCGATTTTTATTTTTTTGTATTTTCCATTAGGTAAACATATGTAGTTTATTTTTTATTTTTTTTTATTGGAATTTTTTGCAGAAAATATAACAAAAAGTATAGCAAAAAGCAGTAATATGCAACTAACAGCCCCATAACACCCACAATTCCCCCCATACCGTAACATCACATGTATCACATTCCCCCACCCCCCCCCAAACAAGAGAACTTAACCATAAATTAAAATTAGATCAATCAAATTTAAATAAAATAAGCTAACATAATCAACGCCCCCCCCCCCCCCCCCCCCCCCCCCCCCCCCCCCCCCCCCCCCCCCCCCCCACGGGTTGCTGCTGCTACTGTCCCAGTACCCTATCGTTGAGCCAGAAAGTCGAGGAAAGGTTGCCACCGTTTAAAGAACCCTTGCACCGATCCTCTCGGCGAATTTAACCTTCTCAAGCTTAATAAAGCCCGCCATGTCATTGATCCAGGTCTCCACGCTTGGGGGCCTCACGTCCTTCCACTGTAGCAAAATCCTTCGCCGGGCTACTAGGGACGCAAAGGCCAGCACACCGGCCTCTTTCGCCTCCTGCACTCCCGGCTCTACCCCAACCCCAAAGATCGCGAGTCCCCATCCTGGCTTGACCCTGGATCCCACCACCCTTGACACCGTCCTCGCCACCCCCTTCCAGAACTCCTCCAATGCCGGGCATGCCCAGAACATATGGGCATGGTTCGCTGGACTCCCCGAGCACCTGGCACACCTATCTTCACTCCCAAAGAACCTATTCATCCTCGTCCCAGTCATGTGGGCCCTATGCAGCACCTTGAATTGGATGAGGCTAAGCCGCGCACACGAGGAGGAAGAATTTACCCTCTCCAGGGCATCAGCCCATGTCCCGTCTTCGATCTGTTCCCCCAGTTACCCCTCCCACTTCGTTTTCAGCTCCTCTACTGACGCCTCTTCCTTCTCCTGCATAAGCTTGTAGATATCGGATATCTTCCAACATATGTAGTTTATGTTTCAGATGTTATTTTGAGTAAATAATTTCTTTGGGATAAAAAAAGGTCTTTATTGTGTAGTTATTACATAATCACCGCGCCATCGCTCTTCATTCACGTCGCACGAAACGCGCGAGGTCATGGGAGAACCTTATTTATTGAATTGGATTTAGAAATGCGATTCAAAGAGCTTTTGCTAAGTTACCCGTATAATATCTATCGAAGTATTCCAGAAAAAGTTTCCATTCAAATTAGTTTGTGTTGTATAACATTTCAGTTCTCTATTATATGTTTTGAAACTTTATTTGCTGTTTTCGTATGAGACAATCCACAAATATTTCAATATTCTAAGATAGAAATTTTCTCTCTCTTTATTACCTGTGAATACTCTTTTATTATCATATTTATCATTATTATTATTTTAATACCACTTAATGTTTTTTCTTTTTTTTACAATATTTTAGTAATTTCTTGCTCAGAACTTTAACTGTCTTTTGTTTATTTCATTTTTCTTTTTCATGAATGCCATGTTCTTTTGAAGCTTGTTTAAACCAAGGTATTGGCGTTTTAAGCTTCTTCAGCTGAAACGGAGTTCACTTTTTAAATGATAAGAATTATATATCACCACATTGGGGGGGGGGGGGGGATCAGGATTTTAGAGGTGATTAGGTGGGGCATGGCCAAAAAAAGGTTGGGAACCACTGGGGTATAGGGTGCATACGTGGGTTTGAGTAGGGTGATCATGGCTCGGCACAACATCGAGGGCCGAAGGGCCTGTTCAGTGCTGTACTGTTCTATGTTCTATGTTCTGGGGGAGGATCACACAGCAGGAACAGAACTTCAGCCTGGTCACAGTCCTTCAGGGTCACACTGAGAGGGACAAACAACACTTTGGTCTTTCTCATCTCTCTTCACTGACAGCAAAGTCCCCGTGTGGGTTAATCCTGAGGCGTGTAAGAAATGTGGCCCAGCCGCTCTCTTCCATATCTCAGAGCTCCTAGACACGGAACAGAAGCTCCTTGACAACAAGTCTGTGTTAAAATAGCAGCTGTTAACTGCTGCGACAATTAGACAACAGTTTCATTCCTGGATAAAGAAGGAGCTGCAGTGTGTGTCCAAGAATTCCCAGTTTTATTGATGTGTGCTTCCCACATTCTGTCCTTTTAAATAAACCTAACCCCTACGGGCCTTTAACAATCAGAAAAATAACAGAGAAAAGGGCGGAGCTGTGTCTGCCCCTTTAACTGGGAGCTGAGCAGTGTCAGAGCCCCGACTGTCCCTTTAAGAATGAGTGATGTGTTCAGCTGAAGATTCCTATTGGCTGTTTTCTGGGTGGTCTCCTTATTCTGATCATTCTCAGTGATCCTCGTGTATGTGAACCTGCTCTCCTGTCTTTCATTCACTGAACATCTCTCTTCTCTCTCAGATTCTCACTTAACCTCTCTCCACTCTCTCACTCACTCATTCCACAGAGTGCCTAAACTCACTTAATTTCTCTCTCTGAAGAAGCACAGAACACAATGAACCTCTCCTCCAACATCTCATTTATGGAGACTCAATCCTTTCTCTCTCACCGAATGGCCCTAACTAACTTTAAATCTCTTTTGAGGAAAATTTAATTTAGTATAATGCCCCCTCATTTCTCCCAGTGATAATCCTCAGTCCATCTTCCAACTCAGTGAATATGTTAAAAATCTAAATAACCTCATATTTTGAAGTATAAAATGGGAAGTGAGGTGAATGTAATGCTGAGACCGGCAGCAATCTGTGTGGGTGTTCTTGATGCTGTCAGAGTGAGTTCACCCTCACAGGCAGGAAGACTGTTCACGGTGATAACATGAAACTGACGCCTGCTGTTTCATTCTCAGGTAACACAACTTCCTGTTTCTCTGCTGCCGGTTCCAAACCGCACATCTGACTTCTGAGCAGAAAATAAATCCAGGGACCACAATCTGGTGAGAACATCTGTCAGTGCGGCCTATATCTGTCCACAGAGTCAGGGCAGAGTCACACAGATCACATTGCGGCGACATTTACAAATGAGCCGGTTATTTCTGTTCAGAGTCTCCATTCCCGGACAGAACCGGCTGTGTCTGTGGACCAGTCACTGAGTTCCCTCTGCTCTCTGTAGCTGGGAACTGATAACCTGCTCCCTTATATTTTATATCATTCTTTCTGTGTTACTTGTATCCTCTATTTCTCAGCTTTTATGTCTGTTTTTAAATCTATCTTTTTTTAAATCTGTTTTTTTAAATCTCTCTTCTTTCCCCTGTATCTGTCCTATTCAATTGAGGTGTTCAAATCAAGAAGTGTTTGTGATGGATTGAAGAAGGAAAAAGAGGGAGAAAAACAGAAAATGTTGGGAAAACTTTTTTTTTCTTTTCTTTTGTATGTTGGAAAAACTCAGCCGTTCTGGTAGCATCGGCACAGTGAGAAGCAGAGTTAACCTTTTGAGTCCTTAGAAATCATAGGGTTTACAGCGCAGGAGGAGTTTGCACCGGCTCTTGGAAAGACCACCACCTCCACCCTATCCCCATAACCCAGTAACCCCACCCAACACTAAGCGCAATTTTGGACACTAAGGGCAATTTAGCCTGGCCAATCCACCTAACCTGGAGCTCCACCTCGAGCTGTGAAGCAATTATGCTAACCACTATGCTACCGTGCTGCCTTGTGACTCTTCAGAGCAGGGTAAATCGGGATTGTCCCTCTGAGATCAGGGAAGGTGAAGGGGAGATTTAATAGAGGTGTTTGAAATGAGGAAGGATTTGTGATAGTGTCGATGGGGAGAAACTGTTCCCCAAGAGCAGGAGGGTTTGTAACCAGAGGACACAGAGATTTAAGATATTTGACAACAGAACCCAAGGGGGTGATGAGGAGAATGGTTTTTACACAGTGATGTGATGTGATCTGGAATTCACACTGACAGGCTGCTGGAAGCAGATTTCACAGTAACTTTCAAAGGGAATTGGATAAACACTTGCAGAGGGTAAATTGGCAGAGTTATGGTGAATGGGGTTAATTGGACAGTTCACTCATCTTTGTGACATTCTGAATTTTCCTCTAACTGATGTTTTAACATTTGATCTTTTCAATCACAGTGTCTGAAAGAGAAGATTAAAACTTTAATTTTGATGAGCTGTCAGATTCATTTCCTGTGTGACTGTAACTCGGGAACTCAGTTCCTCTAACAGATGTACCTCAGATATCAGAAATCTCTGGAGTTCCCCATGTCCTCATTGCTGTCCCCTTGGGTATAACAGCTCTCAGTCAGGTGGAGTCAGTCACACGTGTCTCTGTCATGTTTCCATTCCTTCTCTCCAAATGAAGAAAATCAAATTCGCCATCCGAGGGTCGGAAGACGGCTTCCACAGAACGTGGGAGCCATTCATGCAACTGTTCCGGGACCTGTTTGTGGCCAACGTACAAGAGGAAGAATAGTCGGGTGGCCAAGAATCAGGGGAAAATGGACGGGAATCGGGGGAGGGTAGCCGGAGGGGAGGGGGGGGGGGGGGGGGTTACGGGCTCGTTATGGGGGTTTGCTGGCAAGCCAAGGCCCAAAACCAAACTATAAATAAATGCCTATAAACATGTGCCTCGGCCATATTGGGGAATGTAAAATATGTATGTTGGCTAAAGGGGGCGGCCACAATTGTTGTTATGAAGATGCTTACCTGTAAATATTCATGCTAAATTTTTGTGTTTTCTTTTTTTTCTCTCTAATAATTTGTAATTTGTCATATATAAAATATGAAAACTCAATAAAAAACATTTATAAAAAAAAATGTTTCCATTCCTATTTTATCACACACCTCCCAGTGACACCACAACACAGAAACATCAACATATCATTGCTTCCTTACACCTTGTCCACCTATTACAATTGGAGGTTTATTGGGCCTTTTGTCTCCATTAACATCAGCTTACCTGCCATTGAAATGACCTCAGAGGCACTGAAACCAGACTCTGTTTATTATACCAGACTCCATTCAGCCCAGGACCTGCAGTGGCAACATACACCAGAATTGGAATAAAAGGTAGGTTATTGTCTAATAAAGAGGGCAGCACGGTGGCACAGCGCTTAGCACTGCTGCCTCACGGTGCCAAGATCCCGGGTTCGATCCCAGCCCCGGGTCACTGTCCATGTGGAGTTTGCGCATTCTCCCTGTGTCTGCGTGGGTCTCACTCCCACAACCCAAAGATGTGCGGGTAGGTGGATTGAGCATGCTAAATTGCCCCTTTATTGGGAAAAATGAATTGGGTATTCTAAATTTATTTTTTTAAAAGGTTATGATCTAACAGTGACAGAGTAACACACACCAGAAGTGGATTATATTATGTTGTCAACAAACCATGACTAACTCACTATTATATGAAAACCAAACTTTAGTTATGGTTCTCTAGATACTGACGGTATTATCATTACATTGGATCCAATGATGTGTTCACTTACACTGCAGCCTGACTTATTATGGGAACAGACACTGCGTTTGTTACTCTCAAAGTGAGTGAATCCTTTGCTATTTCTCCTCTGGGCCCCATCTCCACTATTATTGTCTGAGACCCTGTGGTGCCATATGATAAGGGCAGATAATTATAACTTTTTTATTTTGTTTTTTGAGTTTTGTGAGTGATGACCTGCTGTGTTTATCTACACACAGCAGGAGGATATCCTGCATCCGCCACTTAGTCTGGCGCGATACACGGTGTGAAAACTAAGTAAAGGAACAAAAATTAACAGATGGACAAAACAAAGGGGGCTGCTCCCAAACAACGAATGGAGCACAGCCCGAAAGGAACTGGAAAGGAAACGGAAACTTAACAAAAGCCGTCAAATCAAAGTGTGAAAATCAGGGTCTATAAGGCAGCCCAACCCCTGCGGCTCCCACCGAGCACAGAAGGCCTTGAGTGAGCCCGTGGACACCGCATGCTCCAGGGATACCCGGCCGTGAACAAGGCTGCGGAAGAGGGGCAGACAGTCAGGTCGGATGACCCCCCTTGGTTGCCCGCTGCTTGGACCTATTAATGGCAAGTTTGGCCAGGCCCAGTTCACAAGGAGGTCCTCCGCCTTTCCCATCCCCCCTCCGCACCGGATGTCCGTAGATCAGGAGCGTGGGGCTGAAGGGCAAACAAAATTCCAACAAGAACATTGTCAGGAAAGCAAAAAGGAAGTGCAGCCCAGGACAGGCAACATACACGTGCTCCACGGTCTCCACAGGCCACAAAAGTGGCAGGTCTCTGGGGAGGCCGTGTGGTGATTTAACTTTACTTAGTTTTCACACCAGTTATCACGCCAGACTAAGTCCGGATGCAGGATATACTCCACTTGAACGGCACTGCCCTGTGCAACACCCTCCACCCCAGGTCCCCAAGTTTTATGGCGGGCGTCTGTAGAGGGACCTCCAGCGCCGGACGACAACGAGGTACGCCAAGGCGTGTCCAGACGGCAGGCGAGGGCAAGGAGGTGGAAAGTGTGCAATTGCAGGCCGGACAGGAAACCCCTCCGCACGGTGCGAAAAGGAGGGTATTTTCACAAGACAGCCGGGGTTGTGGGGCACCGGCGCCAGGCCCGGTTCCGGGGCCTGGGACATGTGTGGAATTCCGTCCAAGCTGGCATCCACCCAGACGGGATGCCACCGCACAACAGCGCCGACTCGAGTCCAAGTGTGCCCACGGGGCCGAGCATGACTGATTTGAGGCCTCGGATAGCTTTGGCCGTGCGCTGGACGGACACAGCTCCGCACTCCGCAAGCTTGTAGGGCATTTTCCAGCCCACTCCTCCACCACCCAACACGTCACCGATCCTGATCACCCCGGATCCACAGCCCTCCGCTCTGCCAGCCACTGGAATGGATATTGGCGGAGGTGCGGATTCCTGAGCAGCGGCTCCCTTACAATAGCCACTACGCCTAACGGGGGAGAGCTATGGTGCACGGCGACCATGTTCCAGACTTTGAGAAGGTCATGGTACAGACAGGCAGTGCCAACAATGAACTCCGAAGACCCTGCTGGTCAACGAACAGGAGCTGCACAACGTAGTTCAGGCCATACACCTGGCAGAAGAAATAAATCGCCAGGGCACACCATCGTGGAGAAGGTTCAACGCACAGGTAACGCTGCAGACTCTGAAGGCGGAAAGTCACTCCCCGAGTGCGAAGGTAGACCAGCGCCTGACCGCCCTCCGCAATCAGGAGGTTCAAGACCTCCGCAGTGACCCAGTGCACTCCATTGTCCCAGAAGTACAGAATCAAAGTTCTCTGGATATGTGTGACAAAGTCAGGGGGAGGAGTCAAAGTGACCAGCCGATACCACAGCATGGAGGCAACCAGCTGGTTTATGAAAAGAACTCGACCCCTGCAGGACAGCACTCTGAGCAGTCCTGTCCAGCGTCCCTTGTGAGCGGTGACCTCAGTCTCTAACTCCTGCCAGTTCGCCGTCCAGGCTTCCTCTGCTGGGTAAAGATGGACTCCCAAGTAGAGGATGTTGGTCCGGGTCCAGCTGAAGGGTCTGCATTCCTCTGGGAGGGGGTCCATTTGCCATGGACCAACCAGGGGTCCGAAACATTTAGTCCAGTTGATCCTAGCAGAAGACGCGGCGGAGTACACAGCCTGGCAGTCTCGCATCCTCCGCAAGCCACCAGGGTCAGTGAACATGAGAAGCACGTCATCAGCGTAAGCCGAAAGGACCACCGACATGGCAGGTTCGTGCAGAACCAGCCCCGACAACCTCCTCCGCAGGAGGCACAGGAAAGGCTCCAAGCAGAGTGAATAAAGTTGGCCGGACAGAGGGCAGCCCTGACGCACTCCGCTCCCAAAGCGAAGTGGCGCCGTCAGGGACCCGTTAACCTTAATCAGACACTCCGAGGCGGTGTACAGTAATCGGATCCGGGTGACAAAGTGCGTCTCGAACTGAAAGCTCGCAGAGTCCCGAGCAAATACTCAAACCCACCCTGTCGAACGCCTTCTCCTGGTCAAGAGACAGGAAGGCGCTCGACATACCAGTTCTCTGCTTTGGACTCGAGGAGCAGCCCCAGATTTCCCCAGCTCTCCAGGGCCAGCCGCGCGCAGTCCCGGTAACCATGATGCTTTTCAAAAATGCCCGGAGGGGATGAGGCGAGACTCGGTGCCGGGCATGAGGCTGCCCTCTGCCTCACTGCAGAGAGCATCTAAATCAGGGGTGGGAAAACTACGGCCCGCGGGCCGCAAGCGGCCCGCCAAAGGTATTTCTGCGGCCCACCAAGTCATTAAAAAAAATTTTTTATTTTTTATTTTTTTTATTTTTTATTTTTTTTAAGGTTAATGGGGGGGGGGGGGCTGTTGGGTTACTTACTGGTATAGGGTGGATACGTTGACTTGAGTAGGGTGATCATTGCTCGGCACAACGTCGAGGGCCGAAGGGCCTGTTCTGTGCTGTACTGTTCTATGTTCTATATGAGGCGCCCAGAATCATAACAGGGTGAAGTAATTATTTTACTTAATATACTATGCGGCCCTTTGTGAATTGTGAATTTCTGAATGTGGCCCTTGCACGGAAAAGTTTGCCCACCACTGATCTAAATCCTCCTCCTCACCCGCCACTGAGCAGCCTTCCTCCTCCGAGCAGTCACTGCCTGACCCCGAGCCCCCGTGGCAGGCACCGCGGGCCCATCGACAAGCCCTTGACCCGAGTAGAGCCGGGGCTGGTTTAGCACAGGGGGAAATAGCTGGCTTATAAACCAGTCCAAGGCAGGCAAGCAGCACGGTTCAATTCCCGTACCAGCCTTCCCGAACAGGCGCCGGAATGTGGTGCCTAGGGACATTTCACAGTAACTTCATTTGAAGCCAACTTGTGACAATGTGATTTTCATTTCATCCCACCCCCAGGATCGTCCTCAGCCGGGTTCCCTGCAGGTTCCCCCCACGATTCAGGGTCTGTGGATGGTAGCGGCTTCGACCCCGCCTCCGCCATCGATGCTGGGCCCTCGGAGACCCCAGGTGACCCCCGATAACAGCTCCGGGATGGAACCTGGCATCATCTGCTTGGGTGTTGTGAGCGGGGAGCCTTCCTCGTCGTCGCTCGCCCATGACCCAAATATATAAGGACACTGGTGGCTGCCACTGGCCCCCGGCGACGAACAAAAGGAGGTGACCGGGGAGTAAAATTGTACCGGGCGGAACGAGCCCTCGGGGGTCACGTCTTTGCCCGGGCCTCCCTGCTGGGGGGACAATGACAGCTCAGGCATCTTGGCGGCCTTGGAGTCCATTGTGACTTTCTTTTTAACGGGGCTGGGCCTCAGGGTGATGGGAATAAACACAGGAGACACCCAACACCGCTCGCCTGGGGAGGGGTAGCGAGATCCACCACCTGTTCCAGCCCGGACAGGCGGCACTGGCGGGGGGCAGGCTCACCTGGCTGCGGGGCCTCCACTGCTGAGGGCCCTCAGCAGCGTCCCACCCGTCCACAACGCCCAGCCACTGGGATTGTGGTGAGGCTGGAACAACCTCCAGCCTGGGGCCGTACACAGGCTCCCCACCACCCTCCGGAGCCCGTGTGGAGGTCTCTCCAGGCACCTCAGGTTGTTGCGAGGCAGCGGCGGTGTCCCGAGGTGAGGTTGCGGCCTCCGAGTTGGTTGGGACGGGCACGGGGTCAGTACCCATGATGGGGGCCAAGGTGTGGACGGGCCCGGTCCGACCGCCGTGCCGTCTTTGTTTGGTGTTTTTAGGCTGCTTCTGGTCTAGCGGAGACTCCCTCACCCCCTCGCCCCCCCCCCCTCCCCCCCAGCCAGCAGCTGGCTGCTCGGCAGACGAAGGGGTGGCAGAGGAGAGGGGCGGCAGTGCCAGCCGTGGCCACCCTGGAGGTGGTTGCCGTTAGGGTGGGGCAGTTCCAGCGAATATGCCCCAGCCCTCTGCAGGCATGGCACCACAGACCATCCACAGACCAGAACACTTTACGGTCCTTCCTTTGGTGGGAGACCACAAAGCCTCCCTCTGTGATCTCCTCCCGGGTCAGGGGGACAAAACCCGATGCCGGAAGGAGTAGACATGGCGGAGGGGGAGGTCCCGCAGGCCGAGCGACAGCGGCGCCACCCCGGACCTGACCTCCCACAGTAGGTTGAGTTGGGGAGGAGGAGCTCGGTGGGGAGGTAGGGCGGGACGTTTGAAAGAACCACACATTCGGCGATGGCCTCCAGCGGGTCCACCGCCCACCATGAGCCTCCTTTCCAGGACACGGTGGACCACCTGCTCGGCCCGCAGGAAAAACACGACCTTGCCGTACATCCTGGAGGCGGCTACGATGGCCGAGGGGCCAAAGAGCCCGGCCATCGCACGAGTGCCCACCTCGATGGTCATGGTGGGGTGGGCATAACATTTGACCCCAAATTGCCGTGTTCGTAGGCAGAAAGGTGAGGGGGCCGCGGAGGGTCGAGAGGCTCCTGTCCCTGCATAGGTTCTAGGCTGCCCTGCGTTTGGCAGAGTGGAGGATGCCCCTGTGGTATTGGCCATGCCCACCCCTGGTACGGTCAGGCCGTGCATCTAAGACCAGGGTAGTAGGGAAAGGATGGGAGGAGGGGGGATGGACGTGGCACCACAACAGCAGGTGCCACAAGGGAAGGTGCTGCAGGGCAACAGCAGAGTGGGGCAGCGTTCTTCAGCCCTGGAGGGGCCTAAAACAATGTCCCAGGCTGCCCCACACCCACCACAGGCGGTGAAAGGCAGGCGGACGGGGCTCTTCAGCCCTGTGGGGCGCAAACCAAAGCCCTTGGTCTTCACAACAGCCCCAGGTGGTCCCACTCCCACCTCAGGCAGAGGGACAGAGGGCAGGGTCTGCAGTCCCAGGTGGTCCCACCTCAGGTAGAGGGGCGGGAGGTCAGAGGGCAGGGTCTGCAGTCCCAGGTGGTCCCACCTCAGGCAGAGGGGCGGGAGGACAGAGGGCAGCAGGGAGGGGGAGGGGCTGAGACAGGAACAATCAGCCAGTCAGCCTGAGCCTGTGGCCGCTCTCTCCTTCTGTGACCGTCACAATGCCCGGGTGATTGACGGCAGCTCCGGACCAATAGAAAGCGGAGGCGGGACTTGAGGATCGAGTGAGGGCGGCTGGTCCTCCAACCAATCGGAGTGAATGAGGGGCGGGGTCAGGCTGTGATTGAAGCATGCGCAGTGTGGATCATGGCGATGCTGAATGGGGTCTTTTTCAGATTCGGAATTGGTGAGAGGCATTTAACAATATGGAGGGAGCGAGAGATGGCGGGGGTGGACGGAAACGTTGTGTAAAGGTGTTGTGAGGCGCAAACCTCGGAAAAGAGTTTACTGCACCCAGTTTGTACCGAGCGGAGCTGCAGCTCTTCATGTTGGGCTCGGGTTAACGGGCGCCATCTTTATTGGAATGTGGCAGGAAAGGCTTCCCCAGGACAATCCACCTTTCTCAACAAGACCTCTTCACACCTGACTCACTCAATCCCAAATCTATACACATTGAATTTAGTGCTGTTGCAACCATCTCGTTAACGTACATATGGTTATTCGATGCCCATTTGATGCAAAGTACATTACTGCTGATCTGGTAACCATTTTGTAACAAAAATATTGACCGCCAGAATTCTAACAAATTTGAGAGATCGTCAAATTATCTTTATAAAGCTGTTTGAAAACCTAGCACTGACTACCTTAAAACCTCAGTTTCAACAGGGTAGCAAGTACTTGGTACACTACTATTAACTCCCATTCATATCATACTAGCCTTACTAGCATATGCATTTCTCATCTTTGTCGGGACGATGTTTCAATGAGTGGGAGGAGCTTGTTCCGTATTGTTCAGAATGGAGACAATGTGTCCATCAAACTGGATTAGTCTTTCAGTCCCAATGTCTTATTGATGATGCAAAGTGGTGGCAGAGATAGAAAGAAAAGGAAGCCAATCCTGCTCTCCAGATTTCACTGTCTTATTAGACATCCTGTCCCATGTGTCCAAAACTCTGCGGCTTTGTTCAGCCACATGAAGACCCAGGGCAGAAACTCACAATCATGAGTCAACATCACCCTCAAATCAGGGGACTGCTGATGACAAGATGGTCAATGTGCAGCGGGCGGGGGGGGGGGGGGGGGGGGGGGGGGGGGGGTGGTGAGCGGTTATCCTGGACCAGGGAGCAGGAGGAGAGAATGTTGTGAATTTCCACCCTGGACTGACAGTGAGTAATTTTGGAAACCCTTTTACAGGGGGGGTGGGGGGGGGGGGGGGGGGGGGGGGGGGGGTGGTGAGCGGTTATCCTGGACCAGGGAGCAGGAGGAGAGAATGTTGTGAATTTCCACCCTGGACTGACAGTGAGTAATTTTGGAAACCCTTTTACAGGGGGTTAGTCGGGGAGGATTTACACACAGCAAATTCAAACCAAGAGAAATGTTTATCTTTCCTGAATTTTATTTCTGGACTGACAGTGATGCCTTTGTAAACATCTTTCACAGGAACTTAGAAAGTAATTCGCAGACAGGAAACTCACAACCAATCCTCACATCCAATTCTGACAGCACCATTCGAGTTATCAGGACCTGGAGATTATCGACCTTTGTAAGCATTGAGTTCCATATCATTATCATTCACTCTGTAAAATTTCTTCCTCATATCCTCCCTGTAGATCTTGCTCACAATCTTAAATCTATGTTCCATAATTCTTTTACAATCTAATGATGGGAAACAGATTTATTTCTCTTTTTTCCGGGTTCGCTGTTGTCGTTTCCGGTGCCTGGGTCATGCCAGATAGTCCGTCCAGATTTCACTCCGTTATTGTGTATTTATAGCGGTTGAATGGGCTTGTACCAGTCCATTTCCAGATCCAGTACACAAGGTGAAGTCTCCGCCAAGCATTGATTGATGTGTATCCAGGTCTGGGATGGATCCCAACAATTTTTTTTACAAATGCCGCATCGTCCCAGTTAGGGGCTTAGCCATTCACCAACACCACCAATGTACCTGCCAATGACCCACTGACCACCACGTATCTCCCATTAGTGTCCGCAATGATCTTAGTGACTGAAAGAGGGACCTGTTTATTGATTAGAATTGCAGCACATCGAGCCCTTCTGTCAAAGCCCGAGTGAAACACTTGGCTCCCCGCTCCGCAGTCCGGTCTGATCTCTAACCCTTAGTCAAAGCCCGAGTGAAATACTTGGCTCCCTGCTCCGCAGTCCGGTCTGATCTCTAACCCTTAGTCAAAGCCCGAGTGAAACACTTGGCTCCCCGCTCCGCAGTCCGGTCTGATCTCTAACCCTTAGTCAAAGCCCGAGTGAAACACTTGGCTCCCCGCTCCGCAGTCCGGTCTGATCTCTAACCCTTAGTCAAAGCCCGAGTGAAACACTTGGCTCACCCCTCCGCAGTCTGATCTGATCTCTAACCCTCAATGAGTCTCCTGCAAGAACACCACACCAGCATTTTGATTCTTTAGGTGAGCGAAAACCCTTGACCTTCACTGGTCCACCCAATCCTCTGGCGTTCCAGGTGAGCAGCTGAATCAAGCGTCTCTGCACCAGCCGCCATCAGGGAATCAGCCATTTCCACCGTGAGGGACTATCCAGCAAATCTTCAAAAAGTACAGGCCAAGGGTCCACCCAAGATGGCCGCCACGCGCGCACATCTTCAGAGTAAAACAAAAACAGTTTTATAGTCATCATCAGCAAACTAACCCCCTCCCCCATTTTTCACCAACGCCTCATCTGGACACTAAAATTGAATCCAACGTCCCCCTGGGGCTCCGGCCCAGATGCTGAGCTTGTTGAACCAGCCAAAACTGGTTCACCAGCTGCAGCCCCCCCCCCCCCCTCTCCCAAACATCTCACTCCCATTCACCAGCTGACTGCTGACAGGGCAGTTCCTCTCAGGACAACAAGAAAATAAAAACAACGATATACTTCGAGGATAAAACAGACTTCAGAATGCAGTCTCTAACTAGACTCAATTTCCAACGGGGGCCATTCCCCCCCCCCCCCCCCCCCCCCGTCCAATACAGATAACTGGACCCCAGTCCATGCTTTACAATAAAGGCATTCTCCTCCTCCAGTGTCTCGAAATGGAAGTCTTTGGACTCATTTGTAACCCGCAGCTTTGCTGGGTATACCACCCCGAATCAAACTCCTTTCTGACATAGAGCAGCCTGAACCTTATTAAAGGCCACTCACTTCCTCACCAGCTCGGCTCCCACATCCTGGTAAATCCTCACTCGGATAACTGAGAGAATCCCTTCCCACACTCAGAACAGGTGAATGGTCTGTAGCCGGTGTGACTGCGGTGATGAGTTCCCAGCTCACATGGGGACTTGAATCCCTTCCCACAGTCCCCACATGAAAAATGAAATGAAAATCGCTTATTGTCACAAGTAGGCTTCAAATGAAGTTACTGTGAAAAGCCCCTAGTCGCCACATTCTGGCGCCTGTTCGGGGAGGCTGGTACGAGAATTGAACCACGCTGCTGGCCTGCCCTGTGCTCAACCAGTTCCTATTTCCACGGTTTCAGCATGCTGCTGGTGTCCTTGTGCCTGTCCACATTTGACGATCAATTGAATGATAAACTTTATTAGTGTCGAAAATAGGCTTTTAACACTGCAATGGTTACTGAGAAAATGCCTTAGTCGCCGCACTTCGGCGCCTACTCGGGTACTCAGAGGGAGAATTCAGAATGTCCAAATCACCAAACAGCACGTTTTTTGGGACTTGTGGGAGGAAACAGGAACACCCGGAGGAAACCCACACAGACACGGGAAGAAAGTTCAGACTGCACACAGGCAGTGACCCAGCCGGGAATCAAACCCAGGTCCCTGGCGCTGTGAATTGACAATGCTACCCACTGTGCTATCGTGGTGCCCTTGTCTCCACAGAAGCATGAGTAGGGTCTCTCCCTGCTCTGAATGGTCTGATGTTTCAGATTGCGCAGTACCGATGACAACTCAGGATTCAGGCGGTAGGGTGAAATCCTCAACCGGTCAAATTGAGGATGAGGCATGAGGGAGGGATGGAGCCGGCGGATGGGTCAGGAGGCTTCATAAACACTCCGTGTAGCCCGAAGCCCCGAATACGAAGCTAGGATACAGCAGTTGAACCTGCGAAAGCTGCTCGGGCTTTTCCCCGAGACAGGCCCGAATGGACAAAGTGATTGGCGGGGCGCATGCGGAGGGAGTGTGAGCCCCGATTTGCTCCGCCTCCCATTCACTCTGATTGGCTGGAGGACCAGCCGCTCTCGTTCGGTCTTCCAGGCCCGTCCCCTCTTTTTATTGGTCTGAACCCGCCGTCAATCAGTCCCCGGGCATTGTGAGCTGGAGCAAACCCTTCACCATCATTGTCAGCTCCCTGGTTTGCAGCTGCGGAGCTTCTCCCTCCCTCCCGGGAACAGGCCCAGGTTAACGGGCACCATCCTGCTTCACACACTGGAGGGTGGTTCACATCAGAGGATGGGGGAGGGGGGATAATAAATAAGAGCTCACACTTTGCACTCAAATCAATGAGGACTCTGATCTCTGGCAAGGAAGGAAACCCTGGCAGGTGGGCGGGGAGGATTCACAAACACCCGCTGGAGGCCCCAAACTCCCAATTAAGACCCATTAATTTTATTGTCGGTCTGCAGACAGGAGTTGGAGAACTGAACCCAGGCAGAGGGGAGGGAGGGAGAAAACTGGGAGTGGAGGAAAGAAATGGTGCAGATGGTGAGATGGGTTTGGATTTCATCCCAGGGAGGAGGGAGAGTGTGTGGGACGGGGATTTACAGCTTTGGGGGAACAAGAGAGGGAAAAATGTTCCAGAGAAACTAGAACTGTCTGTTCAGAATTTCTATCCTGGACTGACAGTGATGGCTTTTGTAAACCCCTTTTACAGGGGGTGAGAATTGGAGAATTTGCACACAACGAACTGAACCCAACAGAAAGGTTTGTCTCTTTGCGAATTCTATCCTGTATTGACAGTGATGACTTTTGTCACATGAGAGATTACAGCTCTCAGGAAAGATTAAATGGAGGGGGGGGCGATGTGAGAGAGTGACCATGGTTTAGCACACTGGGCTAAATCGTTGGCTTTGAAAGCAGACAAAGGCAGGCCAGCAGCACGGTTCAATTCCCGTACCAACCTCCCGAACAGGTGCCTAGGGGCTTTTCACAGTAACGTCATTTGAAGCCTACTTGTGACAATAAGAGATTTTTCATTTCAATAAACAACAAGTCATAAATACAAGATAGTTACGAATAAATCCAAGGGGACAATACGGGCAAAATTATTTATCACATGTTCAGAATGTGCAACTCATTACCATGGAAAGGAGTTGAGGAAAGTGCTGAGATGTTTTCAAAAGGAATCAGGACAAGCACATGAGAGAAAATGGAATCGAAAATCAGCTGAAAGGCTGAGATTTGATAGGTGGGAGTTTCGGAGATGTGTGCTGAGTATTGACAGCAGGGGCTGGTTTAGCTCACTGGGCTTATTCGATGGCTTTCAAAGCAGGCCAGCAGCACGGTTCAATTCCCGTACCAGCCTCCCCGGAAAGGCGACGGAATGTGGCGACTCGGGGCTTTTCATAGTAACTTCATTGAAGCCTACTCGTGCCAATAAGCGATTTTCATTTCATTTTGTTTTCATTTCAGCAGAATCTGTGACAGAATGGCCTGTTTGTGTCTTATATATTCACAATATTTCAATGTAATCTCCTTTTACAGAAACATCATGTTGAGATCTGACAGAGTCACTTGATTCATCAGGACCGGCCTTTTAACGTAGATGGAGAAATGTTTGTCTGTTTTGTCTTTTGGAAAACATTTCAAAAATGACTGATTGAAAAGCACCGAGACACAGACATCTCAGTAATTTTCCACAGTTAGTTGGAACTGAGCTTTAACCAATAACAAAGCATGAAATTATATTGCAGCATTTACATCAGGGAGACACCGTACTCAGGCTTCAACTGATGATCCAAGTTGGAGAGACATAAGGACATTCGTACCAAAGGAATCAAGAAGCAGCAATAGGACATTCAGCCCCGTGAGCCTGTTCCACCATTTAACAACATCACGGCTGATCTGATAGTGACCTCAAATCTGCATCCCACCTACACTGATAACCTGTCGATAACCATGAAGAAACCGTGGAAATGTGGGGACTGTGGGTCGGGATTCAGTTACCCATCTGAATTGGAAACTCATCGACGTATTCACACTGGAGAAAGGCCATTTACCTGCTCTTTGTGTGGGAAGGGATTCACTACGTTATCCAACCTCATCACACACCAACTTGTCCATACTGACCAGAGACCGTTTAAATGTGCTGACTGTGAGAAGAAGTTTAAAAGCAGAAAGGATTTACTGTTACACCAACGCACTCACACTGGGGAGAGGCCATTCACCTGCTCCGTGTGTGGGAAGGGATTCACTCAGTCATCCGAACTCCTGAAACACCAACTTGTTCATAATGATGAGAGACCGTTTAAATGTGCTGACTGTGAGAAGAGTTTTAAAAGCAGAAAGGATTTACTGTTACATCAACCCACTCACACTGGGGAGAGGCCATTCACCTGCTCCGTGTGTGGGAAGGGATTTAATGCTTCATCAAACCTCCGGACTCACCATCAGGTTCACTCTGACCAGAGACCGTTTAAATGTGCTGACTGTGAGAAGAGCTTTAAAAGCAGAAATGATTTACTGTTCCACCAACGCCATCACACTGGGGAGAGGCCATTCACCTGCTCCGTGTGTGGGAAGGGATTCACTCAGTCATCGAACCTCCGGACACACCAACTTGTTCACACTGATAAGAGACCTTTTAAATGTTCTGACTGTGAGAAGAGCTTTAAAAGTAAAAGGTGTATAACGATACATCAACGCACTCACACTGGGGAGAGGCCGTTTACCTGCTCCGTGTGTGGGAAGGGATTCACTGAGTCATCCCAGCTTTTGAAACACCAGCGTGTTCACACTGGGGAGAGACCGTACACTTGCCCCGTGTGTGAGAAGAAATTCACTCAGTCATCCGATCTGACTAGACACCAACTTGTTCACACTGATCAGAAACCTTTTAAATGTTCTGACTGTGAAAAAAGATTTACAAGTAAACAGAATCTGCAGAAACACCAGCGAGTTCACACTGAAACAGAATCATAGAATTTACAGTGCAGAAGGAGAGCATTTGGCCCATCGAGTGCACCAGCCCTTGGAAAGAGCAACTTAAGCCCATATCTCCAACCTAACCCATAACCCCACCTCACCTTTTTGGACACTGAGGGCAATTTAGCATGGCCAATCCATCTAACCTGCTCATCTTTGGTCTGTGGAAACCGGAGCACCCGGAGGAAACCCATACAGACACGTGGAGAACGTGCAGACTCCATACAGACAGTGACCCAAGCCAGGAATCAAACCTGGGACCCTGGAGCTGTGAAGCAACCGTGCTAACCACTGTGCTACTGTGTCGCCCATACGTGGGAGCGTGTAGGAGCCAGCTATTTTCTATAGGTAAAAGATAGCTATTTAGCATTAAGCCCCGAGTCTATTAAATACCATTTTAAAACTCACTCATAACCTCAGGTCAATTCAAAACACACATTCAGCATTTCAAAACATAGCTTCAACAGAACACAGAAACTGATGAATTAAAACAGCATTCTTATTCAGCTAACAAATACATTTGCAAGATAACGTGACCAATGACAGGGCAGGCTCCGTAACAACAGGGCAGGAACCTAAAGGTGCTATTGTCCGCAGCAAGAATCCAGTTCAAGCAGCTTTCGATAAGGAAGCCGAATCGCATTCCATAAGCTCATACAAGAATGCATTTTAGGGTACTGTTGCCTATTAATGAGTGACAATTAACCCTCAAATCAAACTCATTTGATGTTAATCCAAACCAATTAGAATTACATTGGGGTGTAGATACATGGCTAAAGTCTATGATTTGGTATAACCATGATGGATTTTCGGCCATCTCTCTCTCTTTCCGGAATCAGTCTATACTTTGACTTAAATATTCGCTGTCTCTGTTTTTTTTTCATATTTCACTTTCTGAGTTTGACTTCTGAAGTTATTGCGAGATGTTTGCCTGAACAAGAAAATCATTTCTGTGATTGTTTGAAAGTTGAATTGTCTACAGATTGCCTCCCTGTGAGTCCTATGCTGCCTGGACTTATTAGTGAATAAGACTTTAAATGACTCTCAATTGTAATCAATAGAGACAAATAAAGCAGATTCTTATTTGCACCTGAGAAGTTTTAACTTAAATTTCTACTGAGTATTAGTAATCGCAATGTGCTGCTAAAACCACAGGGTACATCTAACAACCTGGCGTAGTTCGGCAAAAGGGGAGGATCTCTGGAAGGAGATCGGACAAAATCGGAGAGGTTCAGGAACCTTCGGGAATAATCGGAGCAGGCCCACGAGGACAGAAGATCCAAGGACAAACGGCTAGACTGGGGTAATAAACATCTTTTTCACCCATTAAAAGTCTTTAAAGCCGCATCAATCAGTGCTTCGACCCCTGGAAAGGATATTTTCATAGACTGTGCTAAATCAATCAGGTGCCGGTCGTTGAAACTGAAATAAAAAGGGACTGAAAAAAAAAATAGTACACAGATACACAAAGGAAGTTGACCACCAAAAAATTGGGTGTACGGCTGCGTTTGTGGTGGACATGAGTCCCAAAATAGATTCAGGACCTTCAAATGGTGGAGAACTACTCCCACAACGTCCAAGTGAGGTAGTGCAGGACCAGATGTTTCTATTGAAGATATATTGGGAGATTTTGGATCTTTCATTCGTAGACAATTTAGACCATGTGAAATCTCAAGAAAAATTGAAACAAAATATGATATCCCCAGAGGACAGTCGTCCCTCGACAATATCAGGAGGGCATGGGGAAAATACACACGATTGCATGGTGCAGAACGTGCAAAATGGTCCCTGGCAATTATGGGACAAATATGCAGACAGCAAGAAATAACTATTAAAAATAAAAGTGATCATGAGCTTAAGTCCACTAAAGATCAACTGATTGCAGTTGTTGAGGAATTACGCGATGCAAAATCCAAACTTGAGCATTATCATGAAATTAGAACAGGATTGGAAAACAAATCCTTTAAAGTCCAGCAACTATCTTTTCAAATTGAGGAATTGCAACATAAAGTTCTTGAAATTAAGTCAAAATACCAACAGTTGCCATCAAAAACTGAGCGAATTGAAATTGAAAATTGCAAGTTAATCGAAGAAAGGTGTGTTTTAGAAGGAGAAATGAACAATTTAAAAGGACACTGTAAAATCCTGATAGACAGTCTTGCAGCTCATAATTTAAACCAAAGCACAGCTCAGATTCAACAAGCAGCTGAACAAACAGTTCAAATTCAGTAAGCAGCCCCAGTGGCACAATTGGCAATAGCACAGCCGAGATCAAGTGTCAGGACTAAATTAAAATCTAAATTCATTTGCCAGTTGAATCAGATGAAAATAGTGATACAACACATTTTCCTACAATGCAAAATACTAAATTAATTTGACTAGCCCCTTTAAAATGCAAACGGATTCGAGTTGGAAGCAAGAAAGTAGAAGAGGAAGATGAAACTGTCACTAAAAATGTATTTGACCACCATTGGATTCATGAACCAGCAGACCCTGAAAAAACTGACAATTGGTCCAAAGATCTTCAACACCCTAAAAAGGGTGGTATGACCACATGGGATCAACTTCACAGATTAAAACCCGTTTATCATCTCCACCCATTTGATGGAGTACAAATTCTGACTGTTGTAGTAGGCATTCATGCCAGTGCAACTCTTGGACTAGAGGTAGAAATTGCCCTCGAAGAGGATTTGCTAAATTTAGAAGCTGGTTGGCTGGCAATCAAAATTTGGCTATTAAAATTTCGCCCCTCGAGAATTGATTGGTCTAAGATCACATCTTGCATTCAAAATATAATGAAGATGTTCAGGATTTCGAAGAAAGATTTTTACATACTTGGATAGAACACTCCGGAATGACACTCGGACATGAAACTGACACATGGGACACAAGCACTTTAAGTCCATTTAAAACGGCTTTTCTAGCCGGTGTTAAACCTGAAGTTTCTGCTGCCTTAAATTTGGTTTTACTGGCTTGGGCCACAGCTGGTACATATCGCGACATAGTTGAGCGATGCATTGAGATAGATCGTGATTTGCACAACCAGGCAATCTTAAACACTGCAGCTGCTCAAATGCAGCCCATGGTACCTTTTGCTCAAGTTCAGCCGATGTTACCCATTGCTCAATTTCAGCCTATGTTATCTGCTGCTCCAGCAGCGGCTTTTGCAGCGTCTACAGGAATATCAGCAGTAACTACAATTTTGCCACAAGCGTCAGGGCAAACATGTACCCTTGCTCCATTAAAATCAGGTCAGAAAATACCACAATGTCTTTTCTGCGGTAGAGTCGGACACTGGATGGCTACATGCTATCAAACAACGGATGGATTCGCGAGATGATAATGAAGTAGACAATGTTCACTACAATACGTTTCCACCTCGTGGTCAATCACGTAACGCACACAAACAAGATGCACCCAGACTTGCGTACAGGGATTCTAGACCCTCCCAGCTGTTTCCATGTAGGGGGAGCCTTACCCACGTAGGGACATATACGATGACGACAATACTGTGAATGAAATGTTAAACAACTGTCCTCCAGCTCAAAGACGTTCTCTGTATGATAATTCAAAAAACGACGTAACCCCACTCTTGATGATTCTCTCCATTTTTCTCTACATGCACTCGTGGAACAGAAAAATGATGGACTATATATTTCACTAAGAGTGGGAGGTATTCATATCGATTTATTATGTGACACTGGAGCTGAACTTACCTGTGTTACTGAACAGAATGCTGCTTTCTTTCCCCTAACTGCAGAAAAATTGAAGCTTTTGCTGCAGGAGGAGATTCTATTACTCTTCGGAAGACTAAACCACTGCTTTTAGAATTTGGACCACATCAACTGATGGCATCAATATGGGTAGGTCCAGTAACACAAACACTTCTAGGTATGGACATCTTATCACAACTAAATTCTTCACTCAATTTCAATAATGGAAAAATCACCTGGTCCATTAGACACATCAAAAAAATGAAATACAAAATCATCCAATTTGGGCAATTGACAAAAATTATTGTGGTCTTTTGAAAATGGAACCAGTCACTTTTATGGGATCTGCTCCATCTTATACCAAACAATACCCTATTAATAGAACTTCAATTCAAGGCTTTCTACCTATAATAAAACAACTTGAAGAAAGGGGTATTTTAGTGTGCATTCACAGTTCATCAAACAGGCCTGTAAAAAAGGCTAATGGCACATGGCGCCTTACTATTGACCACAGAAAAGCAAATCAATTCATTGTCAGAAAAGCTCCTTTAGTGGCAGATCCATCTACAATTTTTAACTCTTTAACTCCTGACCTTCAATGGTTTTCAGTCATGGATATGGCAAATGGCTTCTGGTCAGTACCACTAGCTAAGCAAATACAACCATTGTTTGCTTTTACAGTTAATCAGCAACAGTACACATGGACTAGACTACCACAAGGTTTTCACAATAGCCCAACTACCTACCACATGGCTCTGCAGAATCATCTCAGGCAACTGCCTGATCTGTCTTCCACCATTATCCAGTATGTAGATGATGTTCTGATAGCCTCCATCAATAAAGATGATCATGAGAAAGATCTACAGGTGGTTTTGGACCACCTCAGTACTAATGGTCACAAAGTTAGCTTTACCAAAGTACAAACTGTCCAGGAAGAAGTTGTTTACTTGGGTCAGAAAATTTCCAAAGGCAAAAGGGAACTTACTCAGGACAGAACAGCTGCCATCAAAGCAGCTAAATAACCCTCAACTGTACAGGAAGTCAGATCTTTCTTGGGACTCTGTAATTTTAACAGAAATTGGATTGATTCTTATACTCAGTTATGCCAGCCATTGAATGATCTTTTAAAAAGAAACAGAAAATCAAAAGATCGAGTTAAACTCAATTCTGAACAAAAACAATCATTTCTGAATTTGAAAAAGACCCCGTGTTCAGCACCAGCCTGAGGTATTCCAAACAACGGAAAACCTTTTACCATGTTTGTTCATGAAAGAGATGGTTACATTACTGCAGTACTAGCTCAGGAACATGGTGATCAGTTAAGACCGGTTGGATACTAAACTTGACAATGTGGCACTAGCATTTGGCAGTTGTTTACGAGCCATGGAAGCCACATGTCGAACTGTAATGGCAACATCAGGGCTTGTCCTGAACTAAAAGTTAACCATTAAATGTGCACACTCAGTCCATTCTCTATTATCCATGAACAGTGTCACAAGTTACATGAGCTAGATGGACAGCAGTTCTGGAAGCTCCCAACCTACATTTATGCAAAGCCAGTCCTGTAAACCCGTCATCTTAGAACATAGAACAGTACAGCACAGAACAGGCCCTTCGGCCCTCAATGTTGTGCCGAGCCATGATCACCCTACTCAAACCCACGTATCCACCCTATACCCGTAACCCAACAACCCCCCCCTTAACCTTACTTTTTTTTAGGACACTACTGGCAATTTAGCATGGCCAATCCACCTAACCCGCACATCTTTGGACTGTGGGAGGAAACCGGAGCACCCGGAGGAAACCCACGCACACAGGGGGAGGACGTGCAGACTCCACACAGACAGTGACCCAGCCGGGAATCGAACCTGGGACCCTGGACCCTGGAGCTGTGAAGCATTTATGCTAACCACCATGCTACCCTGCTGCCCCACTTTGCTCCTGCTTCCCGAGGAACAAAAGGGAGGGGAGGGAGAAGGGCATGACTGTGTGAAAATAATCGAGGAAATGGAAGAAATATGCTTAGTAGAAGAAGAACCACTGCAGAACCTAGATTTAATCCTGTTCACTGATGGTTCCTCTTTTATTGACAAGGGTATCAGAAAAGCTGGGTGGGTAGTCACAAGCCCACACAAAGTATTAGCTAAAGGAAGTTTGAACCCAGGTACATCAGCTCAGCAGGCCGAATTAAAAGCACTAACAGAAGCATGCCATATGGCAAGAGATAGAACTGCTAACATCTATACTGACTCCAGATATGGTTCTGGAGTAGCATATGATTTTGGCCATCTGGGGAGAAAAAGAGGATTTTTCACAACAGCGGGTACACCTATGTGAAATGCAAAGGAAGTACGAGATCTTCTAGAAGCTATGACCTTGCCCAAAGAAGTATCAGTTCTAAAATGTAAAGCCCCTACTCATGAGGACACTATGGAAGCAAGAGGAAATGCTCTTACGGACCAAGCAGCAAGGGAAGCTGCCTCCCTTTGTGCCTTTCAATGGCATCAAGAATTCAGTCACATTTACAAATTGGGAGTAACCACCTTATTACATGATTTATGTGAAATGCAGGATGTTTGTACAATGGAAGAAAAATGGAAATGGTTAGAATCATGTATTCAACCATATGATGATGAAATTTGGAGAGAAGTTCAAACTTGTAAACCCCAGAACAAACCGTTATCTTATTCTGAGACCAACCACAAAATGCTGCTGGCCCCGATCCAAAAGCCTCTCATGGCAGTTTTAATAGACTGTGAGATTTTTAAACAAGAAAAGCCTGTTCAGTTAAGCGACGAGCCTAATGGCAAACAAAGTGTAATACAACTTAGCCCATTAAGCACCAAACAGCTTGGAGTTGTTTTTGTCACTGGTTTAAAACCAGAACTGTCTGCAGCTTTAAACTTGATCCTACCCTGACCTCACTCCGAAACCTAAACTGCTAACAAAGACACGTTAATCGTTGCCTCTCCTCCTCCATTAATGACAAATCCAGCCCTTACACTCACTTAAAAAAATAAATCCAGAAGATTCCTTTCTCGTGTTGAAGACGACTATTTTGCGAAGACGACCATTTAGCGCAGGGGTGGGCAAACTACGGCCCGCGGCCAAAGGTCTTTATGCGGCCCACCAAGTCATTAAAAAAAAATTTAAAATTTTTTTTTAAGGTTAGTGGGGGGGGGGGGGGGGGGCAGCTGTTGGGTTACTTACTGGTATAGGGTGGATACGTTGACTTGAGTAGGGTGATCATTGCTCGGCACAACATCGAGGGGCGAAGGGCCTGTTCTGTGCTGTACTGTTCTATGTTCTATATGAGACGCCCAGAATCATAACCGGGTGAAGTAATTATTTTACTTAATATACTATGCGGCCCTTTAAAATTGTGAATTTCTGAATGTGGCCCTTGCATGGAAAAGTTTGCCCACCCCTGATTTAGCGAGTTTCCGATTTCAGGATTACACACTGGACTCTTACGATGAAGGCCCGCCTCCTGGCTACAGGGATATGGGATAAGTCACGTATCGCTAAAAAGTTGCCAAGAACTGTCAATTTGAGAAAACTGTCATTATTTTGAATGTTGCTTTATTAATTTTAAGAAATTAAGGGCAGCACGGCAGCCTAGTGGTTAGCACAACTGCCTCACAGCGCTGAGGTCCCAGGTTCGATCCCGGCTCTGGGTCACTGTCTGTGTGGAGTTTACACATTCTCCCCGTGTCTGCGTGGGTTTTGCCCCCACAACCCAAAAATGTGCAGATTACGTGGATTGGCCACACTAAAATTGCCCCTTAATTGGAAAAAATAATTGGGTAATCTAAATTTATAAAAGAAAATTAAGAAATTAACATATCTTGTTAGTTGTGCCTCCTTTAACAGAATCGATGAATTCATCTGCAGAAAACCAAGATTCAGCGCAAGATTGGTTCAGTCATATATTCAATATGTTATTGTATTTAATATTTTAAAATAAATGTTTAAAATTAGCCTGGAAATTAAAACTTCAGACAATGAGGAAGTTGTTTTGTTAAAAACAAAACTCTGATTAAAAGCAAATCTATATTCCAAAAGAACACATCATTCTAGAACATTTGATAACGGGAATTTGGCAGCAATCCAACTTTTACTCCCAGTCCATTTGAGTGACATATATGAAAAACGTTTAGAGATGCAAATGGCATCATTCCAATTTATCCACCCACTGTCCGCCCTTTTTGTCTCTGCAGGAAAATTAACCCTTTCAACAAGCTTTTGTGTATAATCCAGAAGATGTCAAAGACTTAGCAATTCACATCCAATACAAAGTTTTAAAAAAACTTGACCAACCCTTTGATTACACTTGTTGGGGTTGATTTTCCAATTGGTTGGGTAGCACAGGAATTAACATCATTTAGGGACTTTTCCTATTTTGCATATTTGGACTTATCATTTGCTTACTATTGCTGCTGATCAGATACTTTAGCTAATGCATGCCTACCCATAGTGCCCCACCAATCCACATGGTTCATATTTATTCAAATACACCACTAGCCAATAACATCAAAATGGAAGGTTTTGCTGAAGTATTATTTACTGCATTATTATTCATTTATTAGTGAATTATTATTAATAATTTATTACTAAATCACATTATCAACTTTGATAATTTTACCATTATTACTAAATCATATACTCAACATTTTACTGTATAATCATTTTATTTGTACACGGAAATTATTATTTGACTATATTAACATATTGTACAATTTATTAATACTGAATCAGTCGTATCAAATTTGATTAATTTATTAATTGTTATTCTTGAGAATTATAATGATTATTGCTGAAATGCCTGATACAATGCTTAAAACTGCAATGACAATGAGTTAATCTTTGCGCTTTTACCTATCCTATCGCATTTATCTTGTGATAATATCTCACTTATCCTTTCAAACTATCAAAGGGCCGAATTGTAGAAGCCAGCTATTTTCTAGTGCACCTGATAATCTATGATGGGTAAAAGTGAGCATTAATACCCTAGAATTAAATACCATTTTTAAACTCACTCATAGCAAAACACACATTCAGCACAATTCATTTTAAAACATACAGCTTACAAGATAGCATGCCATTGTTCTAACACAACTTTAAATACATAGTTTCTGATAAAGCATGTGCTTTAATGAATACATTTCTCCAAGGGCAAGGGGAAGCCCCATGGCAACGAGGTGGCTAACAGCCAATACAGATAAGAATGTTTTCTATTAAATGAGTGACAACTAACCCTCGAATCAAATTTATTTGATGTTAACCTAAACCAATTAGGATTACGTTAGGGTTTAATTAGATGGCTAAAGACAGATATGATACAGTATAACTGTGAAGTTTTGTTCGGCCATTTTTAGCTGGATTACTCTCTCTCTCTCTTTCCGGACTCAATCTATTCTTCGACTTAACTATTCGCTGTCTTTCATATTTCACTTGACTTGACTTTTGAAATTATTGCCAGCTATTTGCCTAAGCAAGAAAATCATTTATGTGATTCTTTGAAAGTTTCAATTGTCTACAAGTTGCCTTTTAAATGACTCTCAATTGTAATCAATAGAAGACAAATTAAACGATTCTTATTTGCACCTGAGAAGTTTTAACTTAAATTTCTACCGAGTTCTAATAATCGCAAAGTGCTGCTAAAACCGCATGGTAGATCTATCAATGTGAAATGAAATGAAAATCGCTTATTGTCACGAGTAGGCTTCAGTGAAGTTACTGTGAAAAGCCCCTAGTCGCCACATTCCGGCGCCTGTCCGGGGAGGCTGGTACGGGAATGTTCTGTATATTCTGTGTAATTTGCAGACAGGAAATCTGACACCAGGACCTGACTATCATCAGCCTTTGAATGTGGAAGGAGAATGTTTGTTCTGTCTGTGGGAAGGGATCTTAAACATTAGTGTGAATGGAAAAGCACCGAGATGCATACAGACCAAGTGAGAGTGTCCCAGTGAACTGACTGTGGAAAGAGCTTTAACCAGTTACACAGCCTGAAACAAACATTGCACCGTTTACAGTGGGGAGACACCATGCAGGTGATCTGTGTGTAAACAAGAATCAAGGTGATAATCCAAACTGGAGAGACACCTGCAGCATGGATAAACCGTGGAAATGTAGGGACTGTGGGAAGGTATTCAGTTATCCATTCACACTGCAAATTCATCAACACAATCACACTGGCGAAAGACAGTTCACCTGCTCTGTATGTGGGAAGGGATTCACTAATTCATCTGATTTTCTGACACACCAGCGAGTTCACATAGGGGAGAGACCATTTATCTGCTCTGAGTGTGTTTGGAGTGTGGAGCATGCTCCTCCAGATCGCATATCACACCTGCTGATACACAAGCGACTTCACACTGGGGAAAGACCGTAGACCTGGTCTATTTGTGGGAAAGGTTTCACAAATTCATCTGATCTTCGGACACACAGGCAAGCTCACACTGGAGAGAGGCCATTCACCTGTTCCATCTGTGGTAAAAAAATTCATTCAGTCATCACTCCTCACTACACACTTCATACCAACTTAGGCTTACATTAATATTATAATGAAGTTACTTTGAAAAACCCCGAGCCGCCACATTCCAGAGCCTGTTCGGGTGCACAGATGAAGAATTCAGAAATGCAAAATTACCTAACAGCACATCTTTCAGGACTTGTGGGAGAAAACTGGAGCTCCCGGAGGAAATCCACGCAGATACGGGAGCACCTGCAGACTCCACACAGACAGTGCTGCAAGCGGGAATCAAACCTGGGACCCTGACATTGTGAAGCAACAGTGCTAACCACTGGGCTATCCTCCAGTTGCCGGGTAGATGTCAGTGTTCTAGCTGTACTAGAACAGCTTGGCAAGGAGTATGGTACAAGTCTTTAATACTATTGCCAGAATAATAGGCGGAATTCTCCCCCCCTCCCCCCACGCAGGGTGGGGGAATCGCGGGGGTGCCACGTGAGTCCCACCCCGGCACCCGCACATGATTCTCCCAGCCCCCCAAACCGGCGTGGCGCGATTTACGGCTGGCTGCTGGGAGAATCGCAGCTCGCCGTTTGTAATGAGCGAGCGGCGATTCTCCAGACCGGTTGGGCCGAGCGGCAGGCCCAATATGACGGGTTCCCACTGGCGCTGTCCACACCTGTTTGCTGCCGGCGGGAACAGTGCGGGGAGATGCAGCACCGGGGGTGGGCTCAAAAGGGGTCTGGCCCGCGATCGGTGCCCACCGATCGGCGGGCCGGCCCCTCTGAAGGAGGAACTCCTTTCCTCCCCCACCCCGCAAGATCAATCCGACATTTCTTGCGGGTCACCCGAGGGGAGGACGGCAACCGCGCATGCGTGGATTGGCGCTGGCCAACCTGCGCATGCGCAGGTGACGGCTGCATAATTTATGCGGCGCCGCTTTTACACTGCACCAATGACCGGCCTGTGTAAATGATGCGGCGGCGCTCCGAGCCCCCCGGGGGTGGGAGAATAGGGGGCGAGAAGCGGCCTCCGATGTCGGAGTGAAACACTTTGGTTTTCACTCCGCCGTTGGGACTTAGTTTCCTGATGGGAGAATCTCGCCCAATGTCTTTGCAGTATTCACTGCCTTCAGCCATTTATTGATATCACGTGATGTGAATCAAATTGGCTGAAGACTGGCATCTGTGATGTTGGGGACCTCTGGAGGAGACCAAGCTGGGTCACCCGCTCGACACTTCTGGTTGAAGATTATTGTGAATATTTCAGCCTTGTCTTTTGCACAAATGTGCTGAGCTCCTCCATCATGGAGGATGGGGATATTGTGAAGCCTCCTCCTCCAGTGAGTTGTTTAATTTCACCACAATTCACGATTGGATATGGCAGGACTGCAGATCTTAGTTCTGATATGTTGGAAAGACCTTCTCCATTCACCTTTTTCCCTGATGAAGGAGTTGCGCTCTGAAAGATGGTGATTCGAAACTAAACTGTTGGACTTTAACCTGGTGTTGTAAGACTTCTTACTGTGCCCACCCCAGTACAATGCCGGCATCTTCACATCCTGTTCACATCCTGGGGCTGTTTAGCACAGGGCTAAATCGCTGGCTTTGAAAGCAGGCCAGCAGCATGGTTCGATTCCCGTACTAGCCTTCCTGAACAGGCGCCAGAATGTGGCGACTCGGGGCTTTTCACAGTAACTTCATTTGAAGCCAACTCGTGACAATAAGCGATTTTCATTTCATTTCATTTCCTGATATATCAGATAGATATTGTTCTGACAGTGCCACCTGGTGTAAATAATTTGATTGAATATCCAAAGATTGGATTGGATTTTGTTTATTGTCATGTGTACCAAGGTACAGTGAAAAGTATTTTTCTGCGAGCTGCTCAACAGATGATTAAGTACATGAAAAGAAAAGGAAGTAAAAGAAAATACATAATAGGGCAACACAAGGTACACAATGTAACTACATAAACACCGGCATCGGGTAAAACCTGGTAGGAGTTAATGTGGACATGCCGAATTTCCATAGTTTCGGGAGGAAGTATAGGCGCTGTTGTGATTTCTTGGTGGTAGCGTCTACGTGGGCAGACCAGGACAGATTTTTGGAGATGTGTACCCTAGGAATTTGGAACTGCTAACCATCTCCACCTCGGCCCGTTGATGCTGACAGGGGTGTGTACAGTACTTTGCTTCTTAATGTCAATGACCAGCTCTTTCGTTTTGCTGGCATTGAGGGAGAGATTGTTGCAGCTGCACCACTCCTCTAGACTCTCGATCTCCCTTCTGTACTCATCGTCATTTGAGATCCGGCCCACTATGGTCGTATCATCAGCAAGCACAGGGGTGAAGGGCCAAATTATTTCCATCGATAATGGAATGAACAGTCAATATGAGGGAATAGAGAGAAAAAGAGAGGGGAATAGAGAGAAAAAGAGAGGGAAAGCAATGATTCCGAGACAGAACCCAGTCCAAATAGAATCCGGGAGCTGAAAACAAGGTTGGAAATGCTTAAAAATCTCTCCTTATTCCCAGAAATGAAATATAAGAGAGTACCGGGACGGAACGGTGGTGCAGTAGTTAGTACTGCTGCCTCATGGTTCCCAGATCCTGGGTTCAATCCCAGCCCCGGGTCACATTCTCCCAGTGTCTGCATGGGTCTTACCCCCACATCCCAAGAATATATGTAGGTTAATTCGATTGGCCACGTTAAGTTGCCCTTTAATTGGAAAAATGTATATAGCGAGCACCTATTCACAAAAATGGGTGTGATTTTTTTTGAAAAGCAATTGATCTCAATTGGGTAACAAATTTATTTTCACTGCAGTGTCACGGTTCAATGGCGCTGTAATTACCCAGTATTCCCTTTGTATGTGCAAGTGCCCTATTCACTCCACAGGAGCCAACCGCGCAGGCGCAATGCTGGGCTGTATGTGGAGCATGCGCAGTGTCACTTTGCTGGGGCCCTGTGCGTGCGGGAGACGCTTTTCTGAACGGGTGAGAGTCGGTGGGCCGGAGGGAGGAATGGAGCCGGGAGTGGGGGTGGGGAGGGAACCGAGGCTTCATAAACACCCAGTGCAGGTCTCACAACCTCAATAGGAACTTGGAGGCCCCGGATTTGTAACACCCAGGCTTTTCCCCAGGGGCAGGCCCAGGTGACCGGCCGCCACCTTGGATCAGTGGGGTGAAGCGCATGCGCCGTTATGTGACGCAATAGTGTGGGCGGGGCTTCAGGGTTCCGGTGACCCGGGGTGAGTCTCCTTTGCGACCTTTCTGTTCTCAGAGCTGGATTCAGGTGGACCCAGAGGCGACACTGATTCAGATGGTGATGGACATCCTGGTGCATCCTCAGCCACCGAGAGTAATTATGCAACATGTCGAGGATTTGAAAGCGAGAAACATGCCCCAATTCGATGCATTTTTGTTATGAGGCATCGAGGTGTCGCTCAATTCTCAGCAACATTTGTCACTGAGCCACACAGTGGAATATCAGAGCAGGTGGACAAAAGCTTGTCTGCAAGGTAGGTTTTAAGGAGATTCTGAAAATAGGAAAGTGAAGGAGTGAGCAGGAGAGGTTTAAGGAAGAATTTCCACAGCTTGGCTCTCAGGCAACTGAAAAAACAGGCACCAGTAATAGTGATTAATATTGCAAATGCTAAGTACAGCATTATGGCGCAGTGGGTTAGCCCTGCTGCCTCACAGCACGTACCTCCCAGGTACGATCCCGACTCTGGGTCACTGTCCGTGTAGAGTTTGCACATTCTCCCCGTTTTTGAATGGGTTTCGCCCCCACAACCCATCTTTGGTGGATTGGCCACGCTAAATTCCCCTTAATGGAAAAAATGAATTGGGTACTCTAAATTTATTTTTTAAAAAGCAAAAAATGTTGAGAATGCTCATGACCATAACATGTAAGATGTAGAGCAAAGTAGGCCATTCGGCCCATCGAGTCTGCCCTGCCATTCCATGAAATGGTGGCTGATCTGATATCCTCAATTCCACTTCCCCGTCTTATCCCCATAATTCCCTTGATTCCCTTCCTGATTAGTAATTGTCTATCTCAGTCTGAGTCCAGAATTAGATGAGAGCAAACATCTCGGTGGCTGGTTGAGATGACAGAGACAGGGAGACACAACCCTGGAGGAAAAGGTGCTTCTTAAAAGCGAAATTTTATAGGTCACTGAGCCACTGGATTAACACAATATTACAGGGAGGTTGAATATGGGAGGTCATCTGAGGGTACGTTAGGATAGTTGGGTCTAGAGGAAATAAGAGAATGGATTGGGTAGCACAAGTCGATAGCACTGTGGCTTCACAGCACCAGAGTCCGAGGTTCGATTTCCCGCTGGGTCACTGCCTGTGCGGAGTCTGCACGTTCTCCCCGTGTCTACGTGGGTTTCCTCCGGGTGCTCCCGTTTCCCCCTACTGTCCAAAGATGTGCATGTTAGGTGGTTTGGCCATGCTAAATTGCCCTTATTGTCCAAAAAGGTTAGGAGGGGTTATTGGGTTACGGGGATAGGGTAGAAATGAGGGCTTAGGTGGGTCAGTGCAGACTCGATGGGCTGAATGGCCTCCTTCTGCACTCTATGTTCATGTCGGCCAGACCAGGTAAGGACGGCAGATTTTCTTTTCAGTTCATTCTCGGGATGTGGGAGTCGCTGGCTGGGCCAGCATTCACTGCCCATCCCTAATTGCCCTTGAACTGAGGGCATGTCAGAGCATTTTAAGGGTCAACCAGCTGACTGTGGATCTGGAGTGACGTATAGGCCAGACCAGGTAAGGATAGAAGATTTCCTTCACTGAAGGACATGAGTGAACCAGATGGGTCATTATAACAATCAACAATTGGCTGAGCAAGCCACTCAGTTTAAGGGAAATTAGGGATGGGCAATAAATGTTGGCCCAGCCAGTGACTCCCACAAATCATAAAATAGAACCCTGGAGTCTCCAGTCAGTCAATCCGGGAGAGTTGGCATCCGGTCCAGGCTCGCAGCGCATGCCATCGTGGTCATCAGTAGACTTCCAATGAATTAAAATTTTACCTTCTGCCTTGGTGAGATTCATGCATTGGTCTCTAAAATCTTTAGAACAGTAAAAAAGATTTTTGGGTCTCTGAAAAAAATAGTTGGCCCCTCGAGCCTGCTCCTTACACACAAACTTGGAGTCGGCCCCTCGAGTTTGCCCCTTACACACAAACTTGGAGTCGGTACCTCGAGCCTGCTCTTTACACTCAAACTAGGAGTCGGCCCCTCGAGCCTGCTCCTTACACACAGACTAGGAGTCGGCCCCTCGAGCCTGCTCTTACATACAAACTAGGAGCCGGCCCCTCGAGCCTGCTCCTTACACACAAACTAGGAGTCGGCCCTCGAGCTTGCTCCTTACACACAAACTAGGAGTCGGCCCCTCGAGCCTGCTCCTTACAGACAAACTAGGAGTCAGCCCCTCGAGCCTGCTCCTTACATACAAACTAGGAGTCGGCCCCTCGAGTCTGCTCCTTACATACAAACTAGGAGTCGGCCCCTCGAGCCTCCTCCTTACATACAAACTAGGAGTCGGTCCCTCGAGCCTGGTCCTTACACACAAACTAGGAGTCGGCCCCTCGAGCCTGCTCCTTACACACAGACTAGGAGTCGGCCCCTTGAGCCTGCTCCTTACACACAAACTAGGAGTCGGCCCCTCGAGCCTGCTCCTTACACACAAACTAGGAGTCGGCCCCTCGAGCCTGCTCCTTACACACAAACTAGGAGTCGGTCCCTCGAGCCTGCTCCATCAATCAAAAATTTTAACCACAACTCCACATTCCTGCCGACCCCAATAACCTATCACCCTCTTGCTTATCTAGAGTCTATCCATCACTGCCTTAAAAATATTCAAAGACGGGGCAGCACGGTGGTGCAGTGGTTAGCACTGCTGCCTGACTGCGCCGAGGTTCAAGGTTCGATTAAGGCTCTGGGTCTCTGTCTGTGTGGAGTTTGCACATTCTCCCTGTGGTTGTGTAGGTTTCGCCCCCCACAACCCAAAGATGTACAGAGTAGGCGGGTTGGTCACGCTAAATTGCCCCTTAATTATTAATAAATGAATTGGGCACTTCAAATTTATTTTTTTAAAAATATTTAAGGACTCTGCTTCCACAGCATTTTAAGGACGGAAGTTCCAAAGTCATAGAATCCCGACAGTGCAGAAGGAGCCCATTCGGCCCATCAGGTCTGCACCAACCCTCTGAAAGAGCACCCCACCCAGGCCCACCCCACCCATGCCCACTCCATCTTCATAACCCCACCCAACACCCACGTTCTTGGAGACAAAGGGGCAATTTAGAAAGGCCAAATCCACCTAACCTGGCTAATCCATCTAACCTGGCTAATCCATCTAACCTGGCTAATCCATCTAACCTGGCCAATCCACCTAACCTGGCTAATCCATCTAACCCGGCCAATCCACCTAACGTGGTCAATCCACCTAACGTGGTCAATCCACCTAACCCGGCCAAATCCACCTAACCCGGCCAATCCACCTAACCCGGCCAATCCACCTAACCTGGCCAATCCACCTAACCCTGGCCAATCCACCTAACCCGGCCAATCCACCTAACCTGGCCAATCCACCTACCCTGGCCAATCCACCTAACCTGGCCAATCCACCTAACCTGGCCAATCCATCTAACCTGGCTAATCCACCTAACCTGGCCGATCCACCTAACCTGGCCAATCCACCTAACCTGGCCAATCCACCTAACCTGGCCAATCCACCTAACCCGGCCAATCCACCTAACCCGGCCAATCCACCTACCCTGGCCAATCCACCTAACCCTGGCCAATCCACCTAACCTGGCCAATCCATCCTAACCTGGCCAATCCACCTAACCCTGGCCAATCCATCTAACCCGGCCTATCCACCTAACCCTGGCCAATCCACCTAACCTGGCCAATCCACCTAACCTGGCCAATCCACCTAACCTGGCCAATCCACCTAACCTGGCCGATCCACCTAACCTGGCCGATCCTCCTAACCTGGCTAATCCACCTAACCTGCACATCTTTGAACTCTGTGAGGAATCCGGAGCACCCGGAGGAAACTCACACAGACACAGGGAGAACGTGCAAACTCCACACAGTCACCCAGGGCCGGAATTGAACCTGGGTCCCTGGTGCTGTGAGGCAACAGTGCTAACCACGGTGCCACCTCCTGTCTTACAACCCTCAAGAGAAAAAAATACCTTCATCTCCATCTGAAATGGGTGACCCCTTATTTTGCAACAGTGACGCCTTGTTCTAGATTCTCCCACAAGAGGAAACATCCTCTCCACATCCACCCTGTCAAGACCCCTCAGGACCTTATATCGTTCAATCCAGGTTTTACCCAAAACTTTAAATCTGTCCCGACTGTACGATCAGTGAATGGAAACAGAGTTTCTCTGTCCACCTGATGGAAATCTGGCATAATCTTGTGTCCCTGAATCAAATCTCCCCTCAGCCTCCTTTGCTGGAACCATTCTGGTAAATCTCCTCTGCACCTTCTCCAAGAACCTTCACATTCTTCCTGAAGAGTGGTGACCAGAGCTTTATAAAGATTCATAGAATAGAATTGGAGCCATAGAATTCCTACAGTGCAGAAGGAGGCCATTCAGCCCATCAAATCTGCAGTGATTCTCTGCAAGGGCACACTGTCTAGGCCCACACCCCTACCCTGTCCCTGTAACCCCATAGCCCCACCAAACCCGCACATCCCTGGACACTAAGGGGCAATTTATCAAGGTCAATCCACCTAACTTTCCCTTCTTTGGACTGTTAGAGGAAACGTGAGCACCAGGTGGAAACCCACGCAGACATGGGGAGAAAGTGCAAACTCCACACACACAGTCACCAAGGCCGAAATTGAACCCGGGTCCCTGGCACTGTGAGGCAGCAGTGCTAATAGTCGTGCCACCAGAAGCATAGTTTTGGTATCAATATTACTGTTTATGAATAAAAGCAAATTACTGCGGATGCTGGAATCTGAAGCCAAAGAGAAAATGCTGGAACATCTCAGCAGGTCTGGCAGCATCTGTAGGGAGAGAAAAGAACTAACAAAGGACCATCTGGACTCAACATGAGATCTTTTCTCTCCCTACAGATGCTGCCAGACGTGCTGAGATGTTCCAGCATTATCTCTTCGGTTACTGTTTATGAAGCTCAAGATCGAATTTGCTTTGCCATCTATTCTCTTTAATATGACTTGTAGATGTACAAAATCTCTCTTCGCCTCTTTCTCGCTTCTCCCAAAGAAGCCAGTTGGGTTTTTATAACAATCCAGCAGTTTTCATGGTCACTTTTTCCCAGTGCCGGCCCCACAAATGACCAGATTCATTCAGCTCAATTTCACAACCTGCCTTTGTGTTTTTGTGGGTTCTCTCTCACTCCCTATTTTCTGTTTTCAATCAGTTTCACAGGGTGTTCGAAGGGGAGGCTTCAAAGTCCGGAAACTCAAACCAAGCATCACATCAGGATCTGACAGAGTCCTCAATTTATCATATCCTGAATATCAGCGGATTTTGAACATGGAAGGAAAAAGCATCTTTCAAAGTGGGGAGAAACCGTACACGTCATCAGGCCCCATGAGACAGAAATGCAGCCGCACTGAGGAGAAACCGTGGAAATGTGCGGACTGTGGGAAAGGATTCACTTCCCCATCCAAGCTGGAAACTCATCGACGCAGTCACACTGGGGAGAGACCATTCACCTGCTCCACCTGTGGGAAGGGATTCGCTCAGTCATCCGCCTTGCTCGGTCACCAGCGAGTTCACACTGGTGAGAGACCGTTCACCTGCTCCACGTGTGGGAAGGGATTCGCTAAGTCATCCAACCTGCTGAGTCACCAGCGAGTTCACACTGGGGAGAGACCGTTCACCTGCTCCACGTGTGGGAAGGGATTCACTGAGTCATCCACATTGCGGAAACACCAGCGAATTCACACTGGGGAGAGACCGTTCACCTGCATCGAGTGTGGGAAGGGATTCACTCGGGCATTCACACTGCTGAAACACCAGCGTGTTCACACTGGGGAGAGACCATTCACCTGCTCCACGTGTGAGAAGGGATTCACTCAGTCATTCAACCTGCTGAGTCACCAGCGAGTTCACACTGGGGAGAGACCGTTCACATGCTCTACGTGTGGGAAGGGATTCACTCAGTCATCCAACCTGCTGAGTCACCAGCGAGTACACACTGGGGAGAGCCCATTCATCTGCTCCATGTGTGGGAAGGGATTCACTGAGTCATCCACACTGCGGAAACACCAGCGTGTTCACACTGGGGAGAGACCATTCACCTGCACCGAGTGTGGGAAGGGATTCACTCTGTCATCCCACCTGCTGAGACACCAACGGGTTCACACAGGGGAGAGACCGTTCACCTGCTCCACGTGTGGGAAGGGATTCACTTTGTCATCCCACCTGCTGAGACACCAACGGGTTCACACAGGGGAGAGACCGTTTCAATGTCCAGACTGTGGGAAGAGCTATAAAAGTTCTGGGGAATTGATGTGCCATCAACGTGTTCACACTGACGAGAGACCGTTCAGGTGCTCTCAGTGTGGGACTGGGTTCAGACAATCATCTTACCTCACTGCACATCAACGAATTCACACTGGGGAGAGGCCATTCACCTGCCCCAAGTGTGGGAAGGGATTCACCACTTCATCCCACCTGCTGAAACACCAACGAGGCCACAAGTAACCACAGTGATTGGATTTTGCTGTTCCTCACATTCAGGACTGAACCATGTTCATTCTGCTGATGACAAGCTCCGGCCCATTTACAGGGGCTAATATTCTGGCTGAAAGTTAAATAAATTAGAATTATGTTAAATACGCAGTGTTGAAACTTTTTAATATCTCTGACACAAGTTATTTCCTTTTGAAGTACTCTCGCTCTCCCCGTCTCTTCCATCCTCACCTCCAACAAGAAGTGTGAGGAGCTTGTGGAGCTTCTTTGTGACTGAGATTGAGTAAATCCGATCAGCTGCCTCTGCTGCTTCCCTCCCTTCCACGAGCCCACCGGACCAAACTGTCTCTAAATTTCATTCTTTTGACTTCTGGTGGCGGCCATGGAGTAGGAGGTCGGGCATTTGGGAGCTCCCGCCCGTGACGGACATTTTGAACCTATTCTCCCGATTTTTTTCGGAATTCTATTAGAAACATCGGTGGAGAGTGAGGAGAAATCCCCCACCAGTATGTGGAGCCGTGGACCAGAAACGGTCGTCCAAGAAGAATTAGTTGAGCAGCGAAGCTGACTGTAGAACCTGCAGCACGGGAAAGCATGGCGGAGGTGCAGGATCCCGGTTTGGTGGCACAGTGGTCAATGTTACTGCGGGTGGAGTTCATTCAGGAGAGCTTCGCCAAGCAAATGAAGGCAACCTAATTAAGGCAAGGATTGATTGGATGGAACAGGGGCTGGAAGGCCATGGAGCGGCGATCCAGAAGGTGGCCGAGCACGAGGACCATTTAACCGCTTTGGAGGGGCTGATGAGGGACCACCAGAAAAAGTTGCAGGAGGAGCTGGAGAACAGGTCCCAGAGACAGAACCTGAGGATTGTCGGCCTCCTGGAGGGCAGTGAAGGGTCGGACGCAAGGGCATGTGTGACAAATATGCTGGAAAAACTGATGGGAGATGGGGCGTTTTCTCAACCCTTGGAAGTAGATAGAGCGCTTGCAAGAAGCCGCGAGTGATATGAACCTCCGAGGGTGATCATTTAGAATGGTTGGGGGGGGGGGGGGGGAGCTTCCGTTATTTGGGAATCCAGGTGGCACGGGAATGGGAGACATTACATAAGTTAAATTTGACCCGGCTAGTAGAGCGAATGAAGGAGGACTTTAGAAGGTGGGACATGCTCCCGCTGTCACTGGCGGGGAGGGTACACACCGTGAAAATGACGGTCCTCCCGGAATTTCTGTTTTTTTTCCAGTGCCTCCCCATCTTTATTCCAAAGGCCTTTTTAAAACCGGTAAACAAGGTGAGTTTGGGTTTTGTGTGGGCGGGTAAAACCCCGCGAGTGAAGAAAGTGTTGCTGGAGCGTAGTCGAGGGGAGGGTTGTCTGGCACTGCCGAACATTAGCAACTATTACTGGGTGGCAAATAAAACCATGATTAGGTAGTTGGAGGGGGGGGGGGGGGGGGGGGGGGTCGGTCTGGGAGCGAGTCGAGGTGGCATTGTGTAAGGACACAAGTCTGGGAGCATTGATAATGGCACCTCTGCCATTCTCACCAGCCCGGGTACTCCACAAGCCCGGTGGTGGTGGCAGCCCTGAGAGTCTGGGGGTAGTGGAGGAAGCGCATGAGTGGAGGGAGCATCGGTCTGGCCCCCAATTTGTATCAACCACCAGTTTGTACGGGAAGGCTAGATGGGGGGTTTCGGAGGTGGCAGGGAGCAGGGATCGAGAGGATGGGAGATTTATTCATAGATGGGAGCTACCCCTGTCTGAAAGATTTAGAGGAGAAATTTGAATTGCCAGCAGGAAACGGATTCAGGGATCTGCAGGTATGGGATTTTTTGCGAAGGCAGGTTTCGACCTTTCCACTCCCACCGCCACAGGGATACAGGACAGGATAGTTTCCAGAACAGGGGTGGGAGAGGGAAAGGTATCGGATATCTACAAAGAACTCATGGAGTCGGGGGAAACTCAGATAGAGGAGCTAAAGGGCAAATGGGAAGAGGAGCTCTGGGGAGGGATAGAGGCAGGTCTGTGGTTTTGAGCAGAGTCAATACGTCCTCATCATGTGCCAGGCTCAGCCTGATGCAATTTCAGGTCATTCACCGGGCACAATTTGTTTTTCAAATTTATAGAGTACAACATTTATTTTTTCCAATTAAGGGGTAATTTAGTGTGGCCAATCCACCTACCCTGCACATCTTTGGGTTGTGGGGCCGAAACCCACGGAAACACAGAGAGAATGTGCAAACTCCACACGGACAGTGACCCAGAGCTGGGATCGAACCTGGGACCTCAGCGCCGTGAGGCAGCAATTCTAACCAGTGTGCCACCGTGCTGCCCCGTTCACTGCACACATGACGGTGGCCCGGATGAGCAGGTGGTTTGGGGTAGAGGATATGTCTGCGGGGGTGGGGCAGCAAATCATGGCCATATGTTCTGGGCCTGCCTTAAGCTTGGGGGATTCTGGCAGGGTTTTACAGATGTCATGTCCATGGCCCTAAAAGATGGGTGGTGCCGAGTCCAGAGGTGGCGGATTTTGGAGTGCCGGCAGTCCAGGGGGCGAGAGAGGCTGATGCCTTGGCCTTTGCCTCCCTGGTAGCCCGGAGACGGAAATTGCTAGCGTGGAGGGACTCGAAGCCCCCGGAATCAGAGAGCTGGGTTAGCGAAGTGGCTGGATTTCTCAGACTTGAAAAATCAAGTTTGCCCTCAGAGGGTCAACGCTCGGGTTCATCAGGAGGTGGCAGCCGTTTGTCGACTTCTTTAGAGAAAATTAACTGTCAGCAGAGGCAAAAAACTTAAAAGGGGGGTAGTTAGGCTATTCTCTGTTGAGGGTAAGAGGGACTTGTTAGGGATGGAGATGATTTATGCACGATGTTTTATGTGGATTTGCATTGTTTACTGTTGTCACTTATTATGATAAAATTACAAAACCTTAACAAAATGTATTTTTTAAAAAATCAACATCACCAAAATCAGATCATCTGCTCATTGCCACATTGCTGTTTGTGGCATGTTGCTTTGTGGAAATTGGCTGCTGCATTTCCTATAACAGTGACGACACTTCAGAAGCTCTTTGGGACATGCTGGGGTTATGAAAGACGCTACAGAAGTGCAAGTTTTAAATTGAAGATTGATGCTTTCTGATCCTTCATTGATTTCAGACATCCCCAATTAATAAATGTGCTTTGGTTCGGACAAGACTTTAACCAATTAAATCAAAGGCAGAATTCTGGACAGTAAATTTAAAAAGGAGTTTTTTTAAAGAGAAACTTTACTGACTAACTTGAAGACATTTACGTTTACTTCAAGGTGGTGATCAGTCTGTAGAAGCGAAACCCTCCCTGGCTCCTTCTTTGACACTAATTTCCTTGGAACTCGGCCTCGAGAGTCTTCAGTACTTGGCCAACAAGGAAGACCTTTGGAAACTCGACTTTTACCCCCAAAGTGACCATTACCTCATGTCAGAGTTGGGCCTGTGGTAACATGACCATTGGTCAATTGGGCTCCAGTTTAATTTAATTGGATCTTTAATTACTGACACCACCTTCTCTCATTACCTTTGACAGGAATGCAATTGAACTGTTTCATACTATCCCTTTACCTGATTCTGTACAACCCCTTATTCAAACAGTTTCAAATGTTGAGGCTAATCAGAGTTGGAAGGTCTCCCTTGCCGGTACATTTATCCTCATCGCACATTCTTTATATGCACAGCGATTAAGCTTTAATATTTTTACAACAAATAAAACTCAGACTTTTACTAGAACTACTGATTCATTATTGTTTAATTAATTATAACTCAATTAAGGATCACTACTTATTGAATCATGTTACAGACTTGTAGCTAATTAATACATTAATATTTAATTTATACATTTGGTTTATACATACACTGGTTATCTACTGAGTAGTACTACACTCAGTATGCTTCACACGGTGTCTGTGTCTATGTATTTACATTGTGTATTTATCGGCTGTCCTAGATTGTTTCACGTATGGAACGATCTGTCTGGACTGTACGCAGAAGAATACTTTTCACTGTACCTCGGTACACGTGACAATAAATCAAATCCAATCAAAGAGACAGTTTCTGACTAATGATCAGATTGAACAATGAGCCTTCTTAAAAATTATTCATTCATGGGAGGTGGGCGTCACTGGCTGGACCAGCATTTACTGCTCATTCCAATTGCCCTTGAACTGTGTGTCTTGTGAGGCTATTTCAAGGGTCACTTACAAATCAACCACAACATTGCTGCGGATCTGGAGTCACGTGTCGGCCAGGCCACATAGAATGTCCATAAATTAGGAGAGGGGAATGTGCAACAGGACCTGGGTATCCTCGTACACCAGACACTGAAGGTAAACATGTAGCTACAGCAGGCGGTAAAGAAGGCAAATGTTATGCTAGCCTTCATTGTGAGCGGATTTGAGGACAGGAGCAGGGATATCATGCAGCAATTGTGCAGGGCCTTGGCGAGGCCGTACCTGGAATATTGTGTGCAGTTTTGGTCTCTTTATCGAAGGAAGGATCGTCTTGCTTGAGAGGGAGTGCAGCGAAGGTTTACCAGACAGATTCTTGGGATGGTGGGACTGACGTATGAGAAATGGAATCAGTTAGGATTGTATTCTCTGGCTTTCAGAAGAATGAGGGGGGCTCTCATAGAAACCTATAATACATATAGATACGTAGAAGACATGAGGCCTTTTGAGCCTGCTCCGCCTTTTTATCATGATCATGGCTGATCATCCAACTCAATATCATAATCCTGCTTTCTCCCCAAAGCCTTCGATCCCATTCTCCCCAAGTGCTATATCCAGCCGCCTCTTAAATATATTCAATGTTTTAGCATCAACTACTTCCTGTGGTAATGAATTCCACAGGCTCACCACTCTTTGGGTGAAGAAATGTCTCCTCATCTCTGTCCGAAATGGTTTACCCTGAATCCTCAGGCCCCTGAATTGGAAAAAATGAATCTCAGAACCCCTGGTTCTGGACACCCCCATCATTGGTAACATCTTCCCTGCATCTCCCCTGTCTAGTCCTGTTAGAATTTTAAAGTCTCTATGAAATCCCCCCTCATTTTTCTGAACTCCAGCGAGAACAATCCCAACCTCATCGATCTCTCCTCATATGACAGTCCTGCCATCCCTGGAATCAGCCTGGTAAACCTTCGCTGCACTCCCTCGAAAGCAAGAACACCCTTCCTCAGAGGAGGAGACCAAAACTGCACACAATATTCTCGGTATAGCCTCATCAAGGCCCTGTACAAATGCAGCAACACATCCCTGCTACTATACTCGAAATCTCTCGCAATGAAGGCCAACATACCATTAGCCGGGGCGGCATGTGGCGCAGTGGTTAGCACTGGGACTGTGACGCTAAGGACCCAGGTTTGAATCCCGGCCCTGGGTCACTGTGGCATTTGCACATTCTCCCCATGTCTGCTTGAGTTTCAGCCCCACAACTCAAAGATGTGCAGGTTAGGTGGATTGGCCATGCTAAATTGCCCCGTAATTGGAGAAAAAATAATGAATACTCTATTTATCTTAAACAAAACATACCATTAACTTTCTTGACCGCCTTCTGCACCTGCATGCTTACCTTCAGCAACTGGTGCACAAGGACACCCAGGTCCCGCTGCACACTTCCCTCTCCCAATTTACAACCATCCAGGTAGTAATCTGTCTTCCTGTTTTTGCTTCCAAAGTGAATAACCTCACACTTATCCAAATTATACTGCATCTGCCATTGATTTGCCCACTCGCCCAACCTGTCCAGATCATGCTGCAGGATCCCTGCATCCTCGTCACAGTTCACCGTCCCACCCAACTTGGTATCATCTGCAAACTTTGAGATGTTACATTTTGTTCCCTCATCCAAATTATTAATATATATTGTGAATAGCTGGGGTCCCAGCACCAATCCCTGTGGTATCCCACTAGTTACTGCCTGCCAATTTGAAAAGGGCCAATTAATTCCTACTCTTTGTTTCCTCTCTGCCAACCAGTTTTCTATCCACCTCAATACACTTCCCCCAATCCCATGTGCTTTAATTCTGCACAATAATCTCTCATGCGGAACTTTGTCAAACGCCTTCTGAAAGTCCAAATATACCAGATCGACTGGCTCCCCCTTGTCAACTGTACTGGTTACATCTTCACAGAATTCCAATAGATTTGTCAAGCATGATGTCCCCTTCATAAATCCATGCCGACTCTGACTGATCCTGCCACTACTTTCCAAATGTTCCGCTACAAAGCCCTTGATAATGGATTCAAGAATTTTCCCCACTACCGATATTAGGCTTACTGGTCCATAATTCCCTGCTTTCTCTCTACAGAACCAAAGTATGTATTCAATTGCTCAGCCATTTCTTTGCCCCTTATTTTGCATTCCCCTGTTTCTGTCTGTAGGTGGCCTACATTTCTCTTTACCAATCTCTTTCTCTTCACATATAGAAACTCTGAGTGTCAGTCTTTATGTTCCCTGCAAGCTTACTTTCATACTGTACTTTCCCCTTCTTAATCAATCCCGTTGTCCTACTTTGCTGAATTCTAAACTGCACCCAATCCTCAGACCTATTATTTTTCTTGGCCAATCTGTATGCTTCTTCCTTGGATCGCATACTATTTCTAATTTCCTTTGTAAGCCATGGATTGGCCCTCTTACCCATTTTGCTTTTGTGCCAGACAGGAATCAACAGTTGCTGTAGTTCCCCCATGCGGTCCTTGAATGTTTGCTGTTGCCTATCCACTGTCATCCCTTTAATTAACTCTCCATAATCTATCAAGGCCAACTCATGCCTCATATCTTCATAGTTCCCTTTATTAAGATTCAGCACCCAAGTCTCCGAATCAACAACTTCACTCTCCATCGTGATAAAAATTATCATGTTATGATCGCTCATAATATTCTAACAGGACTTGATTTTCCTGATGGTGGCAGTGTATAGAATAAGAAGTCGCAATCTGAGGATACGGGGAGACCATTTAGACACAGATGAGGAGAAATTTCTTCAACGTCAGAGTGGTGACCCTGTGGAATTTTTTAACATGGGAAATAGTTGAGGCCAATACATTGTATGTTTTCAACAAGCAATTAGATATAGCGCTGAGGGCGAAGGGGATTTAAGGATATGGAGGGGAAAGCGGGATTTAGATATTGAGTGGGATGATAAACCACGATCATAATGAATGGCATAGCAGGCGCAAAGGGCCAAATGGCCTTTTCCTGCGCCTATTTTCTATGTAATCCTTCCCACACTAAGAGCAGGTGAATGGTCTCTCCCCAGTGTGAACTCGCTGGTGTGTCTGCAGACTGGATAACTGTGTGAATCCATTCCCACAGAGGGAGCAGGTGAATGGCTTCTCCCCAGTGTGAACTCGCTGATGTCTCTGCAGGATGGATGAATCAATAAATCCCTTCCCACACTGAGGGCAGGTGAATGGCTTCTCCCCAGTGTGAATTCGCTGGTGTGTCTGCAGGGTGGATAACTGAGTGAATCCCTTCCCACATTGAGAGCAGGTGAATGGCCTCTCCCCAGTGTGAAGTCGTTGGTGTCTCCGCAGGGTGGATCCATCAATAAATCCCTTCCCACACTGAGCGCAGCTGAATGGCCTCTCCCCAGTGTGAATTCGCTGATGTTTCCGCAGGGTAGATGCATCAATAAATCCCTTCCCACACTGAGAGCAGGTGAATGGCCTTTCCCCAGTGTGAAGTCGTTGGTGTCTCTGCAGGGTGGATGAATCGCTGAATCCCTTCCCACCTGAGAGCAGGTGAATGGCCTCTCCCCAGTGTGAACTCGCTGATGTTTCCGCAGGGTGGATGAACGCTGAATCCCTTCCCACATGAGAGCAGGTGAATGGCTTCTCCCAGTGTGAACTCGCTGATGTCTCTGCAGGGTGGATGAATCAATGAATCCCTTCCCACACTGAAAGCAGATGAATGGCCTCTCGCCAGTGTGAATTCGTTGATGTTTCCGCAGGATGGATGAATCAATGAATCCCTTCCCACACTGTGCGCAGGTGAATGGCCTCTCCCCAGTGTGAACTCGCTGATGTCTCCGCAGGGCGGATGAATCAATGAATCCTTTCCCACATTGCGAACAGGTGAATGGCCTCTCCCGAGTGTGAACTCGCTGATGTTTCTGCAGGGTGAATGAAGCACGGAATCTCTGCCCACACTGAGAGCAGGTGAATGGCTTTCCCCAGTGTGAACTCGCTGGTGTGACTGCAGGGTGGATGAATCAATAAATCCCTTCCCACACTGAGGGCAGTTGATGGCCTCACCCCCGTGTGAATTCGCTGATGTTTCCGTAGGCTGGATGAATCAATGAATCCCTTCCCACACTGAGAGCAGGTGAATGGCCTCTCCCCAGTGTGAACCCGCTGATGTCTCCGCAGGATGAATAGAGCACGGAATCCCTTCCCACATTGAGAGCAGGGTGAATGGCCTCTCCCCCAGTATGAACTCGCTGGTGTGACTGCAGGTAAGATAACTGAGTGAATCCCTTCCCACACTGAGAGCAGATGAATGTTTCTCCACAGTGTGAACTCGCTGGTGTGTCTGCAGGTGAGATAACTGAGTGAATCCCTGCCCACACTGAGAGCAGGTGAACGGCCTCTCCCCAGTGTGACTGCGTCGATGAATCTCCAGCTTAGATGGGACTTTGTATCTCTTTCCACAGTCCCCACATTTCCACGGTTTCTCCATGTTTTGGGTCTCCTCGTGTCTCTCCAGATTGGACAATCAGTGGAAGCCTTGTCTATACACGGAACATGTGCACTGTCTCTCCTCACTGTGAATGGTGTGATGATTTTTTCAGGCTGTGTAACCAGTTGAAGCTCTTTCCGCAGTCAGTTCACTGGAAACTCTCTCACTCGGGTGTGTGCTGTGTGGGTCTCGGGCTTTTCCAGTCACACTCATGTTTAAGATCTTTTGAAGCCGACAGATCGGACAAACATTTCTCCTTCTCACCAATGATATTCAGAGCCCGTTGTTTTCAGATCAGAAGGAATCGAGTGAGTTTGTCACATCGAGACGTGATGTTTGAGATTTCTGTCCATAATTCCTCCTCTTCCAGTATCCTTTAAAAACAATTTACAAAAGTCTTCATTGTTAGTTCAGGATAGAAATTCAGAACAGGCAACTCTAGTTCCTCTCTCGTTCTCCAAAAGCTGTAAATCTCCATCCCACACAATCCCCTCCATTCTCACTCTGCTGTATCTACTATTCACCCTCCAATTCTCCTGAAGATGCTGATTCATGTTGATTGACAGATCCCAGCTCAGCTCACTGCTTCCTGACCAGGACACAGAGATTTGAATAGGAGCAAGAGTAGGCCATTCGGCCCACCGAGTCTGCTCAACTATGCAATGAGACCCTTGGCCGATCTCCCTCAGCACCATTTTCCCACACAATCCCATATCCTTCAATATCTTCAATATCTGGAAACCTATCAATATTTGTCTTGAACATACTTGGTGACTGAGGCTCCATATTCCTCTGAGGTAGAGAACTCAGAAGCTTCATCACATCCTCGAGTGAAGAAATCCCGCTTATTCCCAGCTTTTATGCTACTTTCCTATCTGTTCCCATAACCCTTAACTCCATTGTCAATAAAATATGTCAAACTTGTGCTTCAATATATTCAATGATCCCCAGATACAACTGGTCCCTGTGGAAAACCCTCTGAGGGAAGAGATGACTAGAAATCTATAACGTAGCTACAGTCTTATATTACAAGAAGAGAAATAATAATACGTTTACTTTATTATAGAACCGCAAATAATATATCTAATCTGTTTCCATATGAACACGAGACATATCTTTGTCCAATATTATTTTAATGTCCCGGGAAATGTCACCCATCTCCTGGGGAACTCACCCCTTTAATTGAGAACATTAGGAAAGAAACAATTTAAAATAAAAAAATTTAGAGTAACCAATTTTTTTTTCCAATTAAGGTGCAGTTTAGCATGGCCAATCCACTTACCCTGCACATCTTTGGGTTGTGGAGGCGCAGACATGGGGAGAATGTGCAAACTCCACGCGGACAGTGACCCGGGCAGGGATCGAACCCGGGTCCTGCGTACCGTGAGGCAGCAGTGCTAACCACTGTGCCACCATGCGCCGACAGAAAAATGTTTTCACCAGATAGGCTGGTGAACGGGAGTGAGAAGGGGTGAAGCTGCAGCGGTTGAACCAGTTTTCGCTGGTTCGACAAGCTTAGCTTCTGGGGGGGCAGCACAGTGGCACAGTGGGTTAGCACTGCTGCCTCACGGCGCCGAGGTCCCAGGTTCGATCCCGGCTCTGGGTCACTGTCCGTGTGGAGTTTGCACATTCTCCCTGTGGTTGCGTGGGTTGCACCCCACAACCCAAAGATGTGCAGAATAGGTAGATTTGCCACACTACATCGCCCCTTAATTGGAAAAAATTAATTGGCTACTCTAAATTTTAAAAAAAGCTTAGCTTTTGGGTCGGAACCTGGGAGCGTGGGTCTGGATTCAATTTGTGTGTCTAGGTCGGGCGCTGATGGGAAAAGGGGGGGTGGTGGGATGGATTAGCTAGCTGATAGCTGATGTGTGTGGCTGTCACCTTGGTGGACCCTTGGCCCGTAATTTTTGAAGATTTACTGGATAGTCCCTTATGGCTGATTCCGTAATGGGGGGGGGGGTGACCTCTGATTCAGGGCTGTCATGCTACCATGCTACCGTGCTGCCCCTCATTCTAATCAATACACTTGTCCTTCTTTCATTCACTAGGATTGGCTTCCTTTTCTTTCCATCTCTGCCATCGCTTTGCATCATCAATAAAACATAAGATCAATAAGGGCAGCACGGTAGCATGGTGGTTAGCATAAATGCTTCACAGCTCCAGGGTCCCAGGTTTGGTTCCCGGCTGGGTCACTGTCTGTGTGGAGTCTGCACATCCTCCCCGTGTGTGCGTGGGTTTCCTCCGGGTGCTCCGGTTTCCTCCCACAGTCCAAAGATGCGCGGGTTTGGTGGATTGGCCATGCTAAATTGCCCGTAGTGTGCTAAAAAGTAAGGTTATGGGGCGGGGGTTTGTTGGGTTCTGGGTATAGGGTGGATACGTGGGTTTGAGTAGGGTGATCATGGCTCGGCACAACATCGAGGGCCGAAGGGCCTGTTCTGTGCTGTACTGTTCTATGTTCTACATTGGGACTCAAAGACTAATCCAGTTTGATGAACAAGTTGTCTCCATTCTGAACAATGGGGAACAAGCTCCTCCCACTCATTGAAACATCGCCCCGACAAAGATGAGAAACGCGCATGCGCCCTGCTGCACATCCAATAAAGATGGCGGCCGTTAACCCGAGCAGAATATGAGGAGCTGCAGCTCCGCTCGGTACAAACGGAGTCCCGTAAAGTTTTCCGAAGTTTGCGGCTTACAACAACTTTACACAACATTTCCGCGCACCCCGCGATCTCTCGCTTCCTCCAGATTGTAAAACGCCATTTACCAATTTCGGATGTGAAGACGCAGCCCTTCTCCTTCGCCATTACCCACACTGCGCATGCTTCAATCACAGCGGACCCCGCCCCTCATTCACTCCGATGGTTGGAGGACCAGCTGTTCCCGGTCGGTCCTCCAGTTCCGCCTCCCCTCTTCCTATTGGTCGGGAATTGCCGTCAATTACCCGGGCATTGTGACGGTTACAGACGGTGAGCGCGTCCACAGGCTCAGGCTGACTCGCTGATGGATCAATAATAACATTGTTTCACATTTACGGGATTTGTAAACCCCGCCCCCCCGGCACTGACCTCTCACTTGACACGTCACAATGCCCGGGCAATGATTGACGGCAGCTCCGGAACAATAGGAGGAGAAGGAGATTGGTTGGAGGAATCAGTGAATGAGGGGCGGGGCTCTCGGGTTCCGGATCTTCACAGAAGAAGCAACCGCGCAGGCGCACGTGCCAACATAAACAAAGAAAGAAAGGTTCCTCTCCTCCATATCTAACCTGGATGCATAGTGATGATTTTTGTCAACAGAGATTACAGCTATCAGGCAAAAATTAAACAGATTGAGCCTTATTTTCTTGAGAAAACAAGTCACTCAGTCGTGACCTGGCACATGTCTTTAAAATGATCTGTGGGTTGGACAGGGGAGATGTGGGGCGGATGCTGCCAATTGTAAAGGAGTCGAAAACTAGGAGCCAGGAATAAACATGGGCGGCATGGTAGCACAGTGGTTAGCACTGAGAAACGGTGCTGGATTTGCTGATTTCGCGCTTGACACTAAGGAGGCTGACAAGCAGTGTTGTTTCACAGTGGGAGGATCCCAGATTCAATTCCCGCTTGGGTCACTGTCTGTGCAAGGCTGCATGTTCTCACCGTGTCTGCTTGGGTTTCCTCTGGGTGCTCGGGTTTCCTCCCAAATCCTTAAAGATGTGCTTGTTCGGTGAATTGGATATTCTGAATTCTCCCTCTATGAACCCGAACAGGCGCCGGAATATGGCAACTGGGGGCTTTTCACAGTAACTTCTTTGCATAAGCCGACTTGTGGACAATAATGAATATTATTATTATAAACTAGGTGATAAATACAAGAGAGTTACTAATAAATCCAAGAGGGAGATATGGACACCTTTCTTTATTCACTGGATTAGAATGTGCAACTGTTACCAAGGAGGGAGTTGAGGAAAGTGCTGGGATGTTTCCAAAAGGAAATGGGACAAGCATATGAGAATGGGAATGGAAAGATCAGCTGACAGGCTGAGATGAGATGGATAGGATGAAAGGAGATGTGTCAAGTATAATCAGCAGCAGAACAGTTGGACCAACCGGCCTGTTTGTGCATTGTAGAATCGAAGTAATTCAATGTAAACTTATTTTACACAATATTAGGATTGCAGATGGGAGATTGAAACCAAACATCATGTCAAGTCCTAACAGAGTCTATCGATTCATCAGGAGTTGAAAATTATCAGCCTTCAATGTGGAAGTAGAAATGTTTGTCCTGCCAGGGAGAAAAGATTGCAAACATCAGTGTGACTGGAAAAGCACTGAGGCACATACACACTGAGTGATTATTCCAGCGTACTGACTGCGCAAAGAGCTTTAACCAATCACAGAGCCTGAAAAAATATTGCACCATTTGCATCAGGAGGAGACGCGTAGTCAAGGCTGTGTGTGTGGACCAGGTTTCACATTAGGAAGGAGACCGTACTCAGGCTGTGTGTATGGCGCAAGTTTCACATAAGGAAGAGACCGTACTCAGGCTGTGTGTATGGCGCAAGTTTCACTAAAGGAAGAGACCGTACTCAGGCTGTGTGTATGGCGCAAGTGTTCACATAAGGAAGAGGACCGTACTCAGGCTGTGTGTGTGGACCAGGTTTCACATCAGGAAGAGACCGTACTCAGGCTGTGTGTGGACGAGGCTTCAACTCATCGTCCACCCTGGACAGACATAAGAACACCGTCCCCACGTAGAAAAAGTGAAATGTGGGTACTGTGGGAAGGGATTCAATTATCCATCTGAAGTGGAAAATCATCCATGCAGTCACACTGGGTAGAGGCCATTCACCTGCTCTGTTTGTTGAAAGGGATTCACCTCAGTCATCCAGCCTATACACACACCAGCATGTTCACACTGGTGAGAGGCCATTCACCTGTCTGGATTGCTTTATCCCACCATCAGGCCACTCTGATCAGAGACGTTTAAATGTGCTGACTGTGAGAAGAGCTTTAAAAGCAGAAAAGATTTACGTTGCACCCAACACACTCACACTGGGGAGAGGCCATTCACCTGCTCCGGTGTGGGAAGGGATTCACTCAGTAGCTCACCGTCTGAGACACTATCGAGTTTCACACTGGGGAGAGACCATTCACCTGCCCTGTGTGTGGACAGGAATTCATTGATTCATCCAATCTTCTGATACATCAAACTTGTTCACACTGATCAGAGACCGTTTAAATGTTTGCACTGTGAGAAGGGATTTGAAATTAAATAGAATCTGCTGAAACACCAGCAAGTTCACACTGGGGAGAGGCCATTCAACTACCCCACGTGTAGGAAGGCATTTGCTCAGTCAAACAACCTGCTCAGACACCAGCAGGTTCACAGGCGGCATCAGGGTTTGGATTCTGCTGTTATTGCTGCTGTTAATCACATGCAGATTTTGCAGTGAAATTTATTTGGACGCCTATTTCATGTGGGATTCCACAGTTTTGTGGTATATATCAATGATTTTGAGTTAAATGTAGGAGCAACGATTAAGAAGTTGGCAGAAGGTACAGAGGTTTTTCATGTGCTTGACAATGCTTGGTTTCCTCCGGGTGCTCCGGTTTCCTCTTACAAGTCCCGAAAGATGTGCTTGTTAAAGGTAACATTCTGGATTCTCCCTCAGAGTACCGAACAGGCGATATAGTGTGGTAGCGTAATGTCAGCCTGCTGTGACAGTAAAATATTATTATTATGCAGAACAAACCCATGGACAGCAGGAAGATATCAATGGACTGGGTCAGATGGACAGAAAAATGGCAAATGGAATTCAATTTGCAGCAGTGTGATATCAAGAATTTGGAGGGTAAAGAAGAGAAGGGAATGAAGAATAAACGGGATGATGCTGAGAATTATACAGGAACAATGACCTTGGATTCAAAAAACCACAGATTCGTGAAGGTGGCTGGACAGGTAGATCAGGTGGTCAAGAAGGCATTTGGGACACTTTTCTTTCTTGTCTGAGGCCCAGAATGAAAGAACAGGGAGATTATGTTTGAACTTTATAAAACATAGAGCACAGCTAGATTGCTGAGTATAGTTGCTGTCACTACATTAATCAACTATAAAGTAAGGATATATGAATCAGGTAATGTAAATCTTAAAATAAATTCATAATTTATCATATAGTTACATTCAATTTTAAGTTATCAAATCTAGGGGATAATGATAACACTAACTAACAAAGGATTGCAACAGTTGGAAATCTCAATTTCTCAGTCAATTAAATTCTGAGGTGTTTAGATAATAATCATTTCAGTTAATTCTATAAAACAAGGTGACTTCAGCACAATGGAAGAAGCTGATTGGTGAGTAGCTGATAAACATTTATTTATTTTAATATGAAATAGTTATTTATTTTAATATGAAATAGAAGCGATTGTGCTATCCACATGCTACCGTGCTGCCCACTAAGCTAGGATGCACTCACATACACGCCTGTTTCTGGGTTGAACTGTGCTCCCACTTGGGAGGGGTGTTCTCTCTCTCTCCCTTCCACCGTGCCCCATATCAGTGTGTCCTTTACCAGTGGTCTGTGCTGCTCGTTTGGGAGCCTTTCTGCTGATGTGGTGGTGGGCATGTGCTGGCGTGAAATCTGGTGGTTTTGTTTTCTTGTTGATTATTCATTGGTTTCTGTTTTATAACAATAATCTTTATTGTTACAAGTAGGCTTACATTAACTGCAGTGAAGTTACTCCGAAAATTCCCGAGTCGCCACATTCCGGCGTCTGTTCGGGTACACTGAGGGAGAATTCAGAATGTCCAGTTTTGGTGTATTGTGGATATTTTTACTGTATTGCTGATTGTTTTGTATTCAGCTGTGTTCATTTTGTAACATGGAGTTGTTCATAAACTAAAATATCTGTATTTGCCCATGCAGGGAATTCTGGGTAGCATGGTCCACCATTTAAATGTAAGAAAAAAGAAAGATGATGTGTCAAAAACCATAGAAAAGAAGAACAATATAAAATAACAAACATAATTTGCTTCCATTCCGCATAAGTGTCAGACAAAATTATATATTAATTGCAAT